>NC_134811.1:6858344-6865844 GCF_046742065.1 Oratosquilla oratoria
CGGACAACTGGTGAATATTTTAGGTGAAACTAACAAATTGAATCATTGCTCATTTGGCCCCACAGTCTGTTGTAATTTTGAATGGCAATATGGCTCAATGAACTTAATGATTTTTGCTGTATGGGTTGCCCACCCACCCACCCACAAAAAAAAAAAAAAAAAAAAAAAAAAAAAAAAATATATATATATATATATATATATATATATATATATATATATATATATATATATATATATATATATATATATACATATATACAGACACTCACACACGCTCATATACAATATATATATATATATATATATATATATATATACAGTATATATGTATATATTTATATATATATATATATATGTATATATATATATGTATATATATATATATATATATATATATATATATATATATGTATACACATATGTACATATATGTTATGCCTACAATCGGAACTGTCTATAGTCAGCGCAACGAGAAATGACCGCTAAGGCGGGGCTAGGAGATTTCCCGGTGTTGCCACACATGGGCATCCATGCCGAGAACGTGCGTGTGGATGCAATGTTTTCTGAATGCAGTGTGAGGGGGGCGGGGCCAGAGATTAGATGTAGCGGCAACGTCGCTCCCTCTTGCTCACATGCCATGTCTAGACTCGAGGAAACGAAACCTTTGTATAGAAAACATTTCTTTGATTTTTACCTCAGTGGTGGTGTGTGACAAAAATTATGATATAATTATATGTGGCAACATTATAAAATTATAAAATAGAATTATAAAATAAAATAAAATTATAACATAATTATATGTGGCACCACAGGGGGACTCCCAATGCTCCGCCCTAACGGCCATTTCTCGATGCAAGGAGTATAGACATTTCTACACTTCCCGAAATAACCCTATTTCTTAACTTGCTTTAAAACATTTTAATTAACTATAATGATTAAATTAGATAAAATCAATACACAACAAAACTATTTTCTTCCCAAATAAGCAACTTGAAAAATATATTAATTTTGTGTTAAAATCCCAATTTTGATCATCATTCATATTTGATATATTTATCTTCATTTTTATCACTGAAAAACAAACGGTGGCAAGGAAAGTATCAAAATTAAGAGATACAACAATAAACAAGTAAATTTGGTATTTTTTCGGGGTGCCGGTGGGCGGGAATACATCCTCCCTCTTATGTCGACCTATTAACCCATGTTGGCCATTTTACAAGTTACTTTGACTTGATGAAAACATAGCTAGGAATACTCAGTCACAAGGGAGACAAGGCACAAAAGAAAGGAGGCTCATTTCTTCTGTGGGTTCCAAAAGTCCCCGGGGTCCTTTCGCTTTGTTGCTCTTATGGCGAAGTGAAAGAAGAGTTACACGCGGCCATGAATATCCGTCTATTATGTACCAAGGACGGAAAGCGCATGATGAGGAAGAATCTATTTTTAACTCCAGGAGGTCTTGGTATTGTGGTCGTCCCGTCGCTCTGGGGCCAGAAGCTTTGGGCCATTTTGTCTTTCCCTTTGTCTGTCGCACCTAGGAGACCGTTTTTGTCTCGCAAGCTACGATTCATTGCCATTGTCTTCGATCTTTTACAGGAACCTCCGACGAGAATCTGAAAGCCTACGATTCGTTTGCGAAAATTTTGGCTGTTGGAAAAATTACACAATTCTAACCAGGCCTCAAACTGTCAGAACTTGCGTAGATCACAGAAGTAATCTCGCTAAATGCTTAATCAGTGAATGAAATAAACTTCCCAGAGGCAATTTAATGCTGTAAAGTAATTTCTTAAGCTTCAATTGAATAAATACCTACGCAATATATATTTTCATTTGTTTGTTTGATTGTTTATTTACTTATTTTTTGTTTCAATCCAACCTCGTTATAGGCCGAAAGGTCTCCTGTCGGTATGCTTGATCACTAAAACCAAATGTGAGTATCAAAGTGTTTTAGGACCCTGTTAATTTAATTGCTTATGTGAATTAATTCTTTCGTTATAGTGAGATAGCCTGGCACCAGCTTACAATTGCCATTCAGCTGCCACTGAGAGTGCTACCGCTACATCTCTGGGTCTTCGTACAAGCAGTAACTGTACACAGATTATTGTCGATAGGGTCACTGTTATGTTCATGTCCGTACTGCTACGGAGAAATGTGGGTTCAAGAAAACGTCGAGTCCCTACCGATAACCACGTCGTTCACCTTGGAGCATTACTGGTATACATGGTATTTAAAATCTTCGACTACATCAATGCAACTAGTTTGCACACCGAATTGAATATAAACGAATAAAATTAATGTTGAGCTGAATGTGAATTGTGCAAGAAGCCAATATTTCACAAAAGTCCGAGGGTATAGCGTGGAAAAATAACGGTCTTTATGATTGGGATTGAGATCAACTAGGCCTGACCACTCGTTATCATGGGATTAAATTTTTGTGGGAGGGAAAGAGTAATCCGAAAGAAAATTAAAAGATAGTTACGTGTGAAAGCGGCCATTACCAACAAGCACGTTTATAGACATTTTATTTGTCACGGCTTAGGAGGATAGAAATTTTTGATCGTTATCCCAGTTAATGTGAAGAACAAAATAAATGAGGAGACTACAGTTCCATGTCCCTCACCAGGCCAAACAAATATCGTAAACATCATGAAGTCAAGGCGACTGTGGTATGGAGGGCACATTGCAAGGATGGACCAGAATAATAATAATAATTAATAATAATAATAGTAATAATAATAATAATAATGATAATGATGATGATGATGATGATGACGACGACGACGACGACGACGACGACGACGACAATAATAATAATAACAATAATAATAATAATAATAATAATAATAATAATAATAATAATAATAATAATAATAATAATAATAATAATAATAATAATAATAATAATAATAATTAATAATAATAATAATAATAATAATAATAGTGATAATAATAATGATAAAGATGATAATGATAATGATAATAATAATAATAATGATAATGATAATGACAATAATAATAATAATGATAATAATAATGATAATAATAATAATAATAATAATAATAATAATGATAATAATAATAATAATAATAATAATAATAATAATAATAATGATAATGACAATAATAATAATAATGATAATAATAATGATAATAATAATAATAATAATAATAATAATAATAATAATAATAATAATAATAATAATAATAATAATAATAATAATAATAATAATAATAATAATAATAATAATAATAATGATTAATGAAATAAAAAGTGATGAAGGCATAATTGTAGGAGGAAGACGATTCCCAGGAAGACCACGCAGGTGGACAATGTGAAGGAGGCCCTGGACAGAACGGTAGCAGACGTCCGTGATCCCGACCACCACCGGAATGAGTGAGTAATGCGATTAACGTCGTCCGTCTACTAAGAAAACAAAGGCCTGGGTACGCGGGTAAGCCGGTTATGAAGATCATTCATATATAGGATGTACAGAGTGGGAGCAAGGACAAGTTGCGACACTCCGGACACGGGTATAAAAGTTCGGGACGGATAGCCGAGCAACCGAGAGAACGGCAGGGCAATGTCGTATTAGTGGTACATCAGTTGATAATCAGCCCAGTGAGAAGCGGCATTTAGGCATCTGCTGTTAAAAATAGACATTTGAGAAATGCTGATTTGAATTCCGTGTGTAAAAAGAATTTCAACAACCAAGTGTTAACTGGTCGACGGTAAGTATTTCTTGCACTACATTTGATTCCTTTTCTTTTGTTTTAATCCTCTTTCTCTAACAAAATACAGACATCACAGCCCAGAACACATAGTCATCGACAAAAACATCCGTATAGCCTATCTAGTGACTAACACGGTTGGAGCATAGTGCAGTGTAATCATTCCCAGTTTTGTAAAAAAAAAAAAAAAAAAAAAAAAAAAAAAAAAAAAAAAAAAAAATCCCACAAGCTCTCAATGTGGACCATCATTTAAATACACGCGGCAAATATTCAAACTGAATTACTGCTTTTTCTTTGTGTGTGCATGTATTTAATTACCTAGTTGTATTATACAGGAAGAGAGCTATGCTCGTAGTGACCTGTCTTTGTATCTTTCAGCGTCAATTTTGTTCTTAAATTCTTGTATATTTTTTGCACACACTCTTGCCTCATCCAATTTATTCCAGATATCCATCACTGTGTGCGTACGTATGTTAATTTTGTCTTTAATATATTTCTCTTTTGATGAAGATATTCATGTATGACTGCACATTCCTAATATATTGTAATTACACTGTATTTGATAAAATATAAACATTTCTTGGGGAAGGAGTTTTGTTATAGATGAACAAAATAGTTTGCCATTGTTTTGAAAGTAGGGAATGAAGATGTTTTTCTCCCTAATAAAAAATGTTATTTGGCGTTAGCTAGACTGAATATGGAAAACGACACCAATTGGTGGATTAAATAATCATCAAGGCGGTTGTACGACAAGTGCATTTTTCACGAAAACATATGCGACGTTGCCGTCATCTAACACAAGACAACGAAATTTCAAAATAAAGAAAACGTTATTGTACCTAGCACACGGGAGTTCGCATAAATAAAAGAACATGAAAGAGGCGGGACAGTAACCGTGGGTTGCCTGGAGGCGGCCAGAGTAAAAATGTAAGTACTGTCAGGTAAGGAATAAATTAACCATGACATATTGAAACCCTTCCCTGCTGAAGTGAGAACAACAAATAAATAAGATAGCCTGACGAAAACAAGGATGAGGTGAGAAGTATTATCCACTGTGGAGATGGGAAAGTAACCTTCTGTTTATAAAGGATTACAAAGGCGGAGTATGCCGACAGGAGACCTTTTGGTCCATATCTAGGTCGGATGCGAAAAAATCATAATAATAAAGTAATAAATACAAACTATAATAATGTAAATAACAAATAAAATACATAAATAAATGCATAGGTATAGTTAAATAATAAACAAACAGGTAAATAGTAACAAAACAAAAACAAATAATGTAAAATAAAATATAATCATTACAGCATTTTGCTTAGGTGTTTATCTAAATGATTCTTAAAGCTTCGAACTGAACTACATTGCACTACCTGTGCAGGAAGTTTATTCCATTCATTAACTACACGGTTGGCAAAGTTGTTTCTACCTACTTCCAAATTGAATCTATTTCCGGACAGTTTGAGACCATTGTTTCTTGTCTGATTCTCATTCAATGTGAAAATGTTGTCACTTTTAATGTTGTCAATTCCCTTTAGAATCTTAAAGACCTGTATCAAGTCACCTCTGAGTCTACGCTTGTTTAGGGAAAACAGATTCATATGTTTTAGTCGATTTTCGTAAAGTAAAATTCGCAAGTAAGAAGAGGTAGGCAGCACCAAAAGAAACGGATAAAACATATCTCGAGCATGGAGGAAACACTGCAGGTCAACGAACTACTAAACAAAATAAAATAGAATATAACTAAAATAAATAGATGAATGAATAAAACATGAATGCCATATAAGATTTTACTAATATTTTTTCTGTGAAATCGCAGATCAGAAACCAAATGTGATGTAAACATCCATTGGCGTCGTATAAAACTTTGGGGGTGTGATATGGGTCTAAATATCCATTTTTTTTTTAACTCACACTCAGAACTTTCCCCATAAAATCTTGGGACAGCCTGTGATGAGGATGGCGAAAGATTTCACCCGGACAATTTGGACTTGGGAAAAGTGGTGCCAAATAAAGTGAACCCCTTCTATGATGGCTGGACTCTAGGGAGGTATGTTTCTGGTTTTCAATATAACCGGAAATAATATATTTCTACATTACAAAGGTAAGATTTTAAGTCTAATGCCAGCATTTATGCCAGTATTTATGAATGTATAATTTACACTACACTTATGAATTGTAGTTGCTCTGTGTCTTAAAAACATGAACAAATTCTATTCTATCTAGGGCTTTTTCAACCTTTCCAGGAAGGGAGCCAAAGTTAAAAGGCATATACTCATTCCATCCCCACCCATTCCACTCCCCTCCACCACCCTTTCCTCCCCGTCATCTTAGCTCCTCGTGGATGACGTGTCGTCTCTGTATCCCGCCCACTGCCTTGGGTCAGAAGCAATGTAGTATGGCACAGTACATCCGCAGCAGGGCCGCTTCACTTTATCGACGACCCTCCTCTGCTCATGTCTCACTTAGTTTATACGTTATCTGTTTATGGAATATGTATATATTCATAATACGACTACATGGTATTTGGAATGATTTGGGATTTGAGGGAAAGACAACAACTCTGTAGACTTTCTATTTCACTTGGCAATGTGGTTCATGCCATGTTGCCAAATGAAATGGAAAGTTTACAGAGTATTGTCTTTCCTTCAAATCCCAAGCCCTTCCTAACATTAGTCGTATTATGCATGACGGGTAGCGAGCGTGTTAGGGAGATACTTGGTTTTACTTTATTCTCTATGGGATTTTTTTTTTTTTTTTTTTTTTTTTTTTTTTTTTTTTTTTTTTTTTTTTTTTTTTTGTAGGATTGGGCGAAGGGGACTGGTGCTGGGCTGGGATATAATTCGACTTGCACAACATGGTCTCAGAGTGGTGGTGGTGGTGGTTGCGGGAGGTGTGTAGGGTATATCAAATGGGGTTGTTGTGGAGGCGGTTTTGAAGTGGAGAGGATACAGGTGCGTTGTTTTCTGTATATTGTGTTATATATTGTAGTGTTTTAATAGGGGAGATTTTCTTATTGAACAGCGGGGGAAGGTAGTGTATTGTAGGTGATCGGGGAAACAGATGAAGGTTTCTTAGTGGAAGGGCGTTGTGAGATAATGAGACTTGCAGTTGGTTTGCGTTGGGTGGGTAGGATTGGAGAGAATGGGAAGTTGTGTATTGGATTCTGAAGCTGTGCTGGTGGCTACACTATATGAGGTTATTGGGGGGGGGAGTGTCAAAATGGGATTGTGCTTGAGTGGTGAATCATAGCCTCTGGATAGGTGGTTCCTGGGCAGACCATTCATGAGCAACTACTCAAAGTATTCGGCAAAGGGGATCCACCAATCCGCGTTCGACACTAAATGCCCACCAGCTATTCGGACTATGCTCCTCTAGGTTTTAGATTTGGAACAGAGTTTCTTCAGGGTTCGACAAGCTGGCCTGAGGTCATTTGCTTTGAAATGACCCGCGGCATCCTCAGAGATTCCCCTGACGTACCTCTTCTTATCCATCCTCATGAAAGCTCTACTAAGTCGTTTCCGAGTTTTGTATTGGTCCAGATCCCCAGCCATTTTGGCTGTACGGTCCATCTCTATACTCTTCAGTATCTCCCGTGACGCCACACCACTCCTCGACTTCGGACACTCTCCAATGCATTCCTCGGCAGATTTCAGAGTTTCGCGTTTCACACTTGTTCAGGGTCCTCAAGAATGACAAGGACTTCAAACCGATTACAGATTATTACAACATACTCCTGGGCACACGCATTCTCCCTGAGCTTCTTCATAAGCAACC
>NC_134811.1:6870844-6904545 GCF_046742065.1 Oratosquilla oratoria
TCGGGTTATCTACTTTAGCATCAAGATCCTCAACACCATTACAATGAATTACATTTCTTTCAAAACTCTCCACACACTCATTGAATAAATCTAAAACGCTCTTCTCTTCACTTTTCTCACTACCAGGTCCATATGCACTTACAAATGCTCATATCTCCCATGTAGATCTTCGTCTACATGACGCACGTCTCCCAAAACTCTCCATACACTCATTAAATCAATTTAAAAAGTTCTCCTCTTTACTTTTCTCAGTACCAGTGTCATATACACTTACAAATTCTCATATCCTAGTCTAACCTTCGTCTACATGCCACCTGTCTCTCAACTCCTTTACGAAGTTACTTCTCTCATCACTTCCAAATAGTAACGTTCCTTCCCTCGACCCTGTTCCATTCCTGACACCCTGCCTACCACACTCCCCAACTCCAAGAGGCTGGATGACCGCATTGTGAACAGCTGTCCAGGATGTAACACTTCACCCCATACCATACAACACATAATGGAAGACTGCATTATACACAATCATGCACGCAAACAACACAACATACACTCTATAAAGGATTTGTGGGAAAATCCAGTTTCGGCTGTAGCATTCCTTGGGGAGGCGGGACTGCTCGGACAGACAGTCTAGGGAACGACAACAGTTCACCTCTCCCTTTCATCCTCTTTTCACTCAACGCTAACACATCCATCATTCTTTTCACAAACATACTAGAATCTTTCTCCCTTTGCCCTCATCTATACCCCATTCTCTCAATCCTTATTATGTTTTGATATTTACTGTAGTAGGAGAAAATACCAAATGAAAGATCCCTAGTCCCCATACTTCTTTCACAACACGTATAGAAAACGGTGGTGGTATTCATCTACCCCCCACCATAGTCAAATCAGAAAAAGAAGAGATAGAGTTGTAGAAGTAATAAAGAATAGGTTCAAGGGGGCAGCATAGAGGAGGGACAGCCATAGTGCAAAAACACCTTGTCATTCCTTTATGAGTAGAAATCTTACTCCAACATAGATAAGTAATGTGTGACTCTGGTCCATAGAGGCGTTCCATAACCGTCCCTGAGGTGATAATAACTGCATACACACATGCGTATGCAGTCAACACCCTGAGTAAATATTACTTATGTCTGAATAATAAGTTAACCAAGGTAACACAGCCTTTGATAATAAGGATCATGGGATGGATAAAGGGTGAATGCATATTATTACTATCATTATTATTATCATCATTACTATCACTACTATTATTGTTATGGAGATCGGCGTCTGGTCTGAACGTGCATTTCTCCACAAAGATCCTTTTGTCATTGCATATTATTACTATCATTATCATTGTCATCATTACTATCACCTTTATTATTGTTATCAATGGAGATTGGGGACTGAACGTGCATTTCTCCACAAAGATCCTTTTGTCACTGTCACCCCTCCAGAAGTTAAATGAGTATATAAAAGCTATTACCAAACCATTAACGGCAGAAAAGAGTCGTTATCTTTCGGTAAAGGAGCCGTTTACGTTGTCTAAGTGGGTGGAATAACAAGAAGATTAATAACGCCCTCGCAGAGATGATCAATTCTGTACATTTTATCAACTTGAAATGAAATTTGAATATTAACAATATTCGACCGTTAAGATAATTTCCGTAGTGTTTGTGAATGCAATTTATCATTCTGTGGTAAACATATTCAAATCTTTAGTATCTCATAGAAAAAAAATCTAAACATAGTTTAAGGTAAAGGAAATCACTTTTAACCACCCCCCCCCCCCCCCCAAAAAAAAAAAAAAAGGTTCTTGAAGGATTTTCAAAATTACTTCTATGCAAAACAAAGATTATTTTTACCTCACCTCGAAGATCTGCATTTATGCCTCTTCTACTGCAAACTCGTATGAAAATTGCAAATGACAGTAAATCTACATCTGTAATCATTGTTGCTATTGTGAAAAAAATCATACATTATGTTTTGTAGATTTTTAAGATTACGTACTGAATATCCCGGTATAACCGACCTCACCATCATGTATACCTCAAACTTCATCTTACATAGCTTCAGCAGCATAATGGAAATTTCTGAAAGAAAAACAAATTATTGGAAGAACATTTTCTGTGGTCGGAAATATTAAAAAAGGAGAAAGCATAGTGAGAAATAAGTATGAGGAACAATGCTTCATTCCATGTCCAATCGAAGGTTTTGAGATAAAGAAGAAAAATGAAGTGGAAAAGAGAAGAGAAGATAAGAGAAGCGAAAAGAAGAGAAGAGAAGAGAAGAAGAGAGAAGAGAAGAAGGGAGAAGAGAAGAGAAGAGAAAAGAAGCGAAGCAAAGAGAAGAGAAGAGAAGAGAAGCGAAGAGAAGAGAAGAGAGGAGAAAAGAAGAGAAGAGAAGAGAAGTGAAGCAAAGAGAAGAGAAGAGAAAAGAAACAAAGAGAAGAGAAGAGAAGAGAAGAGAAAAGAAGCGAGGCAAAGAGAAGAGAGGAGAAGAGAAGAGAACAGGCAAGCATTCTTATACTCAGCAAGGAAATGATATCAGTTGTGACTGCATCATAAAAAATTATATACCTTTCATTACCCCTGTGCTAGTTCCTCTATCCTCCATTTACTCTTTAACTTGTCGTAGTGGCTAACTCTCTGCCTCCCTCTCTTTTTCTTCCACTCACTTGTCTGTCTGTCTGTCTGTCCGTCTGCATGTCACTCCTGAAAAATGTTCGCCACTGAATGTGTAAAATAACATGGCTGACACTGGACAGCGACATTTTAAAATCGTCAGTTTAGTGGTATTGTATATTTCCCGAAACTAGATATTGAAATGTTGTGGTTATATTCGTCTACGTATTTTCTTTCTTTCATTCATTCCTTACTTCTTTCTGTTTGGCTGTTAAAAGTATTCCTCACTAAAGAAATCTCATATAATATTGTTGCGCAGTCCATGGGTACCTTTTATTCTTTTTATTCATTCTGGAGCTGCATATTTATCCACAACAAATTTTTTTGTACGCTGACGATCTCGTTGGTTTGGGCGTTGCCCAAACGTACATTTTTATCTTTGCCAAAAGTCCTCACGCAGGACTTGTAAGTTTTAAACACTTTTGATACATAAATACTTATATGGAGAACTTGATGGTGCTTTTAATATTTATGAGAAAAAAGTGACTAAATGTGATTTCAACCGCCAATAGTGTTTATAGATACGGACTCTGACTTTCAATTTACAACTAATTAGATAGACTGCCAAATCATCTGTATAACGCCAGTTATCTACCGACCGGACATTCTTTTATGTCGAAAAAGACAAAGGCTAATGAACCAAGGTTTCATGCATTAAAAAACAAGTCGAATTTTTACGCTTATTTCCCGATAGTCATGTTTCTAAACATGTGATCTAGTTTTAACCAGTTGTGGGATTCAACCAGTTCTTACCAGTTTGTACGAACCTGTTCTTGAAATTTCATGATCTCTGCGAATCGGTTATAAAAATTGTCTTATACAGGCTATAATACAGCCTAAGTGATATCTTCATGCTACTGGTCTATTGAGAGAACCTGTTTTTATTTTTTTTAATCCCACATCTGGTTTTAACGTTGTCGACGAGGATACATTTTCCATTTTCCTTTTCAGTGTCACAGAGGACGACTTTGACACGATGGTGAGCTAATTACAACTCATTCAGTCCTTTAACGTACAAAGTGATAACAAGAAGGAACGACGTAACACATTGAAATGATACATACTGTTTAACCCCTTACCTTGCCTCGTGGCACAGTTTTTTATTCTGTTTACCGTTTGGTCATTTAGTTCATCTTCATGGCAACCCCATCTAGTAGCAAAGAACTTGTATTAATCAAAACCGAGGATAAAGGACCGAGAGTATGCAGTGATAATTCTTTTCTATTTACATATATTCATAACTCGCTTTTCTATTTGCTGATAAGGAAGGGAGAGGGAGGTGGGGAGGGAGGGAGGTGGGGAGGGAGGGAGGGGGAAGGATTAGGGTTGATTCACACTATCGGTCCGGTCGCGCTCCAGTCTCGCTACGCTCCGGTTCTGAGGTATTCAGGGTTGATTCACACTATCGGTCCGGTCACGCTCCACTCTCGGTTCTGAGGTATTTATCGGTCCGCTCTCGTTCCCGTCATCCCCCCTCCCTCGACACCAGTAGAAGTCTTACCATCAGTTACGAAGGATGTGTGACTGTAGTACAGCGAAGTTAGGTCATAGAGCTCTGGTTTACCTTTGACTAATTCTATTAGCATTTCATCTGAAACCACAAAATTAAAGTAAGTTTTGTAGGTTATATTTTATTCAGTTGGTGCTTATGTATATCCTAGCTGTGCGCATTGCCATTGTATCAGTGATAAATAAAAAGAAAACGTATTTTTATCATTTATCTACCTTTCGCATGATTCCATTGTGGTGTTTTCTTTGGATTATCCATGGTTTGGTAGGACAGAAGGAAACACTATTTGCTTAAACGAAGACTGAATCTCGACTGGAGTGGAGCAGTAGGCACTGGGCAGGGCTGCAGCGTTTTCTACACTGCCGTGTAGAATGGGAGTGTTGCCATACCGGGGTATACATTTTTCTCGGGCGTGTGCAGACTTTCATAGCAAGATATACTTGTCAAACTTTGACAAAATGTTGGTTCTAGTTTTTTTTATTCTTGAATGTATATAAGGCCCCCATGCCCTAACATATTCAGTAAGATATGAAAATTCTTTTTTATTATTATTATTATCGCTAAAAGAAACTGAAACTTTAGCGTATATTTTTTTACTACACCGTGAAAACGTATCTAGGAGGTGCTAAGATGGGAGGGAGGGTGGAGGGGTGTGGAGTGTTTTCAGGGATGGAATGGGTGGGAAGGATTTTATGTCTTGTCCTTTTTTGGCTACCTCCCTGGTAAGGGGGAAAAAGCCTTGGTATATGTATGTATGTAAAAACGTATCTTTTGGGGTACAATATTTTATAAGTAACACAATTACCAATTAAGTCATATTTTGATGTACCATTTATTATTTGATAACAGTTCTATGATTTTTAAACAAAAGTTTGAGTTTTTAAATGTTATGAACAGCCCGCTGATATGTAGAAAAAATTTCCTCATATCCTTGTGCAGTTGCCACATGCCGCTATTTGGTACAAAATTCTACGAAACGGCAGCCCTGGCAGGTGCAGTGTGAATCTAGAGCGTTGAAAAGCGTTAAATGGGGAAAAGCATCGGACGAAAGGCCCAGAGCAGCGATGCCATTTCGTGGGAATTTTCCACAAATTTGTGTGAGAAATTTGATGAATTATATATAGAATTTGAAGGATTATATGTTGCAATGAACTTATTTGTGTACATAATAATTCCTTCTTTTTGTGGGGAAAAATGTGGAAATCCGTATTTCCTTGTAGGAATTTTGTGTAAAAAAAAAAAAAAATCATATGTGGCAACACTGACCCATCCGAGGAAACTGCAAGGCGATACAAACCTTACTGACTGAGAACGTCAGTTCAGAGATCAAGGTAGGAAGAGAGGGTGTTAAGAACAGCTACAAGATGAACCCATTAGTATGACTAAATTCATACATGCAAACATGCACATGCATGTACATATATTCCAACGTCCGTACATATATGCCTATACCCATACTTACATAAATACATATATGCATACATACATATTTAAATGAATAAATGAATATTTACTTACAGTGTAATAATACACACATACACGCACACAAACAAACACACACACACACACACACACACACACACACACACACACACACACACACACACACACACACACACACACACACACACACACACACACACACACACACACACAAACACACACACACACAAACACACACATACACAGACACAAGCACACGCTCGTATATTTAGATATTAGCTCATTGGCAGAAAGCATACGAAACCATAATTTCAACCCAAGCACTCCTCTCTCCAGATCTTCATCAATCAACCAAAGATCTACGCACGTCAAGGCGTTTCGTGGTGACAAGGGTTGATATAATTCTTCCATAGACATTCTACTCAACAAAGACTACCTACAGAAAGTTAAAAGAGTTCTGAATGATACTACGAAAAATAAGCAAATTTCCCGTGACACCACTGAAGGCATATATATAAAAAAGAAAATAAATAAATAGATGAAATAGATAAGTAGATAAATGAATAAACAAATAAACAAATAAATGAATAAAAGTAAAATAAATAAATGAATAAGATAGAATAAATAGATAAATAAATAAATAAATAAATAAACAAATCAATACATAAATGAATAAAAGAATAAATAGATAAGACCTTTTCCACCTCACTCCATGACAGGACATCCAGTACACTATGATAATCTAGGCTACATATACGGGAATGTGAAAATACATAGGAATAATTATCCACTACAACCTAATACATAGGAATTATACATTATCCACTACAACCTAATACATAGGAATAATTATCCACTACAACCTAATACATAGGAATTATACATTATCCACTACAACCTAATACATAGGAATAATTATCCACTACAACCTATTATTTCTAAAGTAACAGCCTCGACATACACTAAAGCCAAACAATTAAGCTAATCCCTAAGTAGATCCCAAACAAGAACTCCCTGAAATCTACAATAATTGTTTTAGATATAATACGCACAATACAACCCAATTGGTATGTCGGGGTATTTTGATGCAGAGAGTATGTTCACAAATGTGCCTCTACGGTAAACTCTCAGGGTCATCATAGCATGTACTATAATGCAAACCTACCCTCATCCAAAATCTCGGTCAATAATCTTGAGTCACTACTGGTAGCATGCACTTCAGAAGCATCATTTCCTAGTCCAAACGGCAAACTACCAACAAATCAATAGGATTGGTGTGGGGTAACTCCTGGTCTCAGCATTTGAAAGTCTCTTTTTATAATATCTTGGAAATAAATTTTTATTGACCACTACTATATATTCTCACTACGTCGGTGATATATACATTGAATTTAAGGATGGAATCCAACTTAAACGATTAAAATCAGAAATGGAAAATAAGTCAGTGCTAAGATTTACTTAGCACTGACATACCTACAGAAACTGCTCATCAAAGTATATTAATAATGAAAAAACAAAATATATTAATAATGAAAAACAATACAAACTCAGTGTGTTAATATAATTTACTAATTTTCTTGTCCACACGAAGGTTGTAAACTTTGTAGCATGAACAACATAATCATAACAACAGTCATATTCAGCAGGCACATCACACTGCATCTACAACCAAGCTTCATCAGGGATCACATAACAACACCACAACTCAATTAGCAGACATATATTCGTAGAAAACACCAGCATAATCATTCACTGACATGACCAGCACAAATTACAAATTAACGAGGTACTCTTGATATGAAAACGCCGTCATAAACAACCAATTTACCGGACGAGTCTGAACGCTGAATATGTTTACAAATAGAAGACTCCAAACGCGACCACAGCTAACAGGCCACAGACAAACGCAAGCGACCTAGCGAACCACGACCAAACACGCAATCGCAGTTTCAGCCACCGTCATCAAAGAAATCCAGTTCTCTTCTTCATAACCTAACGGTTAGTTAAATCTTGACATTTCAACATTATAAAGTGGTTATTATATTAATTTTTTATTGCGTTCTAATTAATGTACCGAAGCATTGTAACAAATCATTATAGATCGACTGTACTATTTAGTAGTTGCTGATATTGTGCACTGAGATGCATAGAACATTCAGACAAATATGAAAACTTAAAGTAGTATACATAATCTCCACCCAGAGAGAAGCAAGAAAAATTTAGTAAATCAGTAAGAAAATACTGAACAATCAAAATTCTTTGGTCTATTAATGACATATTTGTAAGCGGGCTGTTTGACTGATATTTTTTTTAAATCCGGGGAATTAAGAATCCTATAAAGTATACAATTCTTTCGTTGAATTATGGATTACTTGAGGCTCCTTACCACTATTCGGTCGACAAAAAACTTCTATAGGTTGCTTGCCTGTTTCTATTTTCATAAAGAGTTGATAACAGATTAGAGGTACCGAAATTTTCTTAGACTTCTTTCGAAGTGTAGGAGTGGTTGATTTTTTATCGACTTGACTGGTTCTCGAAGATTCTTGAGGTCTGATAATGTAAAATCTATAGTCTTGTAAGTCTTCGACAGTGGCTTGATTAGTTGCAAGAAACGGTGAAAAAAATAATAGATTTCTTTGGAGAGACCCTGGGACAAAAAATGACTTGGATGCAATTTAATTCAGCTATGTCATCGGTAGTCGAGTGTTTATATATATATATATATATATATATATATATATATATATATATGTATATATATATATATATATATATGTTCTTATATATATATCTATATGTATATATATACTGTATATACATATATACAGATTTAAAAGTACCCGCAGATTTTATACATAGGTCACAGGTTGATTTGATGTTTACAATATTAATGATAAAGCTACACAAAGAATATGTAAATTATTCACAATGTCTACGAGTTCTCCGATTAAGACGTCACACTTCGAAATGTAGAGGCTGATGACGTCACGTCGCCTTAGAATCCCAAGGTTATGGAACACTTAGCTACGAGATATCATTTTACCTTCCTTCATATGTTTATTTTGAAGACATAATCTATAATATATAAGGAATGTGTTAAGAGTAACTCGCCTATTTATATACTTTAGAGAGCAAATTCTTCTTCGTGATTTTCAGTACGATAGAACAGCTTCTACATACCCGTAGTGCGCGTTAATGGATGCCCTTTGTTCTAAGTATCACAAACCTGTTAGATTGGTTCGAGGTGCCACTCTTGATCATGACACCGAATATATATATATATATATATATATATATATATATATATATATATATATATATATATATATATATGTATATAGAGCTGATGTATCTGGTCATATGGTCAATTTTTGATATGAACGTCAGCCTAACCAGTGCAATATTTCATAGCTCTATGAATGAAAGTTGTAACCAGACTACATTTATAGTTCGCGTTTCTCTTACAGCGTTATTAGAAGGACTCGAAGTTATACTGAAGTCAGTTAGACCATCTAGGAGGGAGAGACGCCCTTCTTCATTGTCTTTGACGGCTAGATAGGACACCGAATTCTACTCGAAATGATATACATCGTCGGAACTGACCGCGATGACGTAATGTCGTCAATGTAGTGTATTTAGGCGTTGGGTCTCTCCACATCAGAAACTCTACTCAGCACGACCCGGATGCATGTAGGCAAACAAGACGGATAATGGTGAATCCACATCAATATAATCTATTTGATAGCGAGAAACGTCTCTGGGGGCAATTGGAAGGTTCTGTTGTACAAGCATAAAGTGAGTGGTTTAGGCTGTCTTGTGAGAGGTCGAGAGGCACCGAGCCGGAATTGCAAACTGGATGCAGGTCAGGGCCAATAATCTCATGGAATGGAACACTGCGGAGGAGAGAGAGGCAGGCGGACGGACTAACAGTCTGACAGGCCGATATACTGATAGAAAGAGAGAGGAAGAGAGAACAGGGAGAAAGAGAGAAGGGGAGAGAAAGAGAGGGGTAGATAAAGAGTAAGGGAAAGAGTGAGGGAAAGAGAGAGGAAAAGAGAAAAAGAGAGGGAAAGAGAAAGAAGAAAAGAGAAAGAGATAGGGAAAGAAAGAATGAGGGAAAGAGAAAAAGGAAAAGAGAAAGAGAAAGGGAGAGAGAAAGAGAGAGGGAAAGAGAAAGAGAGAGGGAAAGAGAGAGAGGGAAAGAGAAAGAGTGAGGGAAAAAGAGAGGAAATGAGAAAGAGTGAAGAAAAGAGAGAGGAAAAGAGAAAGAGAGAGGGAAAGAGAAAGAGAAGGAAGGAGAAAGGGAGGGAAAGAGAAAGAGAGGGAAGAAAAAGAGGGAAAGAGAAAGAGGGAAAGAGAAGGAAAGAGGGAAAGAAAAGGAAAGAGGGAAAGAGAAAGAGGGAAGGAGAAAGAGGAAGAGAATGAAATCGAGAGAAGGGGATAGGGAGAGAGAGAGAGAGAGAGAGAGGGGAGGGAAGAGAATGGGGGAAGGAGAAAAGGGAAAGGGGGAGAGAATGAGGGAAGGGATATATATATATATATATATATATATATATATATATATATATATATATATATATATATATATATATATATAATGGAGAGGGGGAAAAGGAAAAATAGAGTGGGGAGGGTTAGCGGTAGAGGGAGAGGGAGAAGGAAAAGGAAAGAAGGAAAAGGAAAGAAGAAGAGGTAAAAAGAGAAGGGGAGGGAGTGAAACGGAAAGGTAAGTAAGGATAGGTGAAAGGGAAAGAGGGAGAGATGGAAGGAGAGGGAGAGATGAATAAGGAATGCAGAGGGGCGAATTGGGAGTTGAAACGGTCTTGTCGTTTTCCGCAAGCCTGCCTTCTCCCACCCCCTCCCTCCCCCCCACCTCCACCAGATCCACACATTCAGTGTCGGTGTGCTCCTATTGGTCGGCGGCCTGAAGCCATATCCAAACCAATGAAACTTTAACAATTTATTGATTTAACTTTTCTGGGTTAGAAGTCTATCAAACTTTCTGGCACACATGCTGGATGGGGTACGAGATTTTATTTAGTTTTTTTTTTTCTTTTCTTTTTCCTTTTTTGGAGGGGGGCGGGGTGAAAGGGTTGTTTGGAAGATTTTTTTTTAATGTTAAATTATCTAATAATGGTTCGTCTAGATACTTAGCTTTATTTCAACAAATATTTTGATTACTAATCAATCTGTTGCCACGGTCCTCTCTTGCATAAGACTCACGGTTTTGACAAGTAACATTCAAGACGATCATAATTCCTTAGACTAGTAAATCGAAATTCTATGATTTACATGAAATCAAGTTCCTGAAATCATCTGATAATCTACCGGTATTGGACAATGCATCATTCATAAAACACCCTAAATTTTGATTCACTTAGATTTCTAGTGATATATCTGCAATGCAGATTCACATTTGCTTCTGTTTCTTTCCGTTTTCTGTTTCGTGAACGTCATCTTGGTCCACTGTTGTAACGTAGATATATTTGTTAATGACCAGTTTATTTAAGTAATATTAAACCACTGTATTCATTCTTTTTTATTTTCTTAGAAATGTAGTTGCCTTGAGTAATATCAAACCGAATAGCTTCAAACTGTGGTTTTTGGCGCGAAGGACTTAGAACGAGAATTACCAGATCAAAAGAATGAGAACAGGTGGGCGAAGTTGTTTGTGTGAGGTGCGTGGTCGGAACTGGGGCAGATCGTTACGAAAGAATATCGAGAGTAATACTCTGAATCAAGATCTAAGAATATAAGGTCTAACCACTTCCGACCGAATTTCGAGGGAGTTGGCGCAGCGGGCCCGTGAACGTCACCTGGCTGTTCAAAGTGGGGTTAGCGGGTCCTATAGCTGTCAGTTGAAGCTGGTCCGTCGTTCGAAAATGACGTCGCCTTCGCTCGCACAGCTCCACGCAATTAGTTATATTCTGACAAATATTATATAAAATATATATATAAATATATATAAAATATTATAGTTCCTGTCTATATATATGAATATAATATATATGATATATAATATATATATATATAATATATAAAATATTATAGTTCCTGTCTTCCTTGGCGTTTCACAGTTTTCTTCAGTGTATCACAAAAAGAAAATGGACTCAGCCAAATGACGTCAGAAGCTGCGCAGAAGAATGTAAACGGTCTGACCTGTATATTTAGACCTTGCTCTGAATGAGGAGGCATTTTGTTTTCCGCAGCTGAATCGGAGAAGTGGAGGGGAGAATAAGATGGATTATGTATATGACCCAAATCACTTTTAATTAGAAGCTGAAAAGGTGAGTCTTTTGATATACAGAACGAGATTCACTTGACTGAACCAAATCGTTTTCGGGATGGTGAGATTTATGGAAGATGCACGTTTGCAAACGAGCTTCAGACAAGAACAAAGAAGGAAACTCATGTAGCCTATATTGCCCGAATCTGTAATTTATTTTCGGGAGCAAGAAGAGTGAATAAACGAACAGAACCTGTAAAAGACCAATTTAAGATTAAAACATTACGAAATGTAGAAAAGGGTCCCAGGCAATCAAAACAATCTTTTGTAGTCACACGTACACGAGTCAAGTGAGTTCGTTTGAGTGGAAATGACTTAGGTTACAATCTTTTATTTCTAAAATCTCCAAATGTCAAATCACCTTGGCGTCATATATTTAGAAACTGAATGACGAACTAAGAGAATTTAAACCCATACGAATATTAGAAACATTGTTGGATTGCCCTTTGGGAAGTCTAGAATAGCGTTTGCGAAATCGTCTTCCAGTTGTTCAAATTCACAATATCTGACGAGAATCTTGGGTATCTGACGGGGCCACCAGAAGGAAGAGGGATTTCAAGATGGATGTCAAATTAATAAAGCTATTTTGATGATTCTGGCGATAATGAAAACTTCTGTCGAACAAGTTAATGACTACTTTCATGGTATACAGAGAAGTCATAAGAAATTATCAGAGATAATATAGTTAACCCCTGATGCATGTAATAAGTTATGTTTGTAAACACTTGGAGATTTTATCAAGTTAAGGACAAGACATTCTTTATTTATTTTATCCAGCCTAACGCCAGAATATCTTATCCAACTTATGACAGGACGTAGTTTTGGATAGGATAATAGAATTATTGGCAACAGAAAGAATAGTGGGATTGGTCGTAATGAAACTTCACGCCTGATACTGGTATGATTTCTTACAGAAGGTTGCTTCTCGCCAGCCGTTATGAGTTCGTTTAATTGGAAACGACTTCGGTTACAATTTTCTATTTTTTTTTTTTTCGAATTTCCAAATGTCAAATTAACTCAGCGTCATATAATGAGAAACTGAATGGTAAATCAAGAGAGGATAAATATTTACAAAAGTTAGGTACAATGTTGAAAAGTTCTTTGGAAAATCTAGAATAATATAATCAAGTTTTCTTCCAGCTATTCAAATTCACGACGGTTGGTCAGAATCGGCCCGGTGTAAAGCGATCTTTGTAATGATATTTGATCTCATATTGTAATTGCGCTGGTAATCAAGATGATAACAATAATCTGTATAGAAAAAAAAATTAATCGCCATTTCTACATCAAAGAACATATTACATATTACTAAAAGAAAAACGAAAACGAGTGATACGACTTACCATTAGCGATCAAAAACCGATGAAAGAAAACACCACATAACCTTCCATTCAAAGAATTCTACAAAGAACACATCTATCTAATGCAATTTCAAAGAACTTCAGAACGAGAACCTGAAACACACGACATCGCAAAAGCTTACCAAAAAGAGGGAGGAAACTGGAGATAGAGAACAGGGGGAGGGGAGCGAGGGAGGGAGGGTGGAGGACAAAACGGAAAAGGGTAGTTAAAATCTTCTGAGCCAATTGGCATCGTTAAAGTCGACATTACCGTCTAGTCCACCGCAATGACGCCTCCAGCGCTAATCCCTTGACTGGGATTAGCTCAATAAACTTGGCGAAGACGGGGACAAAAGGGGCCGTATTCTTTTAGAAATTTTGGGGGGCCCCGAGACCATGCGCGGTAACAACTGTGGCCCTTATTTCCTCTAAGAATAAAGCTGATTATCTGTGTAATGTACCCATTTAGATTCTGAAAATTTGTCCAAGAATGTAACTGTTACTTGCCTACGTGACGATATCTACTGCTTAGTCGCCTTCCGTATCATTGGATCATTTAATTTCACAAGTATACTTGTTCAAATCCTTTTTCCCCGCCTCATATGCAGTATTGACTGCATAGATTTTATGCTGTCAGTGTTTCAGGTTATTTAGTCACACCCCTGCGGAGCCGAGTCATGTATTTTTTTTTTGTTTGACTGAAGACTAGTCCTTATTCAAGAAGAATGCTGGCCACTTTTAAGTTCTATTATCGTTCCTCTCTACTATCTTCTTTGAACTTCTTTGCTACCTCTTCGACGAAATATAGTCTCCAAGGATTGAGGCTCTGGTTATCGACGACGAAATACTAGATACTTGTTGTTCACGGACCAATACTTACATTACTCATGGGATGGGTCGAGAGTTGATTCAGTCGACATTTTAAAAACCAATAGAAAACGTGGTAGCCCATTACCATCATAGGACGAGAAAATGCAAATACACTCTCGTTACTTGTTATTTGTTTATATAGTGACTCCGTACTTCAGGATGTATTTCATCATACTAATCTTAAAAAAATCTCGAAGAAGCTCCAAAGCTGTGGAAGAAAGAGAAGGAATGGAAGAAGAAGAAGAAGAAGAAGAATTAGAAGACGAAGAAAAGAAAAAGCTATAAGTATATACCGTACATATATGTATATATATATATGTATATATATAATATATATATATATATATATATATATATATATATATATATATACTTGTATATATTGTTTATTAGGTGGTTTATCTATATGGGCATCTAGGCATTCATTCATGTGGTCACGCTGGTACTTTTTTGTCCCCATGTTGTTTTATCATTTATTCATCTATTTATTTATTCATTTATGTATTGTACCTTTTATTTTATTAAGAGTGACGGGTTGTAAAAGGAACAAACCAACTGGAGTAATGCTGGTAATTTTTTCACTTTAGGATACATACCTTTTCAGTTTATATTTCTGTTTTTTTTATTATCATTTTAATTTTTATCAGAACTTGTATGTTTTTGTGAACCGGTGTCCAACAGCGTGACGGGTGTATTTTCTACTGGACAATTCTGCTGGAGTAACGGTCAACTTGGGTTACCCATTTTTATTTATTTTTAATCAGGAGTGAAAGGTATCGTTTGCCCCATTTCTTGACTTGTTTCGTTTGCAGTTTATCCTTGAAGAGGAACCCCGTACAGGGTTCGAAACGTAGAATTAAACTTCTAACGACGAGTTTAGCGTTTACTTTCTATCCGACCACTGACCCTGACCTCCAGCTCTTCACGAATATAAAAAGAATTGAGAGACGAAGGTTCTCGTTTTCCATGGGGAAATGAAACTAGTAAACCTAAAAAAAAAATCTATTTCCTCGGAATTGTCAGATCATCGGAATGACTGGCCGATATGCTGATGACAAAATCTGCGTAATCTGTTTACGAATATTCTCACGATATTTGGTATTGGCTGCTAAACGGTGAATTTCAAAAATTACCGGTATGATAAGAGCAGAATTTTCTGGTAGCAGCCATAACGCCTTGTTCTCTTAACCAAGGTGCTGAGCATTCAGGATGTGCCTCCAACACGTTCCGACAGACCTTGGCAAGCAAGTTTAAGTGTTTACTAAATCCACAAAAGGCTTGGCCATCAAGCTATGCTTGAGCTCATTTCACTGTTGTCACGGGACTGGAGAGTTCGACACCACTCACATATCACGTTGATGACACCAAGTTAAAGAAAGAAAGAAAAAAAAAAATATATATATATATATATATATATACATATATATACATATATATATATATATATATATATATATATATATATATATATATATATATATATATATATATATTTTGGCACACCAAGTTCTGTGCACTTCCAGGAGGGAATTCGTTAAGACTTCCTTACGCGCAATTCCAGACATAGCGCTTCCATGGCAACCTCTTCTTGGATGGTTCTTCGCCTGGACTCAGTCTGAACCAAATATATAAAGCACGTCGTGTTGTGAACAACTGGAATAGTCTTCCTGATCATGTTGTGAATGGAAATTCAGTTGTGAGTTTTGAAAAGAGATTGGATAGTGTATGGAAACATCAAGATCAAATATTCGATTACACAGCTCAAATAAATGACAAACACCTAGACCACAGTGACCACTAGACCTAAGATGACCTAAGTATTAGTCATTTAGAGCCGGAGTCACAGGCTCAATAGCCTCTTCCTGGACCCTTCTATGTCTATCTCTATATAAAGCACGTCGCCGTGGTGCAACTGGAAGCTTGCATGTCGCTTCTAAATTACCCTTTCTGTACCAGATGTCGCTTTTTCTTTCACTAAAGATGTCCTTATTCAACTCAATTAATCTCTGTGACATCCTCTCCGTAGCGACAGGGGTTGTAAGGTGCATTGCCTGCACCTGGAGTCGCGTTACTGCTGCCTAAATCATCACCTTTGGACTGTTGGGGCAGGTAACAGTCACTGATGAGAATCGGAGAGGAGTGCGGGATTCGAACACGAAACTAGGCGAATGCGAGGCCAGAGCGCTTCAGATTACGTCACCAGCGTAATGACCACTTATGTCCTGAGTTGCATTTTTGTTTTTATTTGAGTTGCTGCCTGAATACTCCCTTGCACTATTCTACCTTTGTGGCTGTTTAGGGGTTATCACACTGGGCTATTTTTCCTTCAACATCCTACCTCCTCCATTTGAATAACTAGAATATGACTTCGTTTACAGACATCTAGATTTCTCTAAGAACATATCAACAGTATGTCTAATATTCGTATAAATGTACAATATCTTAGTTCATCATTCAGCTTTGCTATACATGCCGGAAAAATAATTCTATATTTTGAGACTTGAAAAATTAAATATTGTAACCGAAGTCGTTTTCACTCAAACGAACTCTCAACGGTTGACGCTGGTGAAGCCCGTGGAAGCCCAGTGTGATAATCCCTTTAAGGTGTTAAGACATACATGATTTCCATTTTGCCTGTCAACAGACTGTGGAAACTCATGAGGAGCATTTGGTATTCGCCCTCTATCTTTTTAACACGGTGATATATTCCATGTATCTTGTTCCAGCTTACAGCCCATCACTCCGATGACATCCAGGCTAAACTTCTTTATCCATTCCAGTTTTTGAACTCTCTGTGCTCTAAACCTTGCATTCATCTCTTCCCGAGCTTCAGGCGATCATAAGGCTCAGGCACAATCTATTAGCTGCAGAAAATCACTTCTTGTTCTCAGTCGGAATGAAACTGATGAAATACTTTACTGTTTTGAGGGGTTTTGAGCACCTCTCATGCCTGCCAACCCTTCCGAAGCAAGGGAGTCGTAGTCTTCAATTTCATCCTCCGTTTTCTGTCCAACAACATTCACATCCTCTCCCCACTCTAGAATTCAACTATGAGACATAACATCTGTTTTACATTATCTGATATATTTCCTAGTCTTATAAAGTAGATCAACTAATGGCCAGACTATTATTCAAGAATTTGAAAACAATATATTTACGTGGTTAAATCTGAGAGGTGTGACAGGAGTTTTAGATGTGATTGCACATGGTAGGTTAGGTTGTGCTAGGTTAGGATGTGCGTATATAGTCTGATTATATGTTATAGATCTAACTGCTGAATTCAAACAAAACATCTTAAAAAAAAGAAATTAAAAATTCAAGCCCTGTCTGTAATGAGCTTTGTCCATTCGCAAGCACTTGTACAAATCATAGTCAATAGATAAGAGTCGTTTCATGCCTGGTGACGCTATGCACTCTATGCATCCCGATGTACGATAACTAACAGATGATATCTGTGTTTCCTGTGGTGCGGAATCCGTTCATGCTTCCTGAGGCTTAGTAATGACATGTCAGTTCGCTCTCGAATGAAAATTATAACGAACACGTCCTGTGCATTATCGCACACATGCAGTACCCTAGCCAGGACTCAGCGCTATCAGTACCCGACATTTTTTTTTTTTTTCTATTGTGACTGTTACCAGAGGGACTCGTGACCGGGAAAGGGATGGCTATAAACGAAATATTTCTAATGGACGTAAAGTGTTGTTTCATGGCTACCTGTGGTTCAATAATGCAGTTGCAGTCGCGTAGTTAAGTAAAATGCAAATAATCCAAAAAGTATCGCTCATATCTTGTATGAAATTCTATGAAACAGTAGACGAGGAAGAATGGAATATGCATCACGGCGGTAGACTTATGTCCGTGAACAAGGGCTTCCTCACGTATCTGGTGGCAACTACATACTTCAATGCAAGGCATACAAACCCTCCTGGCACATTAGCTACTGTAATGATCATTAGCGAACCCACCGAACCCTACTCACGTACGCAGAACGCTGGATGCTAAAGTCGGGGTAGGTTATGGTTAGCGTGGGAGGAAGTTGGCGGGAGATTCTGGTGTTGGTCGTTGTGGGTAGATTCGGCGCGCTGCCGTGTGCATCTCAGAGTCTTATTAGGACAGAACGCCAAGTGCAGAGGCTTCACGCTTTTGATCTCGATGTTGCCCAGTTTCAGTTTTCCTGATAATTTGATTGAAATAGCTTCCTATTCCGGATTAGATGAATATATATATATATATATATATATATATATATATATATATATTATTATATATATACATACATACATATATATATATATATATATATAACATAATATACATACATACATATATATATATATATATATATATATATATACATATATATTCAAATGTGTGTGTGTGCAAGTAAATGTCTGAAAAAGGCGAAAGAATAAAAATATGCCTATGCATTTATGCTTGTGCATACACAAATTTAGTTCATATTACACACACACACACACACACACACACACACACACACACACACACACACACACACACACACACACACACACACACACACACACACGCGCCACGCACACACACAGGTATATATGACCTACTCAATTTTTCCGTGCTGCTCGATGGTTCCAGAGAAAACTTAAGTGAAAGAAGACCTAGTCTGTCATGGCCTGGATATCGGGACGCGGAGGTGACAGATGCAACGTGAAGCTCAGAAGACAAAATCTCGAATTTTGAGAACGACCTGATGAAATCTGCCTCGTGGCTCAAACGACGTCGAAGTTTTGGTCGAAGTTCGAGGTGAACGAGTTTTGGGGTTTCATCTTAAACGGCTTTGGGACCTAACACACCAATCATACCAAGCTTACGACCTGTTCCCGACCATCGACGACCAGGCTGGTTTGTGCTGTTTCTTCTTCTGTTTATAAAGATAATTAAAGGGAATGCAATTGGAATGAATCTCCCCCTCCTCCCCGTCATGAAGTTGAATATGAAATAGTGCTGCGCTAACCACTGTCTAAGGTGATCGGAAACAGGTCGTAAGCTTGGTGTAACTGGGGCTATAACTTACACTCGTTAGAACAGGGGTTCTTAACCTTTTTTCTCCAATTCCCCACTTTTTAGTGAGCCAACTCTCCATTTCCCACCACAGCATCGGTCTTTGACAAATTCGATTTTAACCCATGCAGTGTTTAGTACGTAAATAAACGCTTTGCATTTTTGTGCCATTTTACGGCCCTTAATTTTTGTTTGCACGAAATGTGACAACAAGAAGACACCAGAAACAAACAAAAAGAAACAAAAACACATCGATTAAAAAAAAAAAAAAAAAGACAGTGGTTCTTCTGTCCGACCGGTCATTCCCCACTTGGCAACTCCGCCATTCCCCACCAGTGGGGAATTCCCCACAGGTTAAGAACCACTGCTTTAAAAAGACGTAGAGTGCGGGGTGATCTAATAGAAGTATTTAAATTGGTCAAGGGTGATGGAGCCAAGGTCATCATATTAAGACAGCAGGGCAAGACTCGTAATAATGGATTTAAATTAGACATTTTTGAAATTTAATAGGAAAATAGTCAAGAACTGGTTTACTAATAGTGGTTAACGAATGAAATAGACTCACATGAAGTGAACACTGAAAGTATTGCTTGTTTTAAGAGAAGGCTAGATAACTCAATGGATGGAGATGATAGGTAGTAATGGACATGGAACTGCTTAGAATAGGGTCCCTTGCAGTCTCCTTCAGCCTTATGTTTCTATGTTGTTGCTAAATTTGGGTGAGGTGGCATTTCTTCGTAGGTTGAAAAGATGAAAACGTTCTTCTCGGAGACTTTTATGAAACGATATCTCCACATCCCAAACCACAGCCTCATCCAGGAAGGATTTCTTAAACTTGAGACGTTGTATGATAGAATTACAACTTCCTTGCAGCGATTACCTAATCCGCATCTAAGAATGCTCTAAGGAGTGACGTTAGGTGAGTCGAGCTTCTGAAGGTTTGAATTAAAGAATGTCCAAGTTTCAGATTAGTCAGTTATTTTTTAGATCGATATTTAATTATCTTAGAATGAATTTCACATATTTTAGAAAACATATAAAATTATTCTAAATATGGGTTCAAATGATTTAAAATAATATTCACATATTATTAGTTACAGTTCAGTAGTTTTTATGGTTCAACCGCTCCAAAAGAGAATTCACATTTTCAAAATATATTTAATTTCTGTTAATTGGGACTTC
Organism: Oratosquilla oratoria; assembly: GCF_046742065.1. Classification (NCBI taxonomy): domain Eukaryota; kingdom Metazoa; phylum Arthropoda; class Malacostraca; order Stomatopoda; family Squillidae; genus Oratosquilla; species Oratosquilla oratoria. The sequence goes on from NC_134811.1 coordinate 6,891,182, forward strand.
AACTCTTTTAATTTGAGGGTGAAAATTGTAGAATTTAAGGTGATCTGGATCACTGTCTTGATGGTTTTCTTTTAAAGATAAATTGAAATGTTTTACATGAAGACAAGCTTTTGTAGCAACTTCAGAGGATCCAATACAACAGAGGGAACGAAACTCTAAAATGAGGACCAATTTTCCAGGTCTTTTTCTTTTCAGTAATAGTTTTGGTGTTCTCCCGTCTTTTCTGACTGAGACGTTTGATATGTGCCTTTATCATGGATAATGCTGGAGGCTTTTAATCAGGAAAAAAACTTCTCCCAGCCTCCTTGTTCTCTTCAGATTTGGCGTACCTAAATTTACTTATATGTTTGAGTGCACTAAGACGCGAAGAAAATTTCCAATCATGCCTATTTTGTTACACAAAAATTTTGTCTCAAAATAATTTTCAAAAGTGATAAGAAACATATTTGCATAATAATATTCAAATGAAAAGAGAGGTATCACTGATATTGACTTGTCGACATTTATGGTTTAGTAATGCGCATGACGTGAGTCAATTCGAACTTTGACTCGTTAAACCTTTTGTAACCATTTTCACGCCCTTGGGACCTCTGATCTTCTGACCGTGACCTCAGTCATCATTTATTTCTGTAACCTTTGGTGACCTAATATTTTCCAATTTTCTCTTTTTCTTACCACCCTTTTCTTTAACACTATAGCACAATACTTCACTCAAATCTAGCATTAAAATCTAAGTTCAATTTCACAATATTTTTTATTAGCCATGAACATTAAACTCCCGGTTAAATCCAATAGATTTTCAGTTCATAACCAGTAAACGAAGATAGAAATTGAATGTCTTTATTTACCGTTTATGTAACTATGATGACAAAACAAAATGAACCAACACATTTCCGTGAGCCACACCTTAGTTGCCAAAGACCTGTATATAGCTACTGAACCGCGATTTGGCCTCCTCTGGTACATAGATGGATCCTATCTTGAAGAGCACCAAACGGTTTTATTATCAAATTCAGCACCAGATAATGATGACTTGGAAGGGTAGAGGCACCACATAGGTCTGGTTTTCGTCTACTTTAGTTTGTAGTCGTCCTTGGCTGAATGATATTGCTTGGTTTATTTGCCAGGAAGAATGAGACGCTCTCCAAATGGAGGAGGTGTGATAAAATAAAGAATAGAACAATTGGAGTTAAATAACTTTTTGGGGACTAAAGGTTCTTTCAACCTGAGTACACACACACACACACACACACACACACACACACACACACACACACACACACACACACACACACACACACACACACACACACACATTTATACACACACACACACACACACACACACACACACACACACACACACACACACACACACACACACACACACACACACACACACACACACACACACACACTAGCTAGTGTCTGTAACTGAAAGTATTTATCCCTAAATTATTACCAAAGATTATTAACTAGTACTTCTATCCTTGGAAACAATGGTGCGGTGATAAGACTGACCCATCGAAATGGTAAAGGAGAGATTGAAGGAGGGCAGTAGAAAGTCAAAAGTGATCATCATTTATTTTTGAGTGGCGACGAATCTCCAATTACAAAAGAACTCTGCGTGTCTCTGGTCCGTAGAGATGTTATCAAAGTCTCTGGAATATTGAGAGCATAAAACGTTTGCAGTCGCACATTCGGGCAAATGGAATGAGGTAGTAAGGTAGAGATCAAATGGAATGCTGATGGTCTCCGGAATGGCGTATGCATCTGTTAACTGGGATTTCTAAAACAAAGGCATATGTGTCCGGAAAAAATCGGTGATTTCATTTGCAGGTGGTAATTATTGGACAGGTGCTGTTTACTAGAATGACCGAAGCCTTCCTGTTTTAGTAGGCAAAAGTTCATTACGATGCGAGCTAGTATAGCTCTTTTAATGTAGTATGAATTGTTACCCAGCTTTGTGTCTACGTGTTTTGGACTGTGCAATGAGATGACTTAAAAGCAGATGATGTATTTCTTACATATTTCTTTGTTCGTAAAATTATATTTAGTTGGGATAGTACGAGACACAGTAAAAAGAAAAAACATTGTTCTGTAACTTTTTTAATCCCTAATATAGCACTGATTTATTTAACTTCCAGTAATCTTCATTAAGTTCGAACGCAATATTGGGGACAAATGTAATCAATAGAATCAGAAATTACCAGATATAGGCTTTTCACTTCCAGAGGGACATCACGCATTTACCTTTCATTCAGAATTGATTTTGTGCCAGTCCACTTCCGTATTCTGACGGGAACAGCAATGTTCATATGCATTATACCTATTCATTTTTTTTTTACTCGACTATGTACACATGAGACACGCTCTGGGTATCTGATACAAAAGAGGAATTGAACACTGGTATAGAATTCTCGTATAGTGTTATTTGAGCCAACATATCTAGTGTAAATAATATCTGAACCGACCAACGGAACGTCTTCGTCCATTTTCTTTCCTTTCCTCGTCTATGCCACGGATACTCGTACTTTGCTGTCAACACAGGGAATGTGGACATAAGATCCAAAGGAATTCATTGCAGAGAAAATTAGTTATTCGTGGAACAAGCGACTCGGAAAAGGAAAGTAAATGCAGAGTTCTTTATAATCTTCCTCTGTCTCTAATCAAACAAATCTATTTGTGACATCCAAAGTGGCTCAAAGATTTCATTTCAGCTTATAACAGACGATTCTCTTCAGGTTAGAGAGCTCCTAGAAAAAGAAAATGGGTTAATTAAACTCTTTGTCAGGATGAATCATCTCACAGACGATTTTATTCAGTTTAGTATAGGACTTTATACTAAAGAGGTAAAAGAATGTAAGATGGCTGTTAGAAGGGTGAATGTTACAGACAAATGGAAACCTTAAGGGGATTGCCCCTCTCCCCCCCAAAAAAAAAGAAAAAAAAAAAAAAAAATACTGATGGACTTTCACTGCAAATCTTATAAAGTCTTTGGGATTAAGTAAATATTTCTTAGTGTACTTTTCATCAAAATCAGCCCAGTAGTATTGATAAATGAATAAGTAAATGAATAAAAGAAAAGATAAATAAATAGATAAAAATGAAATTAAATAAAACCCGGAAAAACAAGGAAAATGAATATCAGTAGAATTATTTCGTCTCAGGATTTTAGTGCAACTTTATCTACCTATTTTTCATCCGATGTTTTACTCATCACAATGCAATTTTTATCTGTACAGTTTTTGCCTATTTATCAGCGAAAAAACATAATTCTATTTTTTATATATGTTTTTTAATCACTGACACCTTAATTGACTTGGACAAAAAGTAGGACCAATAGACTGTTCATTTTCATCTAGCTATCCATAGACACAACAGATGTCAAATTCGATTGAAAGCTAAGGAAGGAAATTAAAATTGTTTAACAAAACTTATATTTCTGAGACACGAGTGAATTTTTCTTTTAATTCACTGTGATGTCAGAAAACCTTACAAGAGTTTTGGAATTGTGTTCTAATCTATTTCCAGTGTTTTTGTTGTTGTTTTTTTTACTATATTTTGTAGTTTTACTTGTTTATGACATCTGGTTCCTTTATACAAAGCAGTTACATAGAGAAACGAACAACAGCAGTCCTACTGGTCCCCACGAGGATGTTTCGTCACTTAATCTAAATCTATCTGGAAGTAGAATAATACTAGACGGGGATTTGTAGTTAGGCAAATGTTCCTGTAATCTATCTATAAGTAAAATAATTCTAGTCGGAGATTTGTAGAATAGTTATGAACTCAAGGTGAGGGTATCAGAATGCGCCACCTCACTCTTTATCGCCAAGTTTGAAGGTTTTACTAGAATATATTTTTTTTAGGTGTTACATTAGGTTCCTACATCAGTAGTGCAGCTATCGTAAAGTTGGGAACCTCAAAGCTTAGGTGCACCAACATGGAAGATTTCTTGTACCCAAAGTTATACTCAAGTGCAGTAACTTGACTTAAGAAAGCGTGCTCTCTTAACCACAGCAAACTTGTTCTCACTGTGCTTTGTCCGCAACTTGGAATGCAGGCCCTCATTAGGATTTTGAATTCGATCATTCAGGTTTTGACTGAACAGGTCAGTCTGGGTCAACGCATCTTCTTTTGTAGTCCTACAGCCAATCTTGCCTTTCTCCTCATATCTGCGGTCTTCTTAGGCATTGTGAAAAGAAGGCCGTGTCTCAATAACCGCCCAGAAAACGAAGCTGACAGTGATGTGACGTTCGTTAGCAGACCAGTATACATTTCTTTCTAAATGAGGTTGGTCTGCTGGGTAGTCACTACCTATCGGCCGGTCCCATTTTCTACCCGCCACCACCGCCTAGTTCGAGTTGCCACTTTTGGTTTACGATGCAAAACTTATCTTACACTAAAATACGTCAAAAAGACTGGAAAAAAACTGGAAAAATGCTGTAATCTTATTATTACGATGAATTAGTACATATAGAGAACGAGCTGAAAAGACAGGTAAGGTCAAAATTATGTATATACATAATACGATGATTTTTGAGGAGGTAGATAACGTTCATTTTTCTCACTCGACTGAACGATAGTACTGGGAAGACTTCCCTACGTTTTGTTTTAATTTTTTTCTTCCGATTTTGCTGATGGGTCCTTAGTAGCTAACAACGATCGGGTGCCACGAAGATAAAACTTACAAGAATAAATAATTTTTTTTTCTAAAATATATGCATATACAATAAATAAAGAAATGAGTGGATAAATAAACAGATAAATGAAAAAACAATCAAATGAATAAATAAAATGATAGATAAACGAATAGATAAATAGGTAAATAAATATATATGTAAACAAATAAACAAACAAATGAATAAATGAAAAAGTTTGACGAAAGAAAATGGAAAGAAAAATGTCACCCTAATAGGAAGGGTCAGGTACATAGGAAGGGATCAGATACACAGGCACAAGTACGTTTGTCCCTCTTGTCTTGTTCTTTCTTCTTCATCTTCTTCATGTTCTTCCTTTTTATTTTTCCTCTTCTTTCTCCTCCTCCTTTTTTATCTACTTTTTTCTTCCTTTCTTTCTTCGCTTTCTTTTTGTTGTTCTTGTTCTTGTTCTTTTTCTTGTTCCTTTTCTTCTCCATTTTCTTCTTCTATTCATTTTTCTTCTTCCTCTCCCTTTTTCTCCTTTTCCTTCTCCTTCTCCTCCTTCTTCTCCTTCTCCTTCTCCAACTTCTTCTTCTTCTCCTTCTTATTTTTCTTCCTTTTCTTATTTTTCGTTTTCTTTTCTTTTTTCTTCTTTTTCTTACTCTTCTTCCTTTTCTTCTTCTTCTGCTGCTACTTGCCCTCGTCCTCCTCCTCCTCCTCCTCCTCGTCCTCCTCCTCCTAGCACTGATCCTTTGCCGTAAAGACGGGCACCAGCCCTGTGATCCCTGACTTGACTTCGAGAGATTTTCTTTAAGACTCTTAACGAGCTCAGCTCGGGTGATTAAGCATTTCACCTCATCACTGTACGGTGACAACTTTTTATTTCAAATTTATTTGTTCATTTATAAATTTATTCATTATTTCATATGTCTATTTATTTGTATATTTATCAATTTATTTGTATATTCATCTATGCATTCATTCATTCAATAATTTACTTGTTTATTTATAAATTTTACCTATTTATTCATTTGTTTATACATCGATTTGACTGTTCATTTATTTATTAATTTATCTATTTATATCTTCATTTATTTGTTTGTCTATTTATTTATCTATATATCTTGTTATGTAATTACTTATTTACTGATTTATTTTGTATTAAGTGCCGTGGATTTTCATTAGGCTGAGGTAAAGACCTGGGATAAAAAAAAAAAAAAAAATCGTGTGGTTGGTTGGTTTTCGCCGTCCTTCTTCCTCTCAGCACGAAGTTTCGTGTTCGAATCTTACAACTGCCGACGACTTCTACTTGTCCTAGAAATCCGAGGCTCTCTTGGAGAGAGTAACTTGCTTCTCTTGTTGTTGTTGCTGTTGTTGTTGTTGTGGTTGTAGTTGTGGTTGTTGTTGATGTTGTTGTGGTTATGGTTGTTATGGTTGTTGTGATTGTTGTTGGTTGTGTTTGTTATTGGTTGTTGTTGTTGTCGTTCTTGATGTTGATGTTGTTGTCACACTGGGCTTCCTTGGAGTTCACCACCGACGACCGTTGAGAGTTCGTTTGAGTAAACACGACTTCGGTTACGATATTTAAATTTTCAAATCTCCGAATATCAAATTATCTTTCCGTTATATATAGCAAAGCAGAGTGATGAATTAAGAGATTAAACCTATAAGAATATTAGACATACTGTTGAAATGTTCATAGAGAAGTGTAGATTTCTGTAAGCGAGGTCGTATTCTAGTTTTTCAAATAGAGGTTGGAGGTAGGATGTGTGAGGAAAAATAGCGTAATGTGATAACAACTCCTTAAAGAGCAAGTCGATGGTGGGTTAACCTTTTACTAAATTTAACTGAAAGAAATCGCACGAGGGTGGCCAGAATAAAACACAAAAAGATGTGTACATTATCACGTGAATGATTTTCGACTTCCTTCTTCGACATTGGGAAGTATCTCTTGCCTCGTCATGGCTCCTTGGGAGTAGCTGGAAGTACATGACGCTGTTTACAAAACTCTCAGTTTTGTGACAGTGGCAAAGTATAAGTGTCTACAGGCGACCTTTTAGTCCATAACGAGGTCGAGTGACGAATATACACATACATATACCAAATGGTGCCCTTTCGCCCTTTCAAGGGGGCGGGCTAAGTCAAATCATATAACCACCCTACTCCCATTCAAAGACTCGTTTTTTGTACCGCCTTAGGGTTCCGTGGATGAAAGGACATTCTTGTTCCTGGACACATTATTCGAGTCAGAGGGAAATAGAATTAGAAAAAACAAAGGAGAAAGTTTGCATTAAAACTAATTAATTAGTTTCTTCCGTACAGGGTTGGAATTATTTTCTTGTTTTGATTACCAACAAGCCTGAGCTTCCACAAACTTCACCAACGGCGACAGCTGAAATATCGTTTGAGTAGAAGCGCGTTCGGTTACAATATTCAATTTTTCAAATCTCCAAATATCAAACTATCTTTCCGTCAAATATAGCAAAGCTGAATGATGAACTAGGAGATTTTAAATCTATACGAATGTTAGACATAATGTTGAAATGTTTTTAGATAAATCTAGATTTCTGTAAGCGAAATTATATTTTAGTTATTCAAATGTAGGCTGGAGGTAGAATGTAGAAGGATGCATTAGAAGACAGATGTCAACGACATTTCTAACAAATCTTTTTCGCTTTATCTATGATATCTGGATAGACGATGTGGACCATTTTTCACCTACAATTGTTTTCTAGCTCCTTCATTAGTAGCATCATTACCAACAACAACAACAACAACAAAAGGAGCAGCAACAAGAACAAGAACAACAACCGCCGCAACGACAACAGGAAATGCATATCCACGGAATCTCTCGAGATTTTGTTGATGCGCAGGACGAGGAATTATTCCTTTTTTTTCAATAAGAGGAAATCAACCCCTTGTCTCTTACCAAAACAAAGCCTATTCAGGATACGAGTGAGCTCTGACTCAAAAACTCCTCAATATCTTCTCTGAGACATTATATTTTCCTATTAATCGTGAAGTATACAATTCTAAGTCAAGATAATTGCAAATATATACTGTATATACTCGTATGTATGTGTACTTGCAGCCAGTCGTACGGAATAACGCTTGGTCTTTGCAAGTAGTGTTCATTGTGAAGTCGTGGAAAAGGACGAACCGTATGAAACAAAAACGATGCTTTGCGGGTCATTATCTGGTTTGAACCGAATTCTCTGGAGTAGATAATGCATTTTCATAACTTTGTTACGTGCAATTAGATAGTTCTGTCATTCATCCGTTACTTTGAAATAACCATCCATAGTTATAATTGTAATCATATTTTTCTTGTTTTTAAGCTGTTCCTAGACACAAGAAAATATATCTTAGTTTTGTTATTTGAGGTCATAGGTGTACGCGTCACTCATACTTGATTTTCAGGCGGATGTGGAAATATATAATCTTTTTTTATCCATTCGAGACTTCTACTTGAAATTAGTTGCACAATCTTTATGCAAGGTTAATTTGTATGTTTTGGGTCAATCCCAAGAACTGTCTAGTTACGCTCGTATTGAAGTCATGAATATAATTTTTCTATGTACATCTGGTACGTGTGCGTGCTGTTAATACCGTTACAGTAAACTTGGATAGCGAATGGTTCCTGACAAAAGAATTCTTTCAATTCTCGTGCTGGCGTACTCTGGTTTAATCCCTCATATTATCATTTCTCATATAGTCTAGTCTTCATTCTTAATAGTCCCATCCAATACCTACTAATACTGTTGCATTACGGTTTTATCTCCTCTCGCTTCGATTTTGTTTATTTGTCTAAGCGTGCTTTGGTCTACCCAAGCGTATAGCTGCCGTTGATAATATAACCGTTGGTCATCAGCGGGTTCTCGTAACGTACAATTCTTTAATGCGTAGTCTTCTACCTGATAATAGTACTTTTATTTTCTTATGAAATGCTAAAACATATCTTGTTCATAAAATAAATCTTTCTATTATTTGTTTTCCTTTCTATTATTTCGTTACCTGAACATAGATTTTGATGTCGACTGTGAAAAGTGGTTCAGGGTAAAGTTACGAAATCTAAACTCAACCAAAAAAGAACATGACAATGTGCATGTGCGTGTATGTGTGTACATGTGTGTGTGTTTCTGTATATGTGTATACATGTGTATGTGTGCGTGCGCAATCACCTACTTTGCATTCACCTAACCGAAATACAAAGAAAATGATCTATGCTTATTTTTTTCTCATCTATTATGTTTTCACCTTTGAATATATCATTGAAGCTACTTCATGAGTTTACGCTTGTGCATTTTTTCCTTATTGTAATTATTATTATTATTATCATTATTATTATCATTTGACTGATTATTTTTTCACATATCTTTCAGAGTTTTGATCTTTTTCAATGGCGTCGTCGGTTGTCAGCCATTACGAATTTGGCAACGGTTGGTAGTGTGTTGAAGGGATTAAATTACAGTAAGTGCAATGCATTTTTTATACAAAATCTGACCTTTTGACCCAGTGAAGCTTTTTTTTTTTCCTCTTTTGATATTATGTTGTGGATCCTCTTTAATCGGACAATTTTTTCGTGTACTATGTGGTTCAAAATGAGTTGCTTTTTGAATTGTTCATTGAATCTTTCGTCATCTTTACTTGGTCTGACCTGACTTTCATTAATATGCTCTTCTTTGTTTCATACGTCACAATATTTTCCTAAAGTATAAGATAAGAGGGAGGGAGGAGGGTGGAGGGGAGTGGAATATATAGGAAATGGAATGGGTGGGAGTGGTTTCTATGCCTTTTTCTTTGTGGCTACCCCCCATGTAGGGGGAAAAAGCCTTTGGTATATGTATGTATGTATGTATAAAAAATGGTAAAAATCTAGTAGCTGTAGAAATTGAAGTTGTATTTTTTTCAATTCCTTTGAATTATTATGCAAAATAAGAATTTAGTTTGATATCTTTGAATGCTTTAAATCACCTATTAATGAATATCTTTAGAACAATGCTAACTAGTGGATTAATTCCGGAAATATCAAATCAGAACTACTGTATTAGTATTACCATTTCTGCCACTATTATTATTATCTCCTATATATTTTCGACAATGTTTAAGTGTTTGTCTGTTAGGAATGATTTTTGCGCCAATCTTGGCAAACTACAATCCCAAAAATTATTCTATTTCTGCAGTCGTAAGGCGTAATAGCCTTGGTTTTTGGGCGCGTTTTTGGAGTGCTTATAGTTATTATTATCAATTGTTGTCGCTGTTATTATTATTATTATTGTTGTTATTATTATTATTATTATTATTATTATCATTATTATTATTATTATTATTATTATTATTATTATTATTATTATTATTATTATTATCATTATTATTATTATTATTATTATTATTATTATTATTATTATTATTATTATTACTATTATCATTATTGTTGTTGTCATCACTGTTATCATAACATCTTTATTATTACTATTATTACTATAAATTTGATCAATATTATCACTATTACCATTATCATTCATGTTATTACTGTCATTACTATAATTTTTATCATCATTACTATATTTTTTATAATTATTACCATTATTACTATCATTACTATCATTTCTATTATTATCATTATTATAATTTTTATAATTACCATTATTACTATTATTACTATCATTACCATCACCATCATAATCATCATCATCATTATTGTTATTGTCATTATCATTATTGTTATCATAATCATTATTATTTTGATATATATATATATATACATAATAATAATAATATTATACACACAAAATTCGTAAAGTGGATCAATGTGCTGAGATCTCGTCGCGTCCTACCGTTCCCACTCTGTGCCGAAGATGTCTTTCATGAAAAGAACAAGACGACTTCTTTTCTGTTTTCGAAAAGAAATACTTCTTTTTCTACTCATTTCATTTTTTCTTATATTTCTTTTCTATCTCTTCCCTTTCTTTATTCTTTTCTGATATACATCTCCCCCTTTATCTTTCTTTTTCTTCTATTTCACCCGACCGGGGTTGGGGGGGGGGAGGTGGGGGGGTTTGTGGGGGAGCTGAGTTTTGTTTATGAGAACCGAGTCTGGAGTTTACTTTTGCATCCCGAAGGACCGACTAGCTTCCTGCGCCGACTCTGGCTTGGTGTTAATCCCTTCAATACGGTATCATAGGCAAAACCTGTTGTTGAGAAGACCATGCAACTCAATCAAGTGACGGGTTGGGGGTTTGTAGGTGTTCCTAATTGAAGCAGGGTTATCGTTCGATCGAGACGCCGCTGGGTCCCACAGCTGGAGAAGACCATACAAAGCATAAAGATTTCATGACTTCACTGTGTTGAAGAGAAGCTGTGGTGGATTGAGGTTTGGGTGGCAGGGGAATCGTTCAGGATTATGGAAAGGTGTGGAGGATTGTGGAGCAGTGAATAGTAAAGGCATCAATGAAAGATTAAAAAAGAAAACAGATAAATGAATAGATAGACAGATATTTAAATGATTGAATATAGATAAAGAAATAGACAAATATACAGCAAAATAAACATGAATAAGAAAATATCAATCAAAGAGATACATAAACAAAAATAACATAAATTAACAAACATATGTAAACAAATAAAAATGAAAAAAAACAAATGAATAAACGATAAAACAAATAAAGGCCAATAAACAAATATAATAAACAAAGAAATAGATAAACAAATAAAAACAAATGAACAGATAACAAAGAAATAAATAAACAAATAGATAAACATATAAATAAAGGAGTGGGTCTAGAACATTTTCCTTTTTATATTTCTAGCAGATGCGTGGTCACTAACCGTCTGTGCTTTTTGTAAACCCCTTATCTACCGGGTGTTTGACACGGAAGTGATAAAGAATAATTGAAAAAATATTGGAATAATAGATAATAGTGAATAATAAGTAGCAAATAACAGAATAGTAAACAATAATTAATGAATAGTAAGTTACAAAAATATACATAATGAACAATAAACAATAAATAATGATAAACAGTATATGATAAATTGTAAATGATAATGATTGATCAATGGTCAGTGGAAAGTTATAGATGTTTAATGGTAAGTGATAATAATTAATGGTAAATAATAAGTGGTAAATTGCAAATGGTAAACGATATAAGGTAAATGGTGAATTATAAATCATGAATGATAAACGAGAAAATACAAACGGTAAATATCAAATGTCAAATGCTAAACAGTAAACGATAAGTGCTAAACGGTAAATGGTAAACGGTAAATGGTAAACGATAAAAGATAAATGGTAAATTGCAGATTGTAAATTACAAACTGTATATAATTTATGATGAATAGTATATAGTAAATGCTGAATAATAAATGGTGAATAGTAAATTATAAATGATAAATGGGAGATGTAAAACTGTAAACGGTAAAGGACAAATGATAAACAATAAACGATAAACTATAAATAATTGATAAACATTTTATTATTAATCAATAAAGAATGACGTTAATTCAAGGAAAAAATGCCAGACCCTACGGAAGGACCACTAAGAGATTGGCGACAATTCCTCCTGCACTTCGGGAGTGCAACAGAAACGAAGAATCTCACCCGATGAAGAACAGATTAACGGAGGGTGGAGAAAGGCGTCACATGTCCTACCAACTGAGTTTATGAGTTCGTAACCTTTACCCTACGTACTCGGACTTCCAGGACACGATCTAAAGTGACCTGTGGAGGGGGGGGGAGGCGATTGTTTTCCAATTCCTTTTTCTTCTGTTCATCATCAGGCAGTTTTATTTAGGGGATCAGATGGAAGAAAAGAGAGATAGAGAGCAACGGTGGAAGGGCAACATCGAAGTCTTGGCTCAGTTGTCGCCAAATCTATGGATGGCATCCATTACACTTGTAACCAGACGGTTTTCTTCATCTGAGTTGAAATCTCCTCTGTTACAAACATAAACCACACATTTATCAACTAACCCTTTCTCTGTGTTTTTGTGTTCTATATTAATGTTCTGCCTGCCGTCAGGCGATTTAATTCAGCCAAGAGAACCCCCCCTTCCCCTCCCTACCTCATCCTCTCCACATGGAAGAGAAGATCAAGTTATTCTCGTTCTTCACCCTCACCCTCTGTCCCTCTTCCTCGTCCCTTCTTCTTCCTCTTCCTCTTCTTCCCTTCCTCCTCCCCTGATAAGCCATTATCGTTCTTCGCCTTCACCTCCCTCGTCTCCCCTCTCCTTTCTCCTCACCCCTTCCCTCTCCCTCGTCCCTTCTTCTTCTTCTTCTTCTTCCTCTTCTTCCTCTTCTCCCCCCCCCCCACGCTGATAAGCCATTCTCGTATTTCACCTTCACCTCCCTCTTCCTCGTCTCCCCTCTCCTTTCCCCTCACCCCCTCTCCCTCGTCACTCCTTCTTTTTCTTCTTCCTCTTCTTCCCTTCCTCCCCCCTGATAAGCCGCACTTTTTCATTATCCTTGTTTATGCCTCCACGAAAACTTGTTGCTCAACTTGTGCCGCAGATAAGAACGGCCCCCAGGCCTTCTTAATGCGCGGCTCGTGAATAAATTCATGCACCGAGGAGGACTGAGAGTAGGAGGAGGAGGAGGAGGAGGAGGAGGAGGAGGAGGAGGAGGAGGAGGAGGAGGAGGAGGAGGAGGGGTGGGCAAGCCAGTTTTGTAGTAGCTCTACAGTGCTGTAGTGGTTGTGGGAAGACGCTGCTCTGTACCCGGGCG
>NC_134811.1:6910045-6912545 GCF_046742065.1 Oratosquilla oratoria
CTCTCCTCCGCCTTTCCCACCTCCTCCTTCCTTCCCTCCTCCTTTCATAACTTTTCCTCTTCCTTATATCCTTCCTCTTCCATAAATTCCTTCTCCTCCCTTACCTCTCCTCCTCTTCCCTCCCTTTCCCCTTTCTCGACTTTTTATTTAAGAATTTGCAGCTGTTAGGTCAAGTCCTAATGAGGACCTTAGGTAATGAGAGTTCAGTTCTCCGACAGACAGAACTAATTTCAGCAGATCTGGTTCAACCTAAACAGATACTAATAGTAGTAGATTGTTGTTGTTGTTGTTGTTGTTGTTGTTGTTGTTGTTGTTGTTGTTGTTGTTGTTGTTGTTGTTGTTGTTGTTGTTGTTGTTGTTGTTGTTGTTGTTGTTGTTGTTGTTGTTGTTGTTGTTGTTGTTGTTGTTGTTGTTGGGTAGTTAATTGAGCCAGCGCGTTATGATATCGGAGTTACGGATAACCAAGATCTGGCAGGTCACAAGGAACAATGTTCAAGCGGAGGAGTTCCTTCAAGACATCATCTCAAAACCTAAATAAAACAACCAGTGGCCATTAAGTAAGAACATGCAGGATTTCACAGTAATTATGACCCGGAATGCAGTATTCTTGGCGCGGATAGAATCATACATTGAATCATACATTCACCAGGGGGTGAAGCAGCCCCTCCTCCGGAGATGCTGTAAAACTGTGCGCTGCCCGTTATAGCAGAAGATTTGTCTGACAATTGTTTTGATAAGTGCGACGAGTTATCTTCGCGCAAGTGGGTTTTATTGAGTAGGATACAGTTCCGGGAGATTTGTGGCGCGCCAAACCGCGCCGAGCTTTATGGGTCCTCTGCGTCTTCCGGGCGGCAGAGACTGGGCTCGAACCGAGGTTAATAACGTGAGAAACAAATCATTTAATTCCCTCCCCCTCACTACGATGGGCGATACGCATTGGAGATTTTATTCTAACTAGCTGGAGAGATTTATCCTGTATTTATCTGAAGACTTCTGGTAGTCTGGAGGTAACTTGTCGATGTTTGGGAAACTGTAATGTTATAACACATTTGTAAAATGTACATTTGAAACCCACTATTGGAGACATAACATTAGAAGTACAGGAGATCCGTATATTTCGACTACTATCTGCTGTTATAACACTTTTGTAAATATACACTATTGCTATTGGAGAAATAGTATCAGAAGTAGAGGAGATCCGTATATTTCGACTACTATCTGCTGAAGAGGACTACAGATAGTAGTCGAGATATACAGATCTCCTGTACTTCTGATATTATTTCTCCGATAGTGGGTTTGAATTGTAGATATTTAATAAAAGATCAAGATGCATACCATAAAAGACCAGAGGATCTAAACCTTTTTTTCGTTACGCTCCCCGAGAGTCATCAGACCATCGACCCGTACCTCCATTAACCTGACACAGAATATAGGATGGTAATATATCAAGACTAATTAGATATACACTGGCATCGCAATGGATATCAAATGGTTCAAATTGTAATGACATGATACGGTACTTACTTCTGTAGTAATAATTTCCTCTCTCTGCAGATTTAAATGTTTAAGTAATCTTTCGCTAGTCAGACAAGTACCCCGAGTAGCCGTTCCGAAAACCCCAGCTTGAGAAATCCTGCTGTAGACCAAGATCCTGGGCAGGCCAATGGTTGAAAGAGCAAATAACTTCTTGACCATTGAACACTGGTTGTGCACTATGCAACTTTTATAGTGGCTAACGTCAGACAATTTTTTCTTCAGCCGTGTGAGGTGTCTGCCTCTCAAATGAATAAACTCATCTTTTGGGTTGGTTACCATAAGAGAACTCATCGAGTCCGACATCAAGAGTGTGTACATACAATGCACCTCCATCATGTTCACCAACACTTCCCCCAAAAGAAAGGTGAAGGGGGATACATGTGAGTCATATGCTATCGACACGTGTCCAATTCAGCCACACCCTACCAGTAGGAATCAAACCCTAGTTCCTCATTCCGTCATGTTGGACGCATATTGGCAACACGGTCATTTAAAGGATTGCCCACATAGATCGCCAATATGTGACAAACTGGAAGAGACCCGGAGTGTTATGCCTTACAACTCCTTCTAACTGATGTTATGGACTGTGTTTTACCAGCGCTTCTATCTATATGAACAATCTCGCGCGTTCCTTCCCCACTATATGACTTTAGACTTAGTCGGAGTATCCCTTTGTCACGGGTTCCCGGATTAGAGACCACAACTTCAGACGAGAGGAGAGGCGTTTCAGAAGTCGACTAAAAGCCACGGGAAAGAGCCGCTGAAAGAGAGCAGAACCTGAAGGACGAAAAGAGAGGGGAGGATCATGGGGTAGGAACACGCAAGAGGTTGTATACGTAAACATGCAACCTGGCTCACGCACACACACACACACACACACACACACACACAAACACACACGTACATGCATCACGAGCTAAACTCTATCACGTAAAAGTCCAATTACGTAATAAAAATTAGATTG
>NC_134811.1:6945045-6955045 GCF_046742065.1 Oratosquilla oratoria
AGAGAGAGAGAGAGAGAGAGAGAGAGAGAGAGAGAGAGAGAGAGAGAGAGAGAGAGAGAGAGAGAGAGAGAGAGAGAGAGAGAGAGAGAGAGAGAGAGAGAGAGAGAGAGAGAGAGAGAAAGAGAGACAGAGATAAATACAAGATGATGATCAAATAAATACAATAAATGAATGAATAAACAAATAAAAGAATAACTTGATAAATAGACAAATAAACAATAACTAAATAGATAAGTAAATACATATACATACATACATACATACATACATATATATATATATATATATATATATATATATATATACATATATATATATATATATATATATATATATATATTCATTCAGAGTATTTCTGAATATATATTTTTTCAAGCTGAAGTGGGTTTTAACCTGGTCCTTTAAGATTATTTGATTAATAGACCATATTTCTATTAATTTATTTATTTATTTATTCATTTATTTGTTTATATATATATATATATATATATATATACATATCAATATATATACATATATATATATATATATATATATATATATATATATATATATATAAATTATAAATGAATAAATGCATAAGTAAATAAATAAATTAATAAATTAATAGGATAGTAAATATACGAATGAATAAACAAATAAAGAAGTAGATAAAAATGAACAAAAACAAATAAATGAATAGATAAATGAACAGATAAACAAATAGATAATTGAATAGATAAAATGCAGATAATCTCGAACTTATATACAGTTGTCTGGCGTTAACAATAAGAAAACCTTAAATTTGGCAAAAGGCTTAAATCAAGATGTTGCCCTCGACTGAATAAAATCACCTGGCGGCAGTTAGACCAAAGACTAACGCGAAACGCAGGAAAAGGATTAGTGAATAAGCTAAATGGTTTCATGGATCATTGATTATTTATCCATTTATTTTCTTTCATCGGTTTGATGGCCTTGAGTATCTATGGAACCCACTCCCTATTAAAAAAAATCCTTATAGATTTATTCATTTTTAAGAGCCTCATTTGTCAAGATTCCTGCCGGGTCTTCAGGAGATGTTATCTTCGTTCTTATAAGTTCTTTGGGAAGAAGGGGAGGAGTGTGAGGAAGGGTGAAGGAGGGATGAGAGGGAGGAGTGGCAATAAAGGGAGGGGTAGGAGGTGAAGGAGGGGAGAAGAAGGAGGGAAAGAGGGAAGAGAGGGAAGACGGACAGGAAGGGGAGGGGGAGGAGGGAAGGGTAAGAAGGGACAGAAGCAGGAGGGAGGAGGGAGGGGGAGGGGGAAGGATGAATAGGGAAGGGTAGAAAGGAATAGAGGTAGGAGGGGAAGGGAGAGGGAGGGGGACGAGGAGGAGAGGAAAATGAAAGTGTAGGGAGGTAGGAGGAGGGAGGAAGGAGGGGGAGAAGGAGGGAGAAGAGGAAAGATTTTTTTTTTTTTTTTTTTTTTTCCAAAGACCCGGAGGCGGCACAGACATATTGCAGGTGTCTTCCAAATTCCAGGACGAAACTTATAATGTGTCGAGTGGTGGGTTGGTTTCGATCAAGACCGTGCTCGACCTTGACATTTACCTGTGATCTGTAATCGCCCTGGAAGTCCAGGAACATAGGGCAAAGGTGACGGAGACCTCGGTCGAACCTAAGCTCCTCCTGGGGTAAGCGAGACTTACTTTTCGACGAAAAACTTCTGTTCAGTTTCAGCGGCGTGAGTGTTGGCGACTCTTTGCAAATTTTATTCTGGTTAACGCCAGGCGATCTTGTACAGGTTGACAGGGTCGTGGCTGTCGTTGTTAGCCCTTCTAATCCGGTGACATTCCCAGGCTGAATCAAATTACCTCGCGTTAGCCAGAATAAAATATATAATTCCTACTCTGTTCAGCTTCGGCAATGTTGCTTGTTAGGTTGGTTCTTAATTTTCAGATTTCACCGATGTCCAAGTCTAAGCCATTTCCGATTTTTTTTTCTTGATTTTTTTCTATTTTTATTTATCTATTTATTTTTTGTTACTCCAACGGCTTATGTATCTTCAGTTCGCTGAGCAACTTTCCTCCAGTTAAGATAAACAGACTAGAGGCCATTCCATTCAAGACATTAATAGGGACAGCCTACAAAGTCTGAGTTTCCAATGTTTATATTCTTTTATTTTTGTACTGTTCACTTGTGGGTACTACAGGAGATCTTATTTTCTTAGATGTTGTAGAAACCACTTTTTTTTTTTATAGAATTACTCTTCATAAACGCGTCTTTCGTGTCCCAATTTAACGACGTAAACAGACAGCATCTACAATGATCAAAGAAGACACTAACACGTAGTACTAGTGTAGCCAACTGTGCTTTGATAGTTTCCTTTGTATCTCTTTCTTCCTCTCGTTTCCCTTATCTCTAAAGAACAGTCCTCTGAAGCCTGTCAAAGTTGGACGCAGATCTGACAATACCGCCATTGTAGTCTTCGAAAAATAGTTCAAACTTTTAAGTCTAATATCTACTTCTTGTATACGAAGTTCCTGTTTGTGTGTTGGTGATACACTGGTCTTTTCAAACATTCTATAAATTCCACTCCAGAACAACAACACAAACGACCCTCGGGATCTGCATCGTAAGGCTCTTGCTTTATTCTCGCTGAAAACATCGATTCGAACTCATCTAGAACGCCAATTAGACCTTGTAAAGGAAACGCCTCTTTGTCCTTTTTGATAACACCATTTTGACCTTAACGACATTTCCATTTTCGTCTAGGTGGGAACTCTACTTTGGGTTTACCAAGAATACTAATTTGATTTTGATAAATTTGATAAAAATGGTGCTTTGACCTTGACAGAAACGATACTTTGACCGTGACCTTTAATTTGAGTGTCGAGGATACTGCTCCTCAGGACATCTCTTTGACCTTGTTGAGGATCTCGTTCTAACGCTGAATGCTGGGAATATCAATCTGACCTAGCTGAGAATCTCGCTATGAATTTGTGTGCTAAGAAGGCCAGTTTGACCTTGCTGAGACTGTCGTTGTGACTGTAGATTGCTAATACAGCTCAGACCTTGATGAGAATCCGTGTTCTGACCTTCTATGAAGAGAATGTCACTTTGGCCTTGTTGAGAATTTTTTTTTTACTCAGCTGAGAACACCATCTTTCTCTTTATTTTTTCTCTCTCTTTTTTTTTTTTTTTTTTTTTTTTTTTTGTTCTTAACAGCGCCTCATAAAAAGTCGAGTTACGTCCGCCCATTCCTTCTCAAATCCTACAAACTTGTCCCATTTGTTACAGATTCCCCAGGGTAAGTTGAGAGTTGATATGGTTGCGCCTGGGTTTTGGGCTTATTTCTAAAGTTAACCGGGATTCACAAACTTTCCCGTAGATTCCGCCCAAGTTGACTTATTTGATCACGGATCTCTCCGTGACGGTTATTTTAGGAACAGAGTAGGTGTGGATCTTTTCAGCTCTCTGGGAAGTTGAACTTTGTGTAACTGAGACCCCCCGAACCTAACTCATGATGTGAAATTGTCTCGTTATTATTGCATGGAGACATAGGTGCTAAAAATAAGTACACATACACAACCACACATACACACGTACACACAGATACACACACACACACACATACATACATACGTACACACACACACACACACACACACACACACACACACACACACACACACACACACACATGTACACACACACGCACACACACACACATACACACGTACACACAGATACATATACACACACATATACACACGTACACACATACACACACACACATGCACACACATATACACACGTACACACAAACACACACACACACACACACACACACACACACACACACACACACACACACACACACACACACACACACACACACACACACACACACACACACACACACACACACACACACACACACACACACACACACACACACACACACACACACACACACACACACACACACACACACACTCCAATTCTGGTTCTCGTCAGACGAATCTATTTACACCATTAAAATTTCCTGCCATTAACCTTTTTTGTTTCGAAATATTTGTCTTATTCTGGTTAACGCCTCACAATTTCATTCAGCTTGTTACCAATCTTGACATCGTTACGCAGTCTCTAATCACCACACACTTTATAGATTCTCTTTAAACCGTCGGCTCTCTTAAACTAGATTTAATCCTTTTCTTTAATATGGCTATTAACAACGTGAAAGTCTTTCCAAGGCTCCTTCTGTGTCAAGTTATTTTTTTCTTATATTTGAATCCTTCCAGACTATTTTATTTATCTCGAATAGCTCCTTAGTACCAGGCAACACTTTTTCTATTCTGGCTACTGGCAGAGTATTTTAGTCACTTCAGTATGAAAAAGAAAAATGAACACAAATAAAAAATTAAGTCTATTTTAGTCAGTATGAAAACAAAATTAACACAAACCAAAAATTAAGTGTGAGCAGCTAGAATATATGAATATATAAATTGATAAATAAATAAAAGTCCACATGACAAATTACTCAAATTTGTACTAAACGACAAGCCGTTGTGTTCAACAGACACACCCCGAGTGTTATCTTTTAGTTCGTTGATGTTACGTTTGTTTGAACGAGGTCCCTAACATCACCGACATGATGCGCCTCCCGGGACTCGAACTGAATGCTGAGGACTGAGAGACATAATATACGTGGATGGTCCTAATGACAAGAGATGAACGAGTGGATGAAGTAAATTATATCAGTGGATACCGTGTTGAGCTTACGAGCAGGAGGTCATGAATTCGGTTCCCGGAACCCACCGCGTGCTTTGTGTCAAAAAAAAAAAAAAAAAAAAAAAAAAAAAAAAAAAAAACACCAGCAGGGGTTTCTCACTTCCCATCTCGTGGGAATGGGATAGTGAGAGTGGATAGAAAGGAGGTCTTGCAGTAGAGCGTCAAAATTGAAGACTCGCTTTTACTCTCTCAAAGTGTGGTACACGTCACTGGTTGCGCGGAGAGGCTCGAGGCTCAAATCCCAGGAAGGCGCTAGCAACTCTCGTTTAGTAAATAATGTACGTTTTGTAATTATGTATTTTTCATTTGATATGTTTATCTGATCCTAACAATTCCCAATGAGATGTTTTCTTTTTATTACAGTAGATTAAAAATGACCTTAATTACCTGCCAGGAAGTCATAGATCAATTTTAAAACCTTTTTTGTTTGGGGAAATTTGACGATGGGGCACACAAGACTTTTAGTCACGATCAAGGGATGCAGTCTGAAAAAGTCCGAAAACATCCGAGTTCTACAAAAGAGTATGAGTTTTAATGATTATTATTGCAAGGTACCTTCAAACAATATCATTTAGTTGTGGCGAAGGGATGTAAGTGATGGTGATGATGATGGTGGTGGTGGTGATAGTGAGGGTGGTGGTGATGATGGTGGTGGTGGTGATTATGGAGGTGGTGGTGATGATGGTGGTAGTGGTGATGATTGGGGGTGAGGGTAGTGGTGGTGATGATGGTGGTGAGGGTGGTGGTGATGATGGTGGTGGTGATGATGGTGGTGGTGATAATGGTGGTGGTGATGATGGTGGTGGTGTAGATGATGGTGGTGGTGGAGATGATGGTGGTGGTGATGATGGTGGTGGTGATGATGGTGGTAGTGGTGATGATGGTGGTGGTGGTGATGATGATGGTGGTGATGATGGTGGTGATGATGGTGGTGGTGGTGATGATGGTGGTAGTAGTGACGATGTTGGTGGTGATGGTGATGATAGTGGTGGTGGTGATGATGGTGGTGGTGATGGTGGTGATGATGGTGATGATGATGGTGGTGGTGATTGTGGTGTTGATGATGACGGTGGTGGTGGTGATGATGGTGGTGGTGATGATGGTGGTGGTGGTGATAATGGTGATGATGGTGGTGGTGATGATGGTGGTGAGGGCAGTGTTTAGCCTCTGCCATTATCCAGTCGAGAGTCTGTTATTGATTTATCCTTTGATCTCTTAATCCGACTTGTAGTGTTTTTTTCTGGTTCTCGATAGACGTATTTATTCAGCTACGTAATAACTTAAATCAATTTTAATCTCAATCTATCTCAGTCTTGTTATACCTCAAACTATGCCATTCAAATCTACTTAACTTCAGTTGAAATATTATTGTCAACATGCCTCAAATAGTACTTACTCAAGCTTAACTGACCTTAATCGAAATCTACTTCACCGTAAATCTCAATCTAGGTATTATTCTAAATACAATATAAATAAAATTTTCTTAGTCTAAACCTAACTCACTTCTGATATGTATCATTCAAATTTATCTCAGTCACTTATACCGTAATCTAGATTAATATAAGTGAAGTCCAACTATTTCTAAGTTCATTATGTCTGAATGTATCACAGTCTAAAGTTGTTTTTAATTTGAATCAACCCCAGTCTAATTCTATCTCAGTCTGCCACGGTCTAATTACGAGTTTTGCTTTTTATTACCGCCTGTTGATTTCAATCGGCAGAGTGGAATCTGTGACTCAAGGAGTTAAATCTGTCCCGGTATAAACGAGACAAATTGAGAGAACTCAATCCGTCCAGTAACAAACGCTCCGATGGTCTGAGCCCATTTGGAATCACGCACGGGAGGCTGCAGCTGCAAAACGAAACTGAGTTATACACATAAATCAAGTTAAATACAAACAGCATGGCTGTATCGTCACACACGGAAACAGTGTTGGGCCCCAACACACTGTATGCATTCACTGTAGTTTGAAGTCTTAGCATTCAGATGAAACTTAGACATCATGCCTACACCCAAACGTACGTACATACATACATACATACATACATACATACATACATACATACATACATACATACATACATACATACATACATACATACATACATACATACATACACGCATACATACAAACATACGTACATACATACATACATACATACATACATACATACATACATACATACATACATACATACATACATACATACATACATACATACATACATACATACATACATACATACATACATACATACATACATACATACATACATACATACATACATACATACATACACACATACATACATACACACTTACTGTACATACATACTCGTACATACTCATATGGAGTTACATCATCTTTACAAGTCTTTCCAAGATATAGCATATCTAAGGGACTTCCTTCTTACACTAAAGCACAACGCCATTAAAGTCATGGGAAATATACGTAAATGTCTCTCATTGTGTATATATATCTATATCTATATATGTATGTATGTATGTATCTATCTATCTATCTATTTATATATATATATATATATACATATATATATATGTATATATATATATATATATACATATGTATATATACATATATATACATATATATATATATATATTTATATATATATATATATTAATAGGGTACTGTCAAGTGAAAATAAAACAATAAGTTCGGGAAAATATTTCAGAGAAGTTTTATTGGTGTACAAAGAAAACGTTTCAGTGACAAATAAGACAAAAGTTATAACATCTTAATAATGTATATTAACACAAAGGTCGTGGATGAAAGAATAGAATAAAACAGAAAGAAACTTGCTTAGCTGAAGAAAATCAACCTAATCATACACACCTTATATTTTTCACTTATCATTTACTGAAAATTTACTTTGACATAAACCTATATTGTGTTATATAGAATATGTTTAAAAAATATTCCTTTTAAACAAATACATATAAGAACTCTAATGACAAATGTGTTATAATGAGGGCATTACATTTAAATTGTATTGCATATTACATTTCTGATAATCCTGTGAATTACTGATTAATCATATATATTCAAGTGTAAAAGATTAAAGTGAAAGCCCAAACACACACACGCACAAACCTGGAATAGCTATGGGTGGTATGGTCCCCACTCAGAGTGAAAGATATAAGATAGAATACAAAGGTTAGCAACCAAACTGCCTCCTGGCATGACAAATAAACCACAAGAAGATAAGCTAGAAGCACTGGATCTGCCAGTACTGAAAGAGTTGATATAATTACAATATTGTCACTCATTGCGCTCAACTACATTGACATAAGATCTCTCTCATTGTCACTCATTGTCAACTACAATTAGCTCAACTACATCGACAGAAGATCTCTCTCATTGTCACTCATTGTCACTCACTCTCACTCATTGGGCTCAATATGTCACTCATTGGGCTCAACTACGTTGACAGAAGAGATCTCTTGATGAAGGATACAGTGGCTCAAGAGGTCATGAGGACAAATTGATTAAGATTAAATAAAATAATGTGATAGAATAGAGCTTTACATGCATATGCATAAATACTTTAAATAACTTGGTATATGATACGGCCCAAGCTGGAACAATACACGAATTAAAATCTAAATATGAAAATTGGGGCATAAGGACACCAAACCCAGTTTGGAACCCAACGGCGTCAATTTGAAACTAGGTATGATAACATTGGTCGACAAAAAATTTGTCCCAAGGAAAACAATATATATATACTGTATATATATTTTTTTATGTTTTAGCATGCAGAATCCAAAAAATAATGTCTATTTTTTCCCATTACCCACACTTTTTGTGTTCCATGGTATGTTACATTACGTGGGAAATTTCAATCAAGCGGTTGGCAACAGTGAGTTTGTTATACCTTTGGCGGTACTGTGTTTGAAGTGTTGGTGTGAGGTTGTGTAGTGTGCATTTGTGTGGCAAAAAGTTTGTGGTATTATACAGTAGAGTACATGCCATTCACATTCGCAATGCCTAGAAACTGTATAAACTAACCAGACAATATTTGCTTTATTTGCGGTCTATTGACATTCAAGTCAAAAAGACTGTGTTTCACGCCATTGATTAAAAACTCTTATGAACATTATTTTGGCTGCAAAGTGGGAAACCAGGATAAAAGCTGGGCCTCTCATGTATTATATAACCTATGTCAGGCTCTTCACTGTATGGACGAAAGGTTAACACCATATGTCTTTGTGCCATCCCTATGGTTTGGAGAGAACCAAAAAATCATACTTCATATTGCTACTTCTGGATTACATAAACATGTAAGATACAGCTTTGGTTGTCCACAACTATTAATTAGGTATTATACACGAATTAAGACCTTGTTTATGGTGATCCGGGTAGTCTAGTTCCAATGTGGAAGGTCATATGTAACTGTGAGTCCTCGCTCCCCCAGACATACACCATCATCAACTGGGGGGAGGGGGGGGCATCATACGCCAGGAAGCGCGTTACCTCACTCACCCTCCAGTCTCTTCGGGGAAGCACCCATGCAGGTATCTTTCCCTCTCCAGAGAACTCTGAGAGTTGCCAAGGAGTTCGTTAGGGAGTCCAAGGTTGAGGGATAGCGTTGCGGGAGACACTAGAGAGTATAGAGTTCCTCTCTCAGCGGAATTAAATCTCTCATGAAAGTAGCAGAAGCCGACAAGACTGACGAGTTAAACACCACATGAGGACGGAGCCTTTATTTGTACGACGTTTCGTACTTGAAAAAGCTGTAATAAGCGAAACGTCGTACAAATAAAGGCTCCGTCCTCATATGGTGTTTAACTCGTCGGAATTAAATCTCCTAGTGCCGAAAAAAAAATCTTGGATTGACCTTTGTCACGCCTAGAAGATCTTTCTAAGCTAAAAAGAATTGTCTGCTCTTTGCCAAAAGATAAATAGATAGATAAAATAAAGAGGCACTAAGCTTAGAGAGTTTAAGATCTCAAAGAACCTAACATACCTGGGTTGTCATGTTATCTATCTATCTATCTATCTATCTATCTATCTATCTATTTATCTATCTATTTATCTATCTATCTATCTATCTATCGATCTATCTATCTATCTATCTATCTATCTATCTATCTATCTATCTATCTATCTATCTATCTATCTATGTATCTATCTATCTATCTATCTATCTATCTATCTATCTATCTATCTATCTATCTACCTATCTATCTCTCTATCTATCTATCTATCTATCTATCTATCTATC
>NC_134811.1:6957545-6970045 GCF_046742065.1 Oratosquilla oratoria
ATATATATATATATATATATATATATATAAATATATATATATATATATATAACGTAGAAACCACTGTTGGAGTAGAAAAGACTGGAAACGGGGAATCTATATATTTCGATTGCAAATTGCAATCCTCTTCAGTAGATACAAATAAGAGAGGGCGTGCTGTTTAAGTAGTATCCTTAACAAAAGAAAGGGGAACATGGGAAGATATCTCTACCCTCGGCTCACTCCGTATGTGAGGTCAGGAGGCAAATGAGCTTTCACTAGGTTGGAGATGAAGAGTCCGGACATTATGTTCGGGGACCATTGCCCCTTTGAAATATTCATGTTGGGCTGAAATTCAATGATCGTAGATTCTACCATTTTTCTCCTGAACTCACATCTGGATTTATAAATAAGCTTAGCTCTGTCCCAATCTAAACAATGTTTAAATTGCTTAACATGTTGGAACACAGCTGAGCTCTCTTGTGCATATTCAATGGAACGTTTATGTTCAATCATCCTGGTATTCAAATCCCTTCCAGTCTGTCCGATGTAAACTAAGTCACAACCTTTACATGGAATCGAATAAACCCCTTGGCTCTGTTCTTCTTTTAACCTTTGATGGACATTTACCACCTTTTTATTAATGATGTTAGGGTAATAATTAATCAGATTTAATTTGTCTTTGGGAAGAAACTTGGTCAAGGGAATGAATGATTCAGAAAAGGAAACGATTAAAGAGCTCTTACCCAATGAAAAATTAGAGGAAGTGGGGGTGGTGTTGAAAAAATTGGATCTCGCTCGGCTGAGGGCTTTGACCAAGAACCAATCCGGGTAAGCTAAATTACTAAGTTGAGATTACAAAGGATTACAAAGGCGGAGCATGCCGACAGGAGACCTTTTGATCCATATCTAGGTCGGATGCGAAAAAAAATCATATTAATAATAAAACAATAAATAAAAACTATAATAATGTAAATAACAAATAGAATACATAAATAAATGCATAGGTATAGTTAAATAATAAACAAACAGGTAAATAGTAAATAATAATGAATTGACATATAACAAATAATAAATGAAAATCAGACAGACAAATGATAACAAAACAAAAACAAATAATATAAGATAAATTTTAATCATTACAGCATCTTACTTAGGTATTTATCTAACTGATTCTTAAAGCTTCGAACTGACCTACATTGCACTACCTGTGCAGGAAGTTTATTCCATTCATTTACTACACGGTTGGCAAAGTTGTTTCTACCTACTTCTAAATTGAATCTATTTCCGGATAGTTTGAGACCATTGTTTCTTGTCTGATTCTCATTCAATGTGAAAATTTTGTCACTTTTGATGTTGTCAATTCCCTTTAAAATCTTAAAGACCTGTATCAAGTCACCTCTGAGTCTACGCTTTTTTAGGGAAAACAGATTCATGTGTTTTAGTCGATTTTCGTATGATTAATTTTTGATATTTGGAATCAGTTTTGTGGCTCGCCGTTGTACTTTTTCCAGTCTGTCAATGTCTTTAATGAGATTCGGTGACCATACAGAAACAGCATATTCCAAATGTGGACGAACTAACGATTTATATAGCTTGTTAATGAGTGATGGACTTTTGAAATCAAAAGATCGCGCAATCAGTCCCAGAATCTTATTTGCTTTCTCAGAGGCTGAAATACACTGCTTGGATGATTTGAGGTCGTTACTGATAATTACGCCGAGATCTTTTTCACTATCCACTTTTGTTAACGAATTACCAAATAACTTGTAATCGTACTTACTGTTATTTTTACCTATGTGCATTACCTTGCATTTACTTGTGTTAAATTTCATTAGCCACTTTTCAGACCATTGCTGTAATTTATCTAAATCTTCTTGAATATCTAATTGGTTTGAGTGATCATTTGCCACTCCGCACAGTTTTGTATCATCAGCAAATTTGGAAACCCTGAGGAACTCCACTTGCAACACTTTTCCATCCAGAAGTTTTTCCATTTAAAACAACTCTCTGTTTTTGACCATTCAACCAATTACTAGTCCAACCTAATAGGCTACCACTTATTCCATGCAAAGCTAATTTAGTAAGTAGTCTTTCGTGTGGGACGGTATCAAAAGCTTTTGCAAAGTCTAGATATATTAAATCTATATTGTTTCAAGAAACTGGGGGCTGCAAATTCTAAGAGCTCGAAGGAATAATCCTGAAGCGACGCTACTTTTTACTTTGTCTGGGTGACTGCTGAAAAAATGAAGATAACTACCAGAACGGGTTTCTTTTCTATAGACGGTAAAAGCAAGCTTGTCTCCGTCACGAACAATGAGAACATCTAAAAAGGGTAGCTTACCTTGTTCTTCCCATTCAACTTTAAACCCCAATTTTCATCCCAAAGAGTGAAAATGTCATCTACGTATCTAAACCAAACCATGTCTGCGGGTTTAATGGTGGGCAGAAGAACAGACTCAAAATATTCCATGTACAGATTGGCCAATACAGGAGAGAGATTTGAACCCATGCTACAACCAAATTTTTGTCTGAAAAAAGAATTCTGGAAGGAAAAAACATTTGATGTGACACACAGGCGAATAAGCGCAATGATTTTTGAAACGGGGAGTGGGAATTTGTCCTGAAATGGTTGTAGCTTAGTTTCCAGGAAGGATAGAACGTCATCAATACAGACATGAGTGAAAAGAGAAATTACATCCAGGCTAAGCATTTTTCTACTAGAAAAATTCACTTTTTTTAATTTTGTGATGAAATCCTCTGAGTGTTTTAAATGAGAATCGGAGAAAGTACCAACGAACAGGGATAAAAGGTTTGCTAACCATTTAGAAAGCTTGCTGGTACAAGATCCCCGGTTGGAGATGATAGGTCTGAGGGGAATATCAGTTTTATGCAATTTTGGAAGGCCATAGAAATAAGGCAACTTAGGATTAATCACTTTGAGTTTCAATACCTCTTCGTCTTTAGTGATGTTACGAACTTCTTTGTTGAAAATGGCAGACATGTTTTTAAGTGGATTTTTACTAAGTTGCTCATATGTATCCGTGTCATTTAGAAGGGCCATGGCTTTATCTACGTAACTGTCATGGTCAAGAATAACTATTTTACTACCCTTGTCTGCCTTTGTAATAATAATGTTATCCATGCTCCTGATTGCTTCCAAACTATTTTGATACCTAATGGGAAGTCCATTTCTTTTATCAAAACAATCTGCAATGCCTTGCAAAAGAGCCCCTTTTAAACATAATAAATGTTTGTCATAGTTGTTATTAGCTAGGAATTTATCAAAACCTACGAGAAAGTCCATAGCATGATGCTTCTCTGGTTTGAGGGCAAAATTCAAACCAAGGCCTAAGACTTCTAGTTGTGATTTTGTGAAAACAACACTAGGAAGATTAACAACATTGTCTAAGATGGCATACTTTGACCATACACTGTTATTACAAAGCCTAATAAGTTTTTTGTTCAAAATACCTTTATGATGTTCACTTATGTCATTGGCTTGTTGGTGGGCACATTTTTGAAGGAACTGGAACACTCCTTCATAAGGGCAAAGGAGCAAAAGATTCCTAGAAGCCGTGCGTGAACGTAGATGTGCATCCCCTATGTCCAGGGACGTCAGTTGAAACCGTTCCAAAAGGAAATCACTAATGTAGGACGGAAAACTGTACCCTAATTGTTTACGCTTGTGAAAACCAAACGAATTTGGGCACACTTGTTCCGCTAAGCACTCACTTAGAAAATGTTTTTGGTTCTTCTTTTTCCTGCTGATGATCAACGCTGATTCAAATTGTCTGTAAGGTGACTTGAGCACAGGGTAGCGGTGGAAAAGTAGCTTGAGTGAAGAGAATGCCTCCATCGTGGTAGTAATGTTACAGGTGAAAAATGTAATCACACATTTGTCAATAACGTAGAAACCATTGTTGGAGTAGAAAAGACTGGAAACGGGGAATCTATATATTTCGATTGCAAACTGCAATCCTCTTCAGTAGATACAAATAAGAGAGGGCGTGCTGTTTAAGTAGCACCCTTAACAAAAGAAAGGGGAACATGGGAAGATATCTCTACCCTCGGCTCACTCCGTATGTGAGGTCAGGAGGCAAATGAGCTTTCACTAGGTTGGAGATGAAGAGTCCGGACATTATGTCCGGGGACCATTGCCCCTTTGAAATATTCATGTTGGGCTGAAATTCAATGATCGTAGATTCTACCATTTATCTCCTGAACTCACATCTGGATTTATAAATAAGCTCAGCTCTGTCCCAATCTAAACAATGTTTAAATTGCTTAACATGTTGGAACACAGCTGAGCTCTCTTGTGCATATTTAATGGAACGTTTATGTTCAATCATCCTGGTATTCAAATCCCTTCCAGTCTGTCCGATGTAAACTAAGTCACAACCTTTACATGGAATCGAATAAACCCCTTGGCTCTGTTCTTCTTTTAACCTTTGATGGACATTTACCACCTTTTTATTAATGGTGTTAGGGTAATAATTAATCAGATTTAATTTGTCTTTGGGAAGAAACTTGGTCGAGGGAATGAATGATTCAGAAAAGGGAACGATTAAAGAGCTCTTACCCAATGAAAAATTAGAGGAAGTGGGGGTGGTGGTGCAGACAAGGGTAGTAAAATAGTTATTCTTGACCATGACAGTTACGTAGATAAAGCCATGGCCCTTCTAAATGACACGGATTCATATGAGCAACTTAGTAAAAATCCACTTAAAAACATGTCTGCCATTTTCAACAAAGAAGTTCGTAACATCACTAAAGACGAAAAGGTATTGAAACTCAAAGTGATTAATCCTACATACATATACCAAGGCTTTTTCACCCTTCCAAGGGAGGTAGCCAAAAAGGGAAAGGCATAAAAACATTCCCACCCATTTCATCCCTAAATACACTCCACACCCCTCCCACCCTTCCTCTCATCTGAGCACCTCCTGGATGACGGGTCATCCCTGCACCCTGCCCACCGCCCTGGGTCAAAAACAGTGTCGCAAGACACAGTACATCCACAGCAAGGCCGCTTCATTTAATCGGCGACCCCCCCCTCTCCGTCCCCCTTTGCATATAAGGCGAGGACGGGGAGAAATCCCTTCGGGCTGCGTCAAAATTTACTCACACATACTACCACACCCCCACCCCCCCGCCCATTCCTCCTCATGCAGTCACAACATCATCCATATACAACCATTCTCCACTCACCTCTGTCTTCCGTCCTCTCCCTTCCTTCCTCAACAGACATTCCCCTCTTCCCCAAAGCCCCCTTCACCCCATCCATCCACCTCATCCTAGGACGTCCCCTCATGTTCACTCCCTCCACATCTGCCTTCCATACCTCTTTTACTAGTCTTTCTTCACTCATTCTTTCCATGTGTCCAAACCATCCTAATATTCTTTCATCAACCCTATCTCCCAAATCCTTTTTCACCCCTGTTCTCCTCCTCACCTCCTCATTTCTCACTCTATCCAGCCTAGTAACCCCCACCATACTTCTCAGACACCTCATCTCAAACACATTCAAACTCCTTCTCTCTTCTTCTCTTATGTTCCACGTTTCTGCCCCATACAGTGCTGTTGGCACAATTACTCCTTCATACAGTCTCCTCTTCGCATCCATTCCCAAATGTCTATTCCTCATTACACTCTTTAAACCACCAAGGCATTTACTCGCTTCTCTCAATCTACATTCTACCTCCACCTTCACTCCACCTTTTCCTGCTACACTTGCACCCAAGTATCTAAAACTATCCACTTCCTCCAGTCGCTCTCCCTTAATGTTCACTTCCAGTCTACTGCCACTTTCACCCCTTGTACATCTCATCACCTTACTTTTATCCACATTTATCTTTAGCTTTCTTCTATCACATACTCTCCCAAACTCTGCCACCAGCTTCCTCAATCCCTCCTCTGACCCTGCCACAAGCGCAGTGTCGTCCGCAAACAACAGCTGGCTCACCTCCCACTTTTCTCCATTTTCTTTAACCATCTCCAATCCCTGACTCACTACCCTAGCATTCACCTCTCGCACCACCCCATCCATGTATAAGTTGAACAGCCAGGGCGACATAACGCATCCTTGACGAAGTCCCACCTTTACTTCAAACCACTCACTCTCTCCATTTCTAATCCTAACACATGCTCTACTACTCTCATAGAAACTCTTAACAGCTCCCAAAAGCTTTCCTCCTATCCCATAAATCTGCATAACCTCCCACAGTGCCTTTCTGTCTACCCTATCATAAGCCTTTTCCAGATCCATAAAAGCCCAAAAAACATCCTTCCCCTTTCCTATAGCTTTCTCACATATCTGTCTTACCACAAAGATCTGATCTACACAACCTCTACCTGTCCTAAATCCACACTGTTCCTCACCAATTACTCCTTCTGTTCCTCTCCTAATCCTCTCAATTAAGATCCTCCCATAAGCCTTCCCTACTACACTCAACAGGCTAATCCCTCTGAAACTACTACATTCACACTTGTCCCCTTTTCCCTTGTAAAGAGGAACTATACAGGCACTACTCCAGTCCTCCGGTACTCTACCCTCTCTCCAGCAAACATTAAATAACCTCACCAACCAGTCCACCATCACTGAACCTCCCTTTTTCAGACATTCTGCATGACATCCATCCAGACCAGGTGCCTTACCTGCTTTCATCATCTTTA
Source organism: Oratosquilla oratoria (assembly GCF_046742065.1). Taxonomy (NCBI): domain Eukaryota; kingdom Metazoa; phylum Arthropoda; class Malacostraca; order Stomatopoda; family Squillidae; genus Oratosquilla; species Oratosquilla oratoria. Next base: position 6,964,200 of record NC_134811.1, read on the forward strand.
CAACTGCCTTCACCTCATCCTTCCTTATTTCTCCTCCATTCTCCTCACTCATCACTCATTTTCTTCGCATTTCCCACTGCAACTATCTTTCCTTCCCTATCCTCCTTCACATTCAGCAACTCCCTAAAATATTCTGCCCATCTTCCCCTCACTGCCATCTCTTCCATTATCAACTCTCCATCTGTACCTTTTACCTTTTCTTCCCGTCTGGGGTATTGGCTGCTCCCCGTCTGGGGTATTGGCTGCTTGTTATTGTGGCAAAGTAGCATGCAGTCGATACTTTAGGGTCTATATGGGGCGCCCCTACGGACCAGAGCCACACATCATTTTGTCTATGATAGAAGAAATTCTGTTCATAGAGAAATGATGACACTTATACTACGACTGTCCCTCCGTTATGCTGTCCCCCAACCCCTTGTTGCTGTCCTGTACCATTTCTCTGAGTATTCTCTTTCTGTGATGGGGGAATTCCCTGTGGTGGGGGAAAAGAATACTGCCACCAAGTTTCCCACTTGGATCGTAAGAGGCGAGAAGAAAGGGACGGGGAGAGGGACTAGGCATCCTTCTCCCTGTAGCCCCAAGGGGCAGATTCCTAAAAAGCAAAGGAAAGGCATAAGGGGTGCTGGAGGGCCTCGGGCCAGCACCCTAAGGTTTGGGTCTTTTAATGTGCGTGGATGTGGTACAGATGAGAGTAAAAGGGAAGAGATAGGTAGTATGTTTGTGAGAAGAAAGTTGGATGTGTTGGCTTTGAGTGAAACTAAGTTGAAAGGGAAGGGTGAGTGTAAGTTTGGGAGTGTAAGTGGGAGGTTATCAGGAGTGAAGAGAGGGCGAGGGAGGGAAGGGGTGGCTATTCTAGTAAGTGAGGAGTTAGGTAAAGGGGTAGTGGAGTAGAAGGAGGTTTCCTCAAGGATAATGTGGATGAAGGTGAAACTGGGAAAGGAGATGTGGGTCTTTGTAAATGCATATGGGCCGGGCAGTGAGAAGAGCATGGAAGAAAGGGAGGCCTTTTGGATAGATTTAAATGAGTGCATAGAGGGTTTAGGAAGAAATGTCAATGTAATAGTACTGGGAGACCTTAATGCTAGGGTGGGAAATGGTCCAATCGATGGAGTGATTGGGAAGTGTGGAATTCCAGGAAAGAATCGTAGTGGAGAGTTGATGGTGGAAATGTGTCTAGAAAGAGAGTTGATGATAGCAAATACAGTGTTTCGGAAGAAAGTCAAGCAAAAGTACACATGGGAGAGGGTGGTGGAGGGAAGGGTGGTAGATAGAGCGCTAATGGATTATGTAGTGGTAAATAGGATTATGATAGGAAGAGTTAAGGATGTACATGTGCTAAGGGGAGAGGGTGGGGGAATATCAGATCATTTTTTGGTGGAAGGTAAGCTGAGAGTGGAGGATAGATGGAGAAGGAGGAAAGGGACAAAAGGTAGGGAGGTTCTTAGAGTGAACTCCTTGAATGAAAAGGAAAAGGAGAAGGAGTACGAAAAGAAGCTGAAGGAGGAGTGGGAGGGAGTAAAGGATAGAGCAGAGATGGGTGTGGAGGAGGAATGGGGATGGTTCAAGGAGGGAGTCTTAAAGTGTGCAAGGATGGTGTGTGGAACAAGAAGGATAGGGGGAAATAGAAGAAAGGGTAGTGAATGGTGGGATGAGGAAACAAAGAAGGTTGTAGAAGAGAAGAAGCGAGCATTCACAGATTGGTTACAAAAGATGACAGGGGAGTCATATGAGACGTACAAAGAAAAGAAAAGAGAAGTAAAGCAAAAGGTAAAGGAGGCAAAGAGGAGAGCAGATGTGAAATGGGGTAAGAGTATGACAGAAATTTTTGAAAGTAATAAAAAGATGTTTTGGAAAGAAATTAAGAGAGGAAGAGGAGGCGAATCAAGTAGGGAAGAAAAAATTGATTAATCCTAAGTTGCCTTATTTCTATGGCCTTCCAAAATTGCATAAAACTGATATTCCCCTCAGACCTATCATCTCCAACCGGGGATCTTGTACCAGCAAGCTTTCTAAATGGTTAGCAAACCTTTTATCCCTGTTCGTTGGTACTTTCTCCGATTCTCATTTAAAACACTCAGAGGATTTCATCACAAAATTAAAAAAAAGTGAATTTTTCCAGTAGAAAAATGCTTAGCCTGGATGTAATTTCTCTTTTCACTCATGTCTGTATTGATGACGTTCTATCCTTCCTGGAAACTAAGCTACAACCATTTCAGGACAAATTCCCACTCCCCGTTTCAAAAATTCAAAAATCATTGCGCTTATTCGCCTGTGTGTCACATCAAATGTTTTTTCCTTCCAGAATTCTTTTTTCAGACAAAAATTTGGTTGTAGCATGGGTTCAAATCTCTCTCCTGTATTGGCCAATCTGTACATGGAATACTTTGAGTCTGTTCTTCTGCCCACCATTAAACCCGCAGACATGGTTTGGTTTAGATACGTAGATGACATTTTCACTCTTTGGGATGAAAATTGGGGTTCATTCGATAACTTCTTTGCTAATTTAAATTCCTTAGCCTCCAACATTAAGTTTAAAGTTGAATGGGAAGAACAAGGTAAGCTACCCTTTTTAGATGTTCTCATTGTTCGTGACGGAGACAAGCTTGCTTTTACCGTCTATAGAAAAGAAACCCGTTCTGGTAGTTATCTTCATTTTTTCAGCAGTCACCCAGACAAAGTAAAAAGTAGCGTCGCTTCAGGATTATTTCTTCGAGCTCTTAGAATTTGCAGCCCCCAGTTTCTTGAAGGAGAATTTAACATTATAAAATCTCAACTTAGTAATTTAGCTTACCCGGATTGGTTCTTGGTCAAAGCCCTCAGCCGAGCGAGATCCAATTTTTTCAACACCACCCCCACTTCCTCTAATTTTTCATTGGGTAAGAGCTCTTTAATCGTTCCCTTTTCTGAATCATTCATTCCCTCGACCAAGTTTCTTCCCAAAGACAAATTAAATCTGATTAATTATTACCCTAACACCATTAATAAAAAGGTGGTAAATGTCCATCAAAGGTTAAAAGAAGAACAGAGCCAAGGGGTTTATTCGATTCCATGTAAAGGTTGTGACTTAGTTTACATCGGACAGACTGGAAGGGATTTGAATACCAGGATGATTGAACATAAACGTTCCATTAAATATGCACAAGAGAGCTCAGCTGTGTTCCAACATGTTAAGCAATTTAAACATTGTTTAGATTGGGACAGAGCTGAGCTTATTTATAAATCCAGATGTGAGTTCAGGAGATAAATGGTAGAATCTACGATCATTGAATTTCAGCCCAACATGAATATTTCAAAGGGGCAATGGTCCCCGGACATAATGTCCGGACTCTTCATCTCCAACCTAGTGAAAGCTCATTTGCCTCCTGACCTCACATACGGAGTGAGCCGAGGGTAGAGATATCTTCCCATGTTCCCCTTTCTTTTGTTAAGGGTGCTACTTAAACAGCACGCCCTCTCTTATTTGTATCTACTGAAGAGGATTGCAGTTTGCAATCGAAATATATAGATTCCCCGTTTCCAGTCTTTTCTACTCCAACAATGGTTTCTACGTTATTGACAAATGTGTGATTACATTTTTCACCTGTAACATTACTACCACGATGGAGGCATTCTCTTCACTCAAGCTACTTTTCCACCGCTACCCTGTGCTCAAGTCACCTTACAGACAATTTGAATCAGCGTTGATCATCAGCAGGAAAAAGAAGAACCAAAACATTTTCTAAGTGAGTGCTTAGCGGAACAAGTGTGCCCAAATTCGTTTGGTTTTCACAAGCGTAAACAATTAGGGTACAGTTTTCCGTCCTACATTAGTGATTTCCTTTTGGAACGGTTTCAACTGACGTCCCTGGACATAGGGGATGCACATCTACGTTCACGCACGGCTTCTAGGAATCTTTTGCTCCTTTGCCCTTATGAAGGAGTGTTCCGGTTCCTTCAAAAATGTGCCCACCAACAAGCCAATGACATAAGTGAACATCATAAAGGTATTTTGAACAAAAAACTTATTAGGCTTTGTAATAACAGTGTATGGTCAAAGTATGCCATCTTAGACAATGTTGTTAATCTTTCTAGTGTTGTTTTCACAAAATCACAACTAGAAGTCTTAGGCCTTGGTTTGAATTTTGCCCTCAAACCAGAGAAGCATCATGCTATGGACTTTCTCGTAGGTTTTGATAAATTCCTAGCTAATAACAACTATGACAAAAATTTATTATGTTTAAAAGGGGCTCTTTTGCAAGGCATTGCAGATTGTTTTGATAAAAGAAATGGACTTCCCATTAGGTATCAAAATAGTTTGGAAGCAATCAGGAGCATGGATAACATTATTATTACAAAGGCAGACAAGGGTAGTAAAATAGTTATTCTTGACCATGACAGTTACGTAGATAAAGCCATGGCCCTTCTAAATGACACGGATACATATGAGCAACTTAGTAAAAATCCACTTAAAAACATGTCTGCCATTTTCAACAAAGAAGTTCGTAACATCACTAAAGACGAAGAGGTATTGAAACTCAAAGTGATTAATCCTAAGTTGCCTTATTTCTATGGCCTTCCAAAATTGCATAAAACTGATATTCCCCTCAGACCTATCATCTCCAACCGGGGATCTTGTACCAGCAAGCTTTCTAAATGGTTAGCAAACCTTTTATCCCTGTTCGTTGGTACTTTCTCCGATTCTCATTTAAAACACTCAGAGGATTTCATCACAAAATTAAAAAAAGTGAATTTTTCTAGTAGAAAAATGCTTAGCCTGGATGTAATTTCTCTTTTCACTCATGTCTGTATTGATGACGTTCTATCCTTCCTGGAAACTAAGCTACAACCATTTCAGGACAAATTCCCACTCCCCGTTTCAAAAATCATTGCGCTTATTCGCCTGTGTGTCACATCAAATGTTTTTTCCTTCCAGAATTCTTTTTTCAGACAAAAATTTGGTTGTAGCATGGGTTCAAATCTCTCTCCTGTATTGGCCAATCTGTACATGGAATACTTTGAGTCTGTTCTTCTGCCCACCATTAAACCCGCAGACATGGTTTGGTTTAGATACGTAGATGACATTTTCACTCTTTGGGATGAAAATTGGGGTTCATTCGATAACTTCTTTGCTAATTTAAATTCCTTAGCCTCCAACATTAAGTTTAAAGTTGAATGGGAAGAACAAGGTAAGCTACCCTTTTTAGATGTTCTCATTGTTCGTGACGGAGACAAGCTTGCTTTTACCGTCTATAGAAAAGAAACCCATTCTGGTAGTTATCTTCATTTTTTCAGCAGTCACCCAGACAAAGTAAAAAGTAGCGTCGCTTCAGGATTATTCCTTCGAGCTCTTAGAATTTGCAGCCCCCAGTTTCTTGAAGGAGAATTTAACATTATAAAATCTCAACTTAGTAATTTAGCTTACCCGGATTGGTTCTTGGTCAAAGCCCTCAGCCGAGCGAGATCCAATTTTTTCAACACCACCCCCACTTCCTCTAATTTTTCATTGGGTAAGAGCTCTTTAATCGTTCCCTTTTCTGAATCATTCATTCCCTCGACCAAGTTTCTTCCCAAAGACAAATTAAATCTGATTAATTATTACCCTAACACCATTAATAAAAAGGTGGTAAATGTCCATCAAAGGTCAAAAGAAGAACAGAGCCAAGGGGTTTATTCGATTCCATGTAAAGGTTGTGACTTAGTTTACATCGGACAGACTGGAAGGGATTTGAATACCAGGATGATTGAACATAAACGTTCCATTAAATATGCACAAGAGAGCTCAGCTGTGTTCCAACATGTTAAGCAATTTAAACATTGTTTAGATTGGGACAGAGCTGAGCTTATTTATAAATCCAGATGTGAGTTCA
>NC_134811.1:6995045-7005045 GCF_046742065.1 Oratosquilla oratoria
TATCTCGAAGTGACCTCCGATGATGGGTTCGAAGTGCCGGAACGCTTCTATGAGGGCCAGACATTCCTTCTCAATAGTGGAGTAATGGCGCTGTGAAGGGGTCAGTTTACGGCTGAAGTATGCTACCACACGTTTGGTACCATGACGTTCTTGTAGCAGAGCCGCTCCAATCCCTACTTCGCTGGAATCTGTATAGAGATGAAAGGGCAGAGTATAGTCTGGGGTTATCAGCATTGGGCTATGCTTTAATAGGGATTTAAGTTGCGCGAAGGCCCGATCGCATGTCGGGGTCCACTGAAACCGTTGGTCCTTTCTCAGTAAATTAGTCAGGGGCTCATAATACCCGAACATTCCCAACACCCTTCTTACTTCCCTGCGGTTAGTAGGTCTAGGTAGGTTGGTAATAGCCTTCACTTTGAGGTCCAGGGGTTTAACCATGGAGTTGCCGACTGCATGTCCTAAATAAGCCACCTGGGCTTGTCCAAACTCACTCTTGGCCAAGTTCAAGGTGAGGCGAGCTTGATCAGCTCTGCTGAGGAAATTATAAAGTTGGGTTAAATGTTCCACCCACGTTTTACTGTAGATAATAATGTCATCCAAATAACTCCTTACTCCTGGTAAACCTGTAATAAATGTGTTTATCAAACGTTGATAGGTTGCAGGAGAGTTTCTCAAACCAAAAGGCATAACGTTGAAATGGTATAAACCGTCAGGGGTCACGAAGGCAGTAATTTCCTTCGCATCAGGGTGGAGGCTTATTTGGTAAAACCCATGCAAGAAATCTAATTTAGTGAGGTAGGTAGCTGTCCCTAAGTTATCTATGATATCCTCAATCCGAGGTAAGGGGTAAGCATCAGCTTTAGTTTTCTCATTTACCTTTCGGTAATCAACTACTAACCTGTAAGTATTGTTAGATTTAGGAATCAAAATACATGGTGAACTCCAAGGTCTATGTGAAGGTTCTATAATACCTTGATCAATCAAAGAATTTACCTATTTACGTAGGCACTCTCTCTTGGTCGGGTTTAACCGATATGGGGGCAGTTTAATAGGATCCTGCGAGACCAATTTTATCTCATGCTGAACTAACTCTGTTTGTCTCGGACTGTCAGTGAATAGGGAAGGGAATTTGAGAAGTAGTTTCTTCAATGAACATCGCTGATAAGGTTCTAAGTGGTTTACCTTAGAGTCGAGGTCCTCTAATATCTTGGAGTTTTGAAGAGACAGTTCTGGCTGAGGGAAAAATCTCTCCGTCTCATCTACACCAACAGTAGTATGGCTGGCAATGGGTATTCTGTGGTAGAAGGGTTTTAAAGTATTGATATGTACTAACCTCTTAGTTTTTCTTTTTTCCGGAGTGTGAATAATATAGTTTAAGCTACTGGCCTTTTCTAAAATAGTATAAGGCCCTTGGTACTTGGCCATAAGGGGCTCACCTGCTACTGGGAGATAGACCAACACTTGGTCTCCTGGAGAAAAACTACGTGGTTTAGCCTTTCGGTCGTACTTTACCTTCATTTTCCTTTGAGAATTTTCTAGATTCTCTCTAGCAATCTTCCAGGCAGTTACCAGTCTTTCTTGAATTTGAGAGAGATACTGGAGGGACGGGACTTGGACGTCTTCTTCCATCCACTTCTCTTTTACCATCTTGAGAGGACCCCGGACATCATGTCCGTAGAGTAGACGAGCTGGGCTACAACCTAAACTGTCTTGAACAGCAGTCCTAGCAGCAAACAAAAGGAAGGGGAGGCCTTCTTCCCAATCCTTCTCCTGTTCTTGTACAAACTTACGCATCATGCTTTTCAAAGTGCCGTGGAACCTTTCCAAGGCGCCCTGAGACTGTGGATGATAAGATGAGGAAGTGGTGTGCATAACACCTAACTCAATCAACGAATTCTTAAAGTATTTAGACAGGAAATTACTTCCTTGATCACTTTGGATCTCAACAGGGAAACCTACTTGCTTTGGTATCTTTGAGGGGAATAGCCTCGGGATACCTGGTAGCTAAACACATAACAGTAAGAATATATCTGAATCCTTTCTTAGAAGGAGGAAGAGGTCCTACAACATCTATCAAAATTTTGGAAAAAGGTTCTCCTATAGCGGGAATGGGGTGCAAAGGAGCTACTGGAATTGGTTTGTTGCTTTTACGACAATAATCTGAGACATCTTTGACCACAGTAGGCCAATGAAAATGAGCACTTACTCTTTTTAAGGTCTTCCTGACACCTAGGTGTCCTGATAAAGCGGAAGAATGGGCTAAATCTAAGATTTTCTCTCTATAGGAAGTGGGGACAACAATTTGGTGTACTTCTTCCCAGGTTTGGTCAACTGGGGTAGCTGCTGGGCGATACTTACGCATCAGAACGCCTTTACGAATGTAAAGACCTCTGTCGATGTCATTTAAATCTGCCTCAGTGGCAGCCTTTTCGAAGAGCGGGACAAGAGTCTCATCGCTCTTCTGCTCCTTTAACAAATTTTCTCTCGTTAAGGGGAGAGGATCCGTAATGGTTAATGTCTCTGGCTCTGAGGAAAATAAACATGTTAAATCGAAAGAGTCTTCTTCATCTACCTTTCTACTCTGGGACCGAGTTACTGCACAAGCAGGATAAAGATCAAGGTTATCAAGAGGGGAATCTAGAACAAGGTTAGGAGATTCTGTAACAATGGGCAAGGTTACTTTGCTACCTGCAAGGTTGTTAGCTAAAAGTAGCTGGATCCCTGGAACTGGCAATGAGTCTATTACCGCTACTTCAACAGGACCTGTGACTAAATCGGAAGTTAGATATATCTTATGCAAAGGACATCTACGGGTTCCACCGATTCATCTAGGAGTACATCAGAATGTAAGTTAGTTGTGGATTAGTAAGAGCTTGAGCCAGTATGAGACTCTGTTTAGCTGCCGTGTCTCTAAGAATGGACACTTGTATAGGAGTGTCATGCTCTGTCGTGGATATTGTTCCTGTCGAAATAAAAGGTAGAAAACACGGGTCTACTTCCATCTTAATACCACATGTGGAACTAGCATTACTAGACAATACTGGAGGTTTGGAAGTTAGTTCTAATGGCATAGCTTTGGGAGGACTAGCGGGTTTTTCTTGACACTGACGATCAGAAACACAGTTAGTGTTGTGAGTTAACGTTGTTCTTTGGTTAGCATGCATGGATTTACCTTGTTTCTTGAAACAGGTAGAGACTGTATGTCCGTGCTTGTTACACCAAGTGTAATGTAAGTCTCGGTAGTTTGGGTAGGACTTGTAAGAATTAGTGTGTATAACTTCGGGTTTTGAATTCTGAGTGGGTGTACTCTTAGTATTTGTGTTATAAGTAGTCCTCTTAAGGTTGTCTGTATCTGCCGTTTTGTATTTCTTTGAGTGAGTCAGGGCATACTCTTCTGCTAATATAGCAGCTTTAGACAAACTATTTGGTTTCTGAACTTCTAGATAAACCCTAAGATCTGCATCTAGCTGTGAATTAAACTGTTCCACTAAAATTAATTCTCGAAATTTCTCTAGAGAATCGACTTCACTAGCCGTACACCATTTATCCAGAAGGCGTTCTTGCATCGCCGCAAACTCTACAAAAGTTACTTGAGGCAATTTCTTAAAGTTTCGAAATTTTAGCCTATATGCTTCTGGGACTAACTCATACGCTTTTAGGACCCAAATTTTAACACTTTCGTACGAGTTTTCACTCAGGGGAAGAGAAGAATATATCTGTTGGGCCTTACCTATGAAACGAGACTGCATTAACATAGTCCAGTATTCTCGGGGGATTTTGAGTTGAGTTGCAATCTTTTCAAATTGCACAAAGAAAGTTTCCGGCTCTTTCTCCGAAAATTGGGGAACTAATTTGATATATCTAGTGACATCAAAATCTCAAGGCGAGAAAGAGCTAACTCCAGAACTCAATCCTGCTCTACTTAATTCAATTTCAGCCAACCTAATCTTCGTCTCTTCCTCTTTAGCTTTCAACTCTAACTCCATTCTGAGCTTACGCTCTTCACTTTGCAATTCCATTTCTCTAAGTCTTAACCTTAGTCCTGAATCCTCTAATCTAGGGGGACGGGTATATTGAATAGCCTCTGGGGGTAACAAACCCCTCTCAATTAAATGGGATACTACTACTCTAAGTAGATCTGCCCTATCAGTGTATCCGCTCAAATCTAATTCTAGGATATCTCCTATCTCAAGCAAATGAGAAACGTCCGCACTTAGCAAAACTCTAAGGTCTTGGGACTCAAAGAAATCTTGGAGAATCTCCATCTTACCAGAATTGTTGACGAACGATCCTTGGCAAGGTCCTTGGCAACGATCCTTGGCAAGGTCGCCAGACTTTTCCCTTTCTCCCTGTGACGCCTATGGGGAAGGGCCAGGTTAAAAAAGTAGAGTTTTGTTTAAGAATGATTATTTCCTTCAAAAGAAACAAATAAACAAGATCGAAAAATAGAAGTCGCCAAAACTAGCGAAAAGTACAATGTCCGAAACACGTAAATTCACAGACAAATAAATACCAGACAATGGGTTTCTTTAGAACATAAAAGGCTAAGATTGCCAAGACACGTATATATATAAGTGTCGATCAAATATCGACATTCAATAAAGAAAGAAAGAAAAAATAGTCTTAAAGACAATATGTGGTAAGGTCGAGAAATATCGAGCCTCAGAATGGAAACTAAGTCCTACGTAATATTTTACGTAAAAATTACAAAGTCGAGAAATTTCTACGACTAAAGTCTAAGTCCAACAAGGTGGACGAGTTCTAGCAAAGCTAGACTAAGATATGAGATTAGTGCAATGGGACTCTGGTTTAAGCAGAGACCAGCTTGGCCGTTACAAGCAATGATATATATATACTCTTCTCCGTAAGATCCGGAGAGATGCCAAGTGTCGCTAGACGCGACGATTAACAAGAGTGTTTAGGAATACTTCCTAGTACATACACGTATATTCTTTACATCAATGAATAGATAATAATATTTGATAAAGTTACCTTGTCAATCTTAGATAAGCATAAACTTAATAGTTTTTATATGAAAATCTATACATACGTAAATGTAAGTTAGGGACGCAGTTGCCAAAATATTGGTTCACATGCAATTTCCTCCAGAACGCATGTAAGCTACGAATTCCCACACCGGCGTTTCGGCGTCCGAGAACGACGGCAAATATGCAATTTCTCTACTCTTACGTAAATCAATTCCTAAGATTGACAAGATAGATCCGCAAGGTAATACACATACATACATTTATATGCAAAGTATGGAATAGTTTTGTCAAAGCACAAAAAAGAACGAAACACGTCTGATGAATAGAATTCATCACTTTGAGAGTCTCCAGACGTGATTACCGCACGTAGGCACAGATCTTTCTCACCGACGTCCGAAGACTAAGAGAATATGTAATATCTCTATTCTTACGTAAATCAATTCGTAAGATTGACAAGATAGACCCACAAGATAATATACATACATAAATCTATATGTAATGTATAGAATATGTTTGACAGAGCACAAAAAGTATGGAATACATCATAAATATATAATTCATCACTTTAACAGTCTTCATACGTCGATTACCGACGGTTTGATGCCGAGAGTCCACCAAGCCTACCGTGGGAACGGCCGGCATATACCAAGGTACACATACGCACATGTGCGCATGTGCGTCTGAATGAAATCTTCACTACGATGAGCCTGTAGTCGTAACTCCTCCCTCCTCAAGAGACACGCAACGGGAGAGAGTATCGGCTAAAATGTTGCGTGATCCTATTTCGTGATGAAAGGTAATAGGGATTCCTTGGAGTTCGAGGTACCATCTGGTGAGTTTCTGGTAGTCGTAACTATATATATATATATATATATATATATATATATATATATATATATATAATATATATACTGTATATATACATGTATATATATATATACATACATACATATATAGAGAGAAAAAGAGAGAGAGAGAGAGAAAGGAAGAGGGAGGAAACAGACAGAGCAAGGTAGGGAGGGAAGGAGATGAACTATATAGAGAAGCAGCGTACATAGTCTTCCTATAAAGAAGGAGAAGCAAACAAACAAGCCCGGCAGTGCCCATAAGTTGTTGTTGTTGTTGTTGTTGTCGTTCCCTAGACTGTCTGTCCGAGCAGTCCCGTCTCCCCAAGGAAGGCCACAGCTGAAACTGGGTTTTCCCACAAATCCTTTATAGAGTGTATGTTATGTTGTTTGCGTGCATGATTGTGTATAATGCAGTCTTCCATTATGTGTTGTATGGTATGGGGTAAAGTGTTACATCCTGGGCAGCTGTTCACAACACGGTCGTCCAGCCTCTTCTGGTAGCTTAGAAGTGCTGGGTGGTGACCGCATCGCAGTCTGGCCAAGTGGACTCTGTCCTTTCGTGGGAGAGAGGATTCAGAAGGGTGGATATCAGGGGGTCTGGCATGCAGCAGTGTGTTGTCTTTCAGTGTGTTAATGGAGCGGTGAGTGATATGATTATGAATATGTTTCCGGAGGCTGGTATTTGGTGGTTGTGGAGGAAGAGAAGAGAGTATCTGTGCGTAATAAAGGTCTTTGGGTGTAGTTTTAATGTTTCTTGGTGTGTGTGGGTGTTCTGCTATGTAGTGTAGCGGGTGTGATGTGTTTGTGGTGGCTGCAGCAAGTGATTGTGTGCCTCTCATGTCGAGGTGGTCCTTGACTTTGAGGACTTTTGTTTCATGGTGTAAATGGTCTGTAGGTGTTGTATTTGTGCAGCCTGTAATTGTTTTTAGAGCTTTGTTTTGTATGATTTGAAGGGTGTTGTGGTGTGTCTCACTGAGATTAGGAGCCCATGCAGGACTCGCATAATTCATCACTGAGCGTATGCATTGTTTGTATATTGTTATATTAGTTTCTTTGTTTTGTCCAAATGTTGTTCCAGTGATTGACTTAAGTGCGTTAAGTTTAGGTGTGCATTTGTTTTTTATGTTTGTGAGGTATTGTTTGAAAGACATGGATGTATCGTATGTTACACCAAGAATTTTCGGTGTGTTTGTGTGTGGTATTAGAGTGTTGTTGATGTAGAGATGAGGTATGTATTTGTGTTCTTTTGTCCAGTTGGTGAGAAGTGTTGCTGTAGATTTGGTTGGAGCTATTTTGAGTCTGTTTGTGATGAACCATGTGTTGAGTGTGTCAAGGTATGGCTGGATTATTTCTGCAGCTTTGTCTGTGTTACGATGTGTGCATGTGATTGTTATGTCGTCTGCGTAGGAAGAGATTTGTATTTCTGAGGTGTCTGGTGTGGGTAAGTCATGCATGTATAGATTAAATAATGTGGGGGATAGAACTGAGCCCTGTGGTACTCCGTTCTTAATGTTTCTGATGTGCGATGATTGGCCATTATATGACACATGAGCATTCCTGCCTGCCAGATAATTGGCCAGCCATCTTTTGGTGTTATTGTGCATGTCTGTGTTATATATTTTATTTGTTAGGTTGTGGCGGGGGATAGCATCAAAAGCTTTACTAATGTCCAATGTTATAAGAAGTGTTCTGTGGTGGGGCCTATCTGAATTGATGCCATCTAAAATTCTTTGTGTGAGGTTTGTCAGAAGAGTTTTTGGAGTGTAGTGGCCTAAAACCGTGTTGTGAGTCAGCAAGGGGAATATATGGTGTGACAAGTTTAAGTATTAGGCGTTCAATGACTTTAGAGGGGGTGCAGAGAAGTGTGATTGGGCGGTGCGATGTTGGGATTGTTGGGTCTTTGTTCGGTTTTGGAATGGTGATTATTTTACCATGCTTCCAGATGTCGGGTATAGTGTTGTGTGAATAGCTGTAGTTTGCAATGTTTGTGAGTGCGTGTATACCTTGTGGTCCAATGTGTTTTAGGTGGATGTTGCTTATGTTATCAGGGCCACAGGCAGATGAGTGCTTGAGATTATGCATTATGAGTTTTGTCTGACTGTCTATGAAGGGTGTATAGTCTGAGTCTGTGGGGAAGTCTTTCTTACGTCGAATGTGTGCCCATAAGTTCCTTTGCATGGTGGAGGGCAACGGGACGAGGTCGGTCGCCAAGGCAACGCGTCCATAAGCGATGACATCACTCTGAAAACACTCGTAGACCTAATTAAATTAACGACCTCAAGGGTGAGATGAGGGTGGCGTGGTAGGGTAATGGGGTGTCGTTTAAGGTCTGCGGGGAGGGGTTGGGAATAGGTTTGTGCCGATTTTGATCGGCACTTTTTTGGTAAATCGGCATCGGCTAGATTTTTTTTTTTTTTTTTTTTTTTTTGTGATTCGGAAAAAAAAAAAAATCTCGCCAACGCCGATTTACCAAAAATCTGTCGATTCTTGCCGATGCTGATGCCAATGTCGATTAATCGGCACACTCCTAGTTAGGTAGAGATTGTTTGAGTGCGAGAAATACGTACGCGTATAGTGGACTCAAACTCATTATCATCGAAGGCTACGACCCTTGCATAGGCTGAGCTTAGGACCCGTAAGGCTTGAGTATCAAGCGTTAGGAAACATCCGCACCTGTGTCTAACACGTGACGGACAAAGAAACTCCGCTCCTGTGTCTAGCATGTGACGGACAAGGAGCCATCCGTACCTGTGTCTAGCATGTGACGGACAAGGAGCCATCCGCACCTGTGTCTAGCATGTGACGGACAAGGAGCCATCCGCACCTGTGTCTAGCATGTGACGGACAAGGAGCCATCCGCACCTGTGTCTAGCATGTGACGGACAAGGAGCCATCCGCACCTGTGTCTAGCATGTGACGGACAAGGAGCCATCCGCACCTGTGTCTAGCATGTGACGGACAAGGAGCCATCCGCACCTGTGTCTAGCATGTGACGGACAAGGAGCCATCCGCACCTGTGTCTAGCATGTGACGGACAAGGAGCCATCCGCACCTGTGTCTAGCATGTGACGGACACAAGGAAACACTGTTTTTGTGAAGACGAATCCCTCCTGTAGGGGTGCACGACTTTTCGTCGCCGTCTTTTCGTCGCCGGACTTTTCGTCGCCGACTTTTCGTCGCCGGACGTTTCGTCGCCGCGACTTTTCGTCGCCGGACGTTTCGTCGCCGCGACATTTCGTCCCCGCGACTTTTCGTCGCCGGTCTTTTCGTCGCCGGACTTTTCGTCGCCCCAAGCATAAATTGTATGCAAAGATTGACAATTGGAAATATATGATTTAATGTCATACTTGTACTTATATTCCTACTCCCAATGCAATAATATGAGTGTGGCAAATAGCTATACATCTCAGTGCCGTATAAACCATTCATTCTTGCCTTAACCAGTCCGACTTGCAAATACCTGAGCCCTAACTTACGTAGATGAAATACAATTTTATTTAAATTACAATAAATAATTTAATACATCATTATCTAAATATATATTTGACACGTCAGTATATATGATAATTTATTATTGGCATATCATACAGTAATAATTTGACACGAAATCATAATTATGAAGCTATTCATTAAAGTGTAAGGGTAAAATCATTTATTATAAAATTAGTAAGTTATTAGTAAATAGTCCATATGTATTGAAATGTAAAGATCTTTAGTAAGGCACGATGTTGTGTGAGATACCTCTCAGATAATTCCGTAAGAATTTTCACTATCAATGATATTAGGCGACCAATGTAATAATAATAAATAATAGGATTATGTGATTATTATCAATCAGAAGAAGTGTATTGAATTTGGCATTAAATCATATATTTCCAATTTTATATTTCAATTATTTTATATTTCAAATATTGTCAATCTTTGCATACAATTTATGCTTGGGGCGACGAAAAGTCCGGCGACGAAAAGACCGGCGACGAAAAGTCGCGGGGACGAAATGTCGCGGCGACGAAACGTCCGGCGACGAAAAGTCGCGGCGACGAAATGTCCGGCGACGAAACGTCGGCGACGAAAAGTCCGGCGACGAAAAGACGGCGACGAAAAGTCATGGACCCCTCCTGTAGGCCATTAGAATAAAAAACCTACTTGGAACTTCGCATGCTG
>NC_134811.1:7015045-7017545 GCF_046742065.1 Oratosquilla oratoria
TGTTTATTCATTTATTTATATTTTTTCTTATTGTTTCTATATTTCAAGGAAGGTATCCACGTCAATAAACCACGGACATTTATAACTTTGATGCAGAACGTTAAAGATGCAATGCGTTAAAAATCAACCTGAAGTATTGTTAAGAAACATATACTTATTTTGAAAGATCATTGCTCTAGAATAACAATTAAGTATTTTTTTATGTATGAGATACATAAATATTTGCATCTCATATATCTATTTGATTAAAATTAATTTCATAAACTAATATTCATTTTAGTTATGATACTAGCCATCTTACCCAAGAAAAGTCTGCAAACATTATCTGATAATAGGCAAATTGCCATGGCTGACATTATCGTCAAATCTTTTGAGATTCGTAAGATTTTTTTTTTTTTTTTTTTTTTCAGACTGGTCTTGCATTGTCATCAACTACTAGGTTCGGTATCCTGAGTGTGTATTATGTCAATTTTTGTGGAAATTCTTTGAACAATTTTCGCTCCAATTTTCTTTGATCGCCTTTCAATACATGAACGAATTTCTAATGCTAACACTCCTTTTGACTTTACCATTTTCATTCTCAAACACACAAGACCCAACCACATTACCGTGCATTGTGGTACACTATGTATAAGAGAGTCAGTGTGTGTCTATGTTCCTTTGATGCATAGTTTCAGATCTCTTTTATCTATTTTTTCATCCGTTTATTTATCCTTTTGTATGGTTAACAAAGCCATCTAATATAAAAATCTTCTCCATAGGACTTAATCACAGTCAATATTTCTTTGTCTTGTTGAAAAATCTGAAATAAGATTCTTGCAAAGACCAACCGTTGTTCAGTGTCATTCGGTCCAAGGCGTTGCACAATCTGCGAATGTTATCTCAACCTCATTCCCTATAATGAGTCTGAAAGACGTTAAGGTTCGTACTTTTACAACTTTCTCTCACTCTGGGGCATAATATCTGTCGCCAAAAAGTAGAACTTTATCTGGTGTGTTATTAGGTTTATCTGGCTAACTTACCTTACCTTACCTTACCGTATCCACTTGGACGTTGGCCACCATGGAACTCCATTCTTGTTTGCACGTGGCTCTTTTTAACAAGATGGCATTTGTTATTTCTTCCTCTACAGATGTCCTTAACCTGTCTACATATTTTATGTGTGGTCTTCCTCTTGCCCTCTTTCCTTCCATTTTTCCCTATAAAATCTACCGAATGCTCATATCTATATCTAATGAATTTAATAGAATACTAATTTCTAATGATAGCAAGCGTTCGCTAGGGCTGATGAAAAGCTTGAAATATAACCATAAAACTTTTGTTCTGGTTAAAAATTTACGATTTCATTTACATTAGAAAACCTCTTTTCATTATTTCATGGGTAACAGTTACTCTTTGGTGACCCAATGTTATAATACCTGATGAATCACATGGCGATCTAAGAGGACACAAACATAACTAATTAACATAGAGATGGAGCAAGAAGACCATTCCACCTGCCTCAGCCGATGCTACCACCTTTACCTCATGTACTAGGATATCCATGATATTTGTCAGCTACTTTAGCCGTAGGGATCGATCACGAGACCGTGTAATTATGATGTGGTTACGGTGTTTATTGGAAATTAAATGTAGCCAAATTCCATACAAGTCACTAACAGACGTACTATTCCCAGCATTTATAACTGGTACAGTATCAGTTATAAGTGCTGGCGATGGTACATTGACAAGATCTGTGACGTCACTTCGGTCAACTTCTAGAACGTCACAACTGTAGAAATGTTAGGTTAGGCTGAGTTAGGTTTGGTTGTTTTTAAGTATGGCATTCTCTGTTAAAAAAAAAATCACGGGGAATCGAGTAAGCGCATCTATACTCCATAGCTGTAATTAACGATTTTATTATTCATTTCAATTTGCCGCCAGGTCATTTTATTCGTTTGGGGGAGACGCCTTTCGCAGTGAAAGGATTAAAGAACGAGAAGCTATCAAGTTTTTAGATCCATCTGAGGCAAAAGATGAACAGAATATCTTGAAAACCGAAAAGTTGGAGAATTGAAATAAAAGGCGAGAGAGGAGAAACAGCGGCGTACGGGAAAAGGGGATTTTTGCTGTCAAAGCCAAGTGGAAGGGATGAAGAGGAAAGATAAACAAATGAGAGTGGACAGAAAAAATAAAAGAAATTGAGGAAAGAAAAGAAGGGGTAAAGTGAAGGGTCAATATCGTGAAAGCAAACTAAACTGCGGCGGCTTAAGGGAACGAGGTGTAATTTTTCATACAAGAATAAGATATGACAGACAGTCGGGTACAAAATACTGAACCATACAGATTTTTTTTATCATATACATATATATATATTTCTTTTTTGCCGTGCTCATATCCTTTTATTCCAAGATAACATTTTCCATTTAATATTTTTGCTGTGAATGAGGTTACAATTGGATAAATGTGAAAAGGGACCAAAAGGTCAAGGAATATAATTTATATATTCAGCATTGCAAAC
>NC_134811.1:7027545-7042545 GCF_046742065.1 Oratosquilla oratoria
GAGGAGGAGGAGGAGGGGGAGGAGGAGAAGGCGTTTGTTATGTTCATTTGGCTTCTCCCTCTCTGACTGGATTTTGAATCTTCTCCGCAACACTCGATTAACTTATCCCTCTCGCTATGATGACGGACTTTAATTGTTTTGTTCTGATTGACGCTAGACGATTTTATCCAGCTTAGAATAGGACCCCGTCTTGAAAGGGGAGGCGATTTACAAAGGAACACAAAGGAAGAACAAACAACAGCAGGCCTACTGGCCCTAACGAGGCTGTTTGTGTTTACTAAACTAAGCTACAGTTAAGAAAACAGGGCAGAAGATGAACTAACACTACTGCTACCACTATCCTATCCAATTACTTTGAGAATTTCCCCGCAGCTGAATGAAATCATCTGGTGATAGTCAGAATAAAATGAGTTAAAGACGGTACATCAGCCAAGGAGTCAATAGAAATAGTCCGGGTCGGTGATGATCCTTCGTTTTGGCAAACGCAGGACTAAAATCCTCAAGGATCCTTCCGCATTCCTTTCGTTACTTCCATTCCTCTGTCTCCTTTCCTTTGTCCTCCTCTCACTTTTCCTATTCTTCTTTCGCTTTCTCTTCCTCTTCTTACTCTTCCTCCTCCTGTAACACCTCCTCCTACTTTTCCTATTCTTCTTTCTCCTTCTCTTCCTCCTCTTACTCTTCCTCCTCCTATAACATCTCCTTTCACTCTTACTATTCTTCTTTCCCCTCATCTTCCTCATCTTATTCTTCCTCCTCCTCCTCTAACACCTCCTCCTTCTGGCCCCTAGAGTCCGGTGAAATCCTCTTCTAGAATTCATGAAATCTTCATGATAAGTCCAAAGGCTGAAGGGCGAAGTTTCAGGAGGAGGGAGGAGGAGGAGGGAGGAGGAGGAAGAGAGGAGGGGAGAAATAGGTGGACAAGGAGGAGTAAATGGAGTCGAAGTAAGAAGAGGAGGAGAAGGAGGAAGAGAAGAAGGACGAGGGGCTGGAAGAGGAGGAGGTGGAGAAGTAGTAGGAGGAGAAGGAGGAGGAGAAAGATGAATAGGAAGAGGAGGGAGTTGCAGAAGGAAGAGGAAGAGGAGAAGGAGGAGGACAAGGACTTGGAAGAGGAGGAGATGGAGGAGTAGTAAGAGGAGAAGGAGGAGAAGAAAGACGAAGAGGAAGAGGA
Organism: Oratosquilla oratoria; assembly: GCF_046742065.1. Lineage (NCBI taxonomy): Eukaryota > Metazoa > Arthropoda > Malacostraca > Stomatopoda > Squillidae > Oratosquilla > Oratosquilla oratoria. The sequence goes on from NC_134811.1 coordinate 7,028,714, forward strand.
GGAAGTTGCAGAAGTAAGAGGAATAAGAGGAGGAGGAGGAGGAAGAGGAGGAGGAAAATTAGAATAGGGATGAAGAAGCAGAGGAAGAAGAAGGAGACGAGGAGTAAGCGAAGGGAGCAATAGTTGGATGGGGAAGAGGCCAGGGTGGGGGGGTGGGGGTGGGGGGGTGTCCTTCGACTCAGTCACGGCTCATATCCTACGCCTGTGGTGGTGCTGTGAATGAGGGAGCAAAAGTATGTGGCTGTGAGGGTGAGGGTGAGGGTGGGTTGGGGTGAGAGTGAGAGTGAGGGTGAGAGTAAGGGTGAGGGTGAGAGTGACAATGAGAGTGAGAGTGAGAGTGAGAGTGAGGGTGAGGGTGAGGGTGAGGGTGAGGGTGAGGGTGAGGGTGAGGGTGAGGGTGAGGGTGAGGGTGAGGGTGACGGTGACGGTGAGGGTGAGGGTGAGAGTGAGAGTGAGAGTGAGAGTGAGAATGAGGCTGAGGATGAGGATGAGGGTGAAGGTGACGGAGAGGGTGAGGGTGAGGATGAGGGTGAGAGTGAGGGTGAGGATGAAGGAAAGAATGAGGGTGAAGAGTGAGTGGGAGTGTTAGGGTGAGGGTCAGGGAAGGGTGAGGATGAGGGTGAGGGTGAGGGTGAGGGTTATGGTGAGGGGTGAGGATGAGATTGAAGATGAGGGTGAGGGTGAGGGTGAGGAGGAGGGTGAGGGTGAGGGGTGAGGGATGAGGGGGGAGAATGAGGGTGAGGGTAAATATGAGGGGAAGAGTGACGGAGAATAAAAGTGAATTATAATACTGAAGTCGAAATTTTCGTCGGACAAGACGTAATGTATAGCCAGGGAAGACGCACGTTGCCACACAAGAGGAAAGTCTTTTCAAACTCCCAAATTATATATATATTTTATTTTGTTTTGTTTTATTTTATTTCATTTTATTTTGTTTTATTTTCTATTTTATTTTGTTTTATTTTATTTTATTTTATTTTATTTATTTATTTTATTATATTTTGCTTTATTTTATTATATTTTGTTTAATTATATTTTATTTTAGTTATTTTATTTTATTTTATTTTATTTATTTTATTTTGTTTTATTTTATTTTATTTTGTTATATTTCATTTTATTTTATTTTATTTTATTCTATTTTTATGATTATTTTTCTCTTTTTACAATGATACGTTTTTGATCAGCGGAAAGTTAATGATCTCGAAGAGAGAAATTGAGGTCTCGATCGTCTCGTTGTTGACCATAATAAATACTTAACCGTGCATTACCGCATTCAAGAGTTAAATTAAACCATTTAGCATAGATAATATCTATGTCTATCATTAGATATATCATTCTATGTAGATTTATGTGTATTGCATTCGATATTTGTTCAGTCTCCAACTATGAGGTCCTCCACAATTTTTTTTCTTCTACGTTTTCTGTTTTCTTACAATTGAATTGTTGAAAGCAATTGATGACGTTGTGAACACCGACAGGAGATTTTATTGATTCAGATGAAGTTTAAGAGGAATTCAAAGGTATGTATCAGGATATTTAACCATGTTCCGACCTTCAATTCGGAATTGGTAGACGTGCACACGCGCGCGCGCGCACACACACAAACACAAACACACACACACACACACACACACACACACACACACACACACACACACACACACACACACACACACACACACACACACACACACACACACACACACACACACACACACACGCACACAATGTGCGTATGTGTTGTATACATGCACGCATGCATACACAAACAAACTTAAATGGCGGTACAGCGAACTAGATACCTCGACCACAGTGCCCTCTTAAGTTCGTCACTGTAATAGATGGGAAACAACCTGAGCTCCCAGGTGGCGAAAGGTGGAATAGATTGCGCCAATACCAGGGGAAGAGAGCATGAGGAGGGTGAGGGTGAGGGTGAGGGTGAAGATGAGGGTGAGGGTGAAGATGAGGGTTAGGATGAGGGTGAGGGTGAAAGTGAGGGTTAGGGTGAGAATGAGGGTGTGGGTGAGGGTGAGGGTGAGGATGAGGGTGAAGGAGAGGATGAGGATGAGGTAGAGGGTGAGGGTGAAGGAGAGGATGAGGATGAGGTAGAGGGCGAGGGTGACGGAGAGGATGAGGGTGAGGGTGAGGATGAGGGTGAGAGTGAAGGGTGAGAATGAGGGTGAGGATGAGGGATGAGGGTGAGGATGAGGATGAGGATGAGGATGAGGATGAGGATGAGGATGAGGATGAGGATGAGGATGAGGATGAGGATGAGGATGAGGATGAGGATGAGGATAAGGATGAGGATGAGGATGAGGGTGAGGGTGAGGGATGACGGTGAGGGTGAGGGTGAGGGTGAGGGAAAGGATGAGAGTGAGGGTGAGGGTGAGGGATGACGGTGAGGGCGAGGGTGAGGGAAAGGATGAGAGTGAGGGTGAGAGTGAGAGTGAGGGTGAGAGTGAGGGTGAGGGTGAGTGAGTGTGAGTGTGAGTGAGAGTGTGAGTGTGAGTGTGAGGGTAAGGGTGAAAGTGAGGGTAAGGGTGAGGGTGAGGGGAGAGGGTGAGGGTGATTGTCAGGGGAGAGGAGGTGTGCTCTTGTGCTCCTGTGCCTTGCTGAACATGGTCCGTGACCTACAGGATTAAGAACATAAGAACATAAGAAATAAAGGAGACTGCAAAAGACCATAAGGCCTACACTAGGCAGCTCCGTATCCATCACCACCTGTCATCCCCATCCATAAAGTTGTCTAATCGTTTCTTAAAACAACTGATAGTTTCAGCGCTTACTACATGGTTACTAAGTTTATTCCATTCATCGACCACCCTATTAGTAAACCAATTCTTGCCTATTTCCTTCTTAAATCTAAATTTGTCCAGTTTGTACCCATTACTGCGAGTCCTGCCCTGTTGTTTTATTATGATGACCTTGTTTGCATCACCCTTGTTATAGCCTTTGATCCACTTGAACACTTCTATTAGATCACCCCGCACTCTGCGTCTTTCTAGAGAGTGTAAGTTTAGGTGCCTAAGCCTCTCTTCGTAAGGCAAATTTCCGAGTCCTTGTATCATTTTGGTCATTCTTCTCTGTACTGATTCTAATGAATTTACGTCCATTCTGTAGGACGGAGACCAAAACTGTACCGCATAGTCAAGGATGGGTCTAACTATCGCTAGGTAGAGTTTAATAATTACCTCTTCACTTCTATTCGTTACCGTCCTAGCAATGAAGCCTAATGGTCTGTTAGCTTTATTTCTGGCGCTAATACACTGCTTCCTGCTTTTAAGGTCCGGACTCACCAGAACTCCCAAGTCCCTCTCGCACTCAGATTTATCTAAAAACGTGTTATCTAAGTTGTATCTATTTTCGGGGTTGTGTAGCCCTACGTTTAACACGCTACACTTAGAGATATTGAAGTTCATTTGCCACTTCACCGACCATGTTAACAGCTTATTAAGGTCATCCTGCAGAATCTGGGCGTCGTCTTCTGACCTAATTAGGCGTCCTATTTTAGTGTCGTCCGCAAACTTACTAACATCACTATTTAACCCTTCGTCCAAGTCGTTTATATACATAATGAACAACAAGGGACCCAAAACCGAGCCCTGGGGGACCCCGCTAGTAACATTGCCCCACCTAGATTTTATTCCATTTATGGTGACCCGTTGCTTTCTGTTACTAATCCAAGCTCTAATCCATTCTAACACTTTTCCTCCTATGCCATGGGCTTTGATTTTATTTAGTAGTCTCTGGTGTGGCACTTTGTCGAACGCTTTGCTAAAGTCGAGGTAAATAACATCGTAATTTTCATTGTTGTCTGCCGCCTTATATACCTCATTGTAGAGTCCACTCTAGTGTCACATGAGACCCTGGGCTCATCAATGATGTACTAAATCTTGTATTTCGTTGTGGAATATATTGTAGAGACATTTGTTCCCTAAGATTAAAATAATTCTTATAAATAGAATTGTATTCAACAACAAGAATGGTAATGAAAGACGTATTTGGTTAGTTCTGATATAGATTGGGGTCAGGATTGGGTGTTCGCAATTTTATTTGTTTCCTTTCTTTCTGGCTAAAGACTGCTAACGCTATTTCGTTTCATTCAGTTATAAGTTAACCCATCCACATTTTCCTAACCCTGTGGATGACATGGTAAAGTTGATAGATTTTGATATGAGTAATGCATGGCGATCTTTAATGCATCTGGGCAGACCACTTGAATGGGGTCACGGTCCTTGAAGACATTGTTCAAAAGACCGTGACACTTTATATGGTCGATATTTTAGTGTTTTTGTGACATTCCCACAGATCAAATCACTCAGGATTTTTTAGTGGTATGAGAATAGTCTTCACTAAAAAAAAAAAAAAAAAAAAAAAAAAAAAAAAAAAAAAAAAAAAATTCTACGATCTCTCCGTTCTGCTCTCCTTCACCACCTCCTCCATCTCTCCAGTGTCATATCGTCCCCAAGTTAGAAACGCTAGTTATTGCTAACAACATGTAGTGGCGGTAACCCTGAGCCAAACAAATTAATCTGAAGTCAAAAACCAGAAGAAAACCCGGAAAGTCGTCGAAGTTCAAGTGTTGTCATTGCAGTTCTACAGACGGCGAATTGAATAGGGCCGCCAAAGAACGAGATGAAAGATCTTGAAGTCATAAAAAATAAAAGAAAAGGGGAGATTGAAATCCATTGCTGTGAAGTGTCTTCCAGATGAAAACAAGTATTTTATTTATTTTCAACGTCAAGGGATCTCTCAATGGCGTCGCCGTTCCCCACAAAGTCCTTAGCGATGCGTCCTTGACGACGTGACGTCACTCGCTCGCCGCCTCTCCAAGAGTCCTTCTGCTCCAAAAGGAATGAATTTGAGAGGAATAGGAGAGATTCCGCTGTGCTGGGTCGTGTCGGCTCGAGTCTGCTCAAGTTAGGTCGGATTTGGTCGGGTTTGGTCAGGTCGGGTCAGGTCAGGTCGGGTCGGATCCCGTTGCGGTCGACTTGGATTAAATTGGGTCGAGTCGGCAGTCTCCCTCCTCTACACTGACACGTTAGTTTCTTCAGCACGATGATGTATTTTATAGAATCATTTTCCTGCTATTACGAGACTATTTCATTCAGGTGAGGGGTGGACCCTGAACAACAGATGTCCTAAATCGGTCAAGACCCCATAGTCACCCCTCAGCTGACTAAAACTGTCAGCACTTTGTCCAGGATAAAATATATAAAACATATCACTGCGTTGAGAGTCAACAGAAGCCTTCCCATCCCGCCTCACTTCTCTTCCCTTCACTCTACATACCCCCTCACTTCCTCCCTGATCCACATTCTCCCCCCTCGTTAATTCTTCTTCGCCGCTTCTCATCCCTACTAAGTCTCGGCTTCCTTTTTCAATCTTCTAACGCCTCTTATCCCTGGCATCATGTTTAAGTTTTCTTGACCCTCCTCTTTTCATCTGTCAATCTTCTTTTCTCTTTTGCTTGATCCACTCCGTTTGGGGCATTAACTGCTCAAGGTTTATGCAGTCAGTGTTTTAGACTAAGCGCAAACTGAAACGCAGCCGACACAGGTCATAAGCAGAATTCCTGTTGCTAAATTGAAGTACGGTTTGAACTTCTATCTCACTTGAAATGGTGAGGTAGTGCATATAAAAGCATTTCAAATGAGAGCGAAGTTCAGACTACTTCAGTTCTGCAAAAGGAAGTCTCCTTTTACTCTGTGCTGTGTCGCCTGTGTCGCCTGTGTGGCCTGTGTCGCCTATGTTGCCTGTGTTGCCTATTTCTCAGTTTGCGCTTAGGCTTAGGGGAGGACTTTAGCAACACCCCTACCGTTCAGAGTCACGCAACATACTGTGATTGGAGACTAATCTCCACTTAAAAAGGATTCCAAAAAACAGTTTGAACTTTTGTTACTCCTTCTTTCTGATACCTTAAGACCTGTCCACACTGAGCCTCGTGCAGCCCCAATACGTTACTCAACGTGTTGTTTGTACTATTGTAGACTGGCTTTTCCAACACGTCGTGTGATTCACAACCGTTCTAATTTCATGCAGCAGGACAGTGCCCATCGTGACGCAGAAGGGAAAGGTACGTCGCGCGCTAAGCTCTCCAGGATGGCACCTATAGGGTAGACAAAGAGCAACACTTTCGCATTTACATTTATTTATTGTTTATCGTTTTTATTGTTTATATGGTCCTACTTCGCCAGAGCGCTCTGTGGGACCGACACTTTTTCTTACCTGATACATAATATATAAATGTTACAAGCTTACATTAGAAATAAACACAACCAAAATTAAGTATCCATAGACTTATTACATTAGCATCCTTGCCTTTGGAACGTGAAGTGCAATGAGTACAAGCAGAGGGACTTAAGAAGAGTAATTTTGGAAATAATTAAAGCTTAAATGAACTTATTATGAACTGTGAACTGTACAATGAGGACACAGGTAGTGATACACAGTGTGGACACTCGGTGCTGCATTCAACACTGCCAGCTGCCTCATGTAGCGCTGCATGAGGCTCACTGTGGACTAGGCTTTACTTAGTCTTTTACTATGACTCCATTTATTCAGTGCAATATTACTCCCAAGTATAGGAACGCTGGTTATCGCCTACGAAATACTTTACTTATTCCACAATTCCTATTCTATTTTATTCCATCCTTTTTTTCTTTTATATTTATCTTTTTTTATTTCTATTTTTTGTTTTACTCTGGTATCTATCTCCCCCATTGGTAATACTTGAAGGATTGCATCACTGGATAATACCAATCGGTTATATTCTCCTGAAGAACGGCCTCAACCAGGAGCCCGTTTATACTATATCGATTTTAATTTGAGCCCTCAGGCGCGACTCGGTGAGACCGCGCTGCTGCCACATCACTCCATAATTCTCCTCAGAGGGGCTCGCTAACCCCAACCTCTCTCTCCCTCTCTCTCTCTCTCTCCCTCTCTCTCTCTCTTTCTTTATATATAGATATATCTCGGGTGGCAACATCTTAAGAGCCACGTTGGTAGGTGAAATAAAAAGTTTACAGATTCATTGTCTTTCCCTCAAATCCCAAGCCATTCCTAACACCACGAATATATATATATATATATATATATATATATATATATATATATATATATATATATATATATATATATATATATATATATATATATCCCATATATTGATAACGCTATGCGTAGGTCATAGACAGATGTGTAAACAACGGGGGTTTCCCCGGGTGACGCCAAAGGGCTCATGTTTGACTCGATTGACTATAGCCTTAATTTAGTTCTTCAGCTGAATGAAATATTCTGTGTACTCCCGTGATAAAGGGGTCAACACCTCCATTCCTCTCTTTTTCTTCTGCATGACGCCCTCACCCTCGTTTCCGTCTCAGCTTTTCATTCCCCTTCCATGTCTTTTCTTCATTCCCATCCTCACATCATTTCAAACTTCATTCCCTTATTCTTTGGTCATTTTCCGGTTATTCTCAAATTCTGATTCCGTTCGTACTTCTATTCTCATGAGCCAGTGCCCCAATTCCTCATCCATTTTTTTAATCCCCGTCACATATTCAAGATAATCATCAAATGTTGTGAATTTCAAAACTCGGAGGTCGACTTTGCTTACAATATTCTAGACTTCTATGAGGACAATTCGACAATATGTTTAAAATTTGTACAGGTTTTAACTTACCTTAGTTTGTCATTCAGCTTTAGAGTATATGACGCAAAGGTGATTTGACATTTGGAGATTCGAAGAATAAAAGATCGTAACCTAAGTCGTTTCTACTCAAACGAAATCACTTGAGTCGTGCAGGTGTGACAGGGGCTTTACCTAACCTAATTCCTTCTCTCTTCTTTTTGCATCGTCCGTCGCCCCCCCCCCCCACACATTCTCTCGTCCCGATTTCCAGTTTTCTCAGTCTCCCACTCTCTCCCGTCCCGGTTTCGATCCCTCTCATTCTACCACTCTCTCACTCCCAATCTTCCCGAACCCAATTCTTTACCAATAGTTTTCGCCATTGGCTTCACCGCGAATGATAGCTTACCTTTCACTCTCTTCCTCCGGGGCCTTTATATATTTGTTTTATCGAAATTGACAGCGAGACGCTTCTTCCTCTTCTTCTTCTTCTTCTTCTTCTTCTTTGTAAGACTCCTTCCTCTTCTTCTTCTTCTTCTTCTTCTTCTTCTTCTTCTTCTTCTTCTTCTTGCTGCTGTTGTTGTTGTTCTTCTTCTTCTTCTTCTTCTTTTTTTTCTTCTTCTTCTTCTTCTTCTTCTTCTTCTTCTTCTTCTTCTTCTTCTTCTTCTTCTTCTTCTTTTCTTACTTCTTTTTCCTTCTCTTCCTTCTTCTTCTTCTTCTTCTTCTTCTTTTCTTTCTTCTTCTTCTTTCTTCCTCTTCTTCTTTCTTCTTCTCTTTCTTCTTTTTCTTATTCCTTCGTCTTCTTCTTCCTCTTCTTTCTTCTTCTCTTTCTTCTTCTTCTTCTTCTTGTTCTCTTTCTTCTTTCTTCTTATTCTTCTTGTTCTTCTTATTCTTCTTGTTCTTCTTATCCTTGTTGTTGTTGTTGCTGTTTTTGTTGTTGTTGTTGTTGTTGTTGTTGTTGTTGTTGTTATTCTTGTTCTTCTTCTTCTTCTTCTTCTTCTTCTTCTTCTTCTTCTTCTTCTTCTTCTTCTTCTTGTTTTTGTTGTTGTTTTTGTTGTTTTTGTTTTTGTTGTTGTTGTTGTTGTTCTTCTTCTTCTTCTTCTTCTTCTTCTTCTTCTTCTTCTTCTTCTTTCTCTTCATCTTTTTTTCTTCTCATTCTTCTTCTTCTTCTTCTTCTATTTCTTCTTCTTCTTCTTCTTCTTTTTCTTCTTCTTCTTCTTCTTCTTCTTCTTCTTCTTCTTCTTCTTCTTCTTCTTCTTCTTCTTCTTCTTCTTTCGCTGCCTCTTCTTCCTCTTCTTCTTCTACTTTTTCTTCTTCTTTCGCTGCCTCTTCTTCCATTTCTTCTTCTTCTTCTTCTTCTTCTTTCGCTGCCTCTTCTTCCTCTTCTTCTTCTTCTTCTTTTTCTTCTTCTTCTTCTTCTTCTTCCGTTACCTCTTCTTCTTCTTCTTCTTCTTCTTCCTTAGCTTTTACGACCCTCTTCTGGCCATCGCAGTTTATACATATTATACACAAAAGACTTTGTAACACTCCTTATTATTAAAAGAAAGTAAACCCAAGCTCACGGTATAACGACATCTCTTGAAGACGCCTGTAACCTTTTCTTTAATAATCTTGGGGACATAAAATCTGAGTAGATTCTTTTTCTTATCCAAACACAATACTATGCTTCTGCTGCTCTTTATGAGGTAAATATTCTTTCTAAGATATAAATAATATTTGTTTTCGCTCGCACTAGATGATATTATTCCGTTTAGAATAACCTCTAGGTGTTAAAGAATCAGTAAATTGACTTGAATAAACTATCTCGATTAATTTTTTAAAGGGTTTTTTAATTTTCCTCTGGCTGACGTCAAAATAATATATTCATCTTAGAGCAGTGATTAGAAATAAAAGAACAAATTAAAAAAGAAAAGAAAAAGAAAGGCAATAAAAACTAAAGTACGTAGCATTTCAGTCTATGCATTAATTCTGAATACTAAGTTAGTTTTGTGATTGAAGTCAACAGGTTTCATATGCCAATATAGTTGATCTGGGTTCAAACGAAAAAAGAAAGAAAAAAGAAAGAGAGAAAGAAAGAAAAAATATATATGTATACTGTATATATATATACATATATATATATATACATATATATATATACATACATATATATATATATATATATATATATACATATATATATATATATATATATATACATAATATAAATAGATAAATAGGATAATAAATTAATCAATCAGTAAATGAGTAGATACATATACAAATGAATAGATAAATAAAATAAAGTAAAATGAAACAAAATAACATAAAATGAAATATAATAGAATAAAGTAACATAAAACAAAACAAAATCGAACAAAATAGAAAAAAAAATGGAAACCTCTTGGTTAGTGATACTTCCCTCTGGGGTTTCCAAAGATCGTAGACACAAACCCGAGGTACAACGCCATCTGTTGAGCGCGCGCGTAACTATTTCCATATCAACGCAACGCAGTATTTCTTACTTCCCGTTGGCTTGGCACAAAACGATACGGCATCTCCTGATGCCATCGGGATCTCGCGCCTCGGGGAGGCGTAGAATGCAGACAAAAAAGCAGTAATGTTTGTCGAATTCACGTAAACGGTGTCTGTTTTATTATGCGACTTCCCTGTCTTTGGACACAGGGTTATTCGCTTGTGGCTTTGCTTTATGAGAATGGGATTGTTTTCTTAACTATTGTGGACTTGTTTGACCGAACGAAACTTATATTATATTTTTGTTACAATGTTCTCGAACTAATTAATGCGAGTTTCTAACATAAATTTAATCAGAACATTTGGTGCTCGTGTGGCATCAAAGACATAGTCTATGTAATAGTTTGATTGTATGAGATATACCTATAGGAATGGAATAAATGTGTGTGTGTAAGGTTATGACTTAAGCCGCATTGTTTGTATGCATCCGCGCGTGCGTGTATGTGTATGTGAACATTCCATGCAGGAATATTCAGGCGGCTAAGCCTACTTTGAACAGGATCCCAGAGAGCACTGGCAAGGTATGTATATGTTCATCTTTATCCATATTTATGTCAAGTAGATGTTGTATACATATGAGAAAATACAGAAGTGTACGGTAAACTGAATGGGTGCGGTATATTGGTGGGTTAATAAGACACTGAAATAATGTAAAATTATGATATTAAGGAGACCGACGTGCTTTCTCGCCTAAGACTGGTGAAGTACTGACGCCGCCCTTGCTTCAGAAAAACTCATTAGCGGGAACCCGCTAGAAGGTTCCACACAATTACACATTTGTACATATTTATACAATATTACAAACATGACACATTTCACACGCGCCTACTACAATGGAGGACCATTCAGAGAGCAAAGAATGAAAGATAAAAGCTGTTTGATTGTTAGAATAAATTGAAAGAGCCAGTCACCGTTCGAACCCCCACGAGTTCTCAATAGGACCTGTGTTCTTTGCCCAGTAGGAGGGCGGTACAGAGAGGCGTGGCAGTGAGTCGCCTTTGCTCGTTCATTCAGGTAAAGGTAGTCTTATGGATTAGCTCGTGTTTGTGACGTGCCTTTCTCTCTCTCTCTCTCTCTCTCTCTCTCTCTCTCTCTCTCTCTCTCTCTCTCTCTCTCTCTCTCTCTATTTTCTCCCTCTCTCGCTTTCTCTCTCTTAGTCTTTCTGTTTTTGTCTCTCTTTCTCTCTTTCTCTGTCTCTCCGTCTCTGTCTCTCCGTCTCTATCTCTGTCTTTGTATCTCTCTCTCTCTCTCTCTCTCTCTCTCTCTCTCTCTCTTTCTTTCTCTCTCTCTCTCTCTCTCTCTGTCTCTGTCTCTCTGTCTGTCTGTCTGTCTGTCTCTCTCTCTCTCTCTCTCTCTCTGTCTCTCTGTCTCTCTGTCTGTCTGTCTGTCTGTCTGTCTGTCTGTCTCTCTCTCTCTCTCTCTCTCTCTCTCTCTGTCTCTCTGTCTCCCTGTCTGTCTGTCTGTCTGTCTCTCTCTCTCTCTCTCTCTCTCTCTCTCTCTCTCTCTCTCTCTCTCTCTCTCTCTCTCTCTCTCTCTCTCTCTCTCTCTCTCTCTCTCTCTTTCTCTCTCTTTCATTCTCTCCGTTATATATTTTTTCCCTTTTATCATTTTACGTTTCACCTTTACCTCATATCATCATTATTATAGTTACAATTGTTATAAATGCCGTCTTCCTTTTTTATAGTTTCTTAAATGTTTTCAGTAATCTTATAATTTATATTTAATTTCCTCAACACTCTTGCCAGCCATTTCAAGGCGTTATTATACTAGGCTATTTTTCTCCGACAGTTGTAGCAGATTTGTAATCCGGAGGTTTCGGAAAGAAATTTGATATGCTGGAAAAAAAAAAAAAATCCTCCATCACACCTAATGACATTTTGATTATTTTTGTTGAGAAAACAAAATATTTTGCCAAAGTCATTTTACGGCGAAAAAAGAAAGAAAGAAAAAAATCCTGGAGGTGGGGGGTACCGTCGATTAATCGGATGCTGAAGGAAAAATAGCCCAATGTAATAACCCCTTCAGGCCAACTCCGCTTTTGGATAGTTTTAATATTAGCCGTAACAAGACGTCTGCAGGGGTTGTTGTGCCTAGCGCCTTTTTTCTTAAAGAAAATCTCGAAAAAAAATATTACAACTGTTACGAGCTGAAACTTAATTTTACATCATTCCCTGGTTTGTGATATAACTTAATAAAGCTCATTATTCCATATCTTATTATGTAACTTCGACCTTACTGGGCACTCGGTTAGTCCACGGACATCAATGAAACAAAGTCTCTTTTTGTCCAACAAACTCGAACGTGTGCTCAGGGAGATAATGGTTTTACTGGAATGTAATACCACGCTACGGTGGGTTTACTTAGACATATTGACACAGAAAAATATGTGAAATGTGAAAAATTTATGTTCGTAGGATTCCTGCCGAGAGCAAAAACGTCGCCTTTGCTGCGTCCTCGGATATACAGTGGCCAATTTATATTATGGGAGCATAATATTGGTTCTGTAACGTGGTGGAGAAAGGTATACAATAACCTGTACAAAATAAACAAACAAATGAACAAATGAATATATAGATAAATAGATAGATGAATAAATGAATATATAAATGAATAAATAAGTAAATAAATAAATAAATAGATGGATGGATAAACATGAAAAAATAGATAAAGAAAAATTAATAAATAGATGAATAGATTAGTAAATAGATAAGTATTTTAATAAATGAAAAAATAGATAATTAATAGATAAATGAATAAATAGATAATAAATAAATAGATAAATAAATATATAGATAAATTGATAGATGAATAAATGAATGTATAAATGAATAAATAAGTAAATAGATAAATGAATAAATAGATGGATGGATAAACAGATGAAAAAATAGATAAAGAAAAATCAATAAATAGATGAATAGATTAGTAAATAGATAAGTATTTTGATAGATAAATGAAAAAATAGATAATTAATAGATAAATGAATAAATAGATAATAGATAAATAGATGAATAAATAAATAATCAGATAGATAAATCAATAGATAAATTATTGAATTGAGACTTCGTGTCACCTTTGAATATTTTGTTCTGTCTAACTCCAGACTTTTCTATTCAGTTTAAGAGGAACCTTTAGGAGCCAGAAGAGTAGTCTCTCAACAGAGTAAGAATCTTCAGTCACTTCCTCATTAAATGTATCCCTTTCATACACGTAGCGGTTTTTCTGTTTGCCGCCAGATATTTTTTCCTATCAGCCGAGAAGCTTCCTTTCTTTGAGGGCGAGAACCTTCCTCAAGGTCAGAAGTCTTCAGCGAAGTCCCCATGAGCCTTCTTCAGGTTCCGAAGTGGTTTTGTTTGCCCGAAGTCAAGCAAATCACTCGAACTGGTCAGATTGCATTTTTTTTTTCAGATCTCTCACTGCTTGTAGGTGATTTCTGAATGAAAATGTCTGGAGCCAGAAGGAGATAGATAAAGTACGTCTGGACAAGTAGAGAGAGAATAAATCGAAGGAGTTCTACGGTGGTATTCTTAAAAAAAATCTTTCCTTATTTAAATCTTATATAAATCCTTGGAAGGAAAGATTTTTTTTTTTTTTTTTTTAAGAATACCACCGTAAGAATCTTACGGTGATATTCTTAAAAGATATTTCCTTATATATAAATCTTTCCCTTCCAAGGATTTATATAAGATTTATA
>NC_134811.1:7047545-7057545 GCF_046742065.1 Oratosquilla oratoria
CCTGGCACAGAATATAGAAAGGTAATATATCAAGACTAATTAAATATACAATGGTACCGGAATGGAAATAAATTGGTTCAAATTGTTATGACTTTATTCGTCAGTTAAGCATTAACATAGAAAATAATGTGCAGTGTTCTTTCTATGCAGATTTAAATCTTTAAGTAATCTTTCGTTATTCATCTAAGTAAAGCTGTAAACCGTCTCGAGAACGCCCTGGGGGTTCGCGAAATCCAAGTTGAGAATCCTTGCTCGAAGGTAAAAATGTAATACTTAAATGTTTCAAAGTCGATAATGATAATTGCACTAAGATATTTTTTTATATAAATTCTTATTTTCACCTCTGTATTTATCTGCTGAAGACGATCACATTTAGTGGTCGTAATAAACATAACTTACAGTAATTGTTTTTTTATTTTCTCTGATAGCATTAATTAGGTTTATTTTTGCTAATGTATTCCTACTATGTTCTACTTTGATGCATGCATGAACTTCTTACACTGTGTATGTTTTGGATATTGGAGAACATAAACACAGGGGAAGGCTCGGAACCCTAAACACTCTAACGTTTCGTTCGCGTAGAACTTCTTCAGAGAGTGCTTATGCACATACACAAACAGTATCAACACTACTCACCCATCTTGTTGCATCTTACAAGCTCAGCCAGCTGAACGCAAGAAACAAAAATAGAAAATACACCAGCATCATACTACTCAAATATTTACAAAAAAAAAAAAAAAAACTACATGTTTTACAGAACACATCCATACAAAAACACTATCCACAGGTCTTGGACAAGCCCTCTAAGACTAACCACAAAACTCCCTATTCCATCAAACCCCCTCAGACATCAGCCTCACAGGAAAAAAATCCCTCCTAAGAGAAACAAGAACCACATTATCACGCTTGTGATTAGGTTACTATCCAACGCTAAGGCCCTGTTCACACAAACAGTTTCAACCTTCGCGGTTTGAACCGCGGCAGTTCAATTACAATTTAAGTCAGTGCAAGCGTTCACATACAACCGCACATATTTTCCTTGACTATGCGGTACCACCGCGGTTTCCGAACGGTTCAAACCACTGGTGTGAAAAGGGTCTAAGACCGGCCACACACGTGCAGTTTAAACTGACAGTTACAACTGTTCAGTTATAACTGTCAGTTGAAACTGCACGTGTGTGGGTATCTCAGTATCACTGAGATACCCACACACGTGCAGTTTCAACTGACAGTTATAACTGAACAGTTGTAACTGTCTGTTTAAACTGCACGTGTGTGGCCGGCCTAAGACTACCAGCAGAGAACAGGCCTCATCTTACACTGCCTCACCTTTGCCTTGCCCAAAGAACAACACAATATTTCTTCTTTGAGTGACTTATAGGCCAATCTGTTGGATGTCGCCAGTTAGATGGCATGAAAACGTGCATGAATACATCCATGTATGTGGATATGTATGTACGTATATATGGGTATTTTCCCGCAGTGGTTTACCGTATGCCTCGCCTTTTTTAATTTTTTAGATAAAGATTCCCTTCAAATGTCAGGTTTTTGTGATATGGATTTCATTGGTCGTATAATGTACGCTCTTCCCCTTGTCGCTTTTACGCAATCATCTACGTGAACAACGATGGCGGAGAGACGAGGAAGGATTGCCGTATATCATTTTGAACATTAGATAGTGCCATTATTATTTACTTGCGGTAATATTCTGCGGAAGAGAAAAATAATAGAAAAGGTAAGTCTTCTAGAAAAATAAACTTTTACCTATACTCCATTCTAATAAGAAGTTACATTCGATTTCTGCCGTACAGCTCGGTACAGTTGGTAGCCTTGCAGACTTGCTCCACGTAGGCACCAGCGACACGGAAATTTCTCACCTCCTTCAGAAAATATTATATTTCTCCACTTTGCCCATAAGATAGGAAAATTTGGTTACAATAATTAGAAAGAGCAGTCATTCTAAAACTATAACAATATACTCAAAAATCAATAGGGTAGGAAACTAAGTAATTATGTGGAGTTGAATTCAAGGAAAAGAATTTATCGGTTTATACATATCTTTACAATCGATGTTTACAGCAATTATGGTAACAAGTGTAGAATGAGATATGTGCTCTCCTACATAAACAACTCCTGAATACGATGGTGCATTCATATTTTACATAGAAAGCCATAAAATGAAAATTAAAGATTTTTATCAATATTTTGCGTCATGACACTCGTGGCGCGAGCGAGCGAGGGAGGGATGGTAAGTGCTGACTCCTTCCCTCCTCCTCTTCTTCCTCCTCCTCTTCCTCCTCCTCCTCTTCCTTCTTCTCTTCCTTCCAATTTATTCATCATTTAATTTATTACTAAAAAGCATTCGTTTTCCATCATTTTTAACCGAGACTATTTTTATGTAATGTGAACTTATCAATAATCTGTGGAGACTGTAGGTAGAATTATTTTAGTGTACTAAGAAATGTAAGAAAAACAGATATATTATAAGTAGTCTACATAGAATAGAATATTATGATTTTAGATTATATAATTTACACTATGAAACATAGAGCAAAAATGGTTATTAAGTCACTGAGTAAAGTAAATACATATCAGCTGGTATAGTGTTTAAAAATTGGCGGAAGTCTGCAGGCCTACCAACTGTACCGAGCTGCACGGCAGAAATCGAATGTAATTTCTTATTGGAATGGACTATAGGTTGGGCTAGGATAGCTTGGTTTGATCAAGGCAATTTACTTCGCAGTCATTGATTACAAAAATAAATGGTTTCATTGTTTTACTTATGTGATTCTGGTGTTATTTCTACTGAAGTTAATTTGTTTTTCCAACAACGGCGGGTTGGAAACCAATATCAGATTTGCATGAATCACACTATAGAGCAGCGATTTCTGATATAATTGACTGGGGTGGTGGTGGTGGACCTCTGAGGAATTTCTATCTATATATTATGTATGTATGTATACATGCTTCTATGTATGTATGTATGCATGTACTGTATGTATGTATGTATGTATGTATGTATGTATGTATGTATACATGCTTTTATGTATGTATGTATGCATGCATGTATGCATGTATGTATGTATGTATGTATGTATGTATGTATGTATGTATGTATGTACGTATGTATGTATGTATGTATGTGTGCATTATGTATGTATGTACGTATGTATGTATGCATGCATGCATGTATGTATGTATGTATGTATGTATGTGTGTATGTATGTATGTATGCATGCATGCATGCATGTATGTATGTAATGTATGTATGTATGTATGCATGTATACATGTATGTATGTATGTATGTATGTATGTATGTATGTATGTATGTATGTATGTATGCATGTATGTATGTATGTATGTATGTATGTATGTATGTATTGTGATGGCCCACCATCCTCCATGTATATAAAATGTCTGTATCTGTATGTCAATCTTTAATTGTAAGATAATTATGTATGTACTGTAAATTGCTTGTATACGCTGTGATGGCCCACCACCCTCCATGTATCTAAAAATATCTGTATCTGTGTTATCCTGTACTTGTTAGGTAATTACGTATGTACGGTAAAAACTGCTTGTATACTTTATGGGATCTACTCTCTCTAAGCCGACGGACGTGAACTAGTTATGTCCGGCTCATCCTTCGCCTTCCTCCCGTCCTCGCCAACTGTATATAATGCCTGCCGGCTCCTAGAGCGAGCAGACTATTTCGCTGGTGAGCGGCGCGTAACTTAACCTCTCCCATATCGCTTTTGCTCTAGTACCGTGACGTCACCACGTAATCTATATTCTCATGACTTGGTTTTCGGTGGAGGAATTAATTGTCAATTGATTAATTTTGTTGTTGTAAAGTTCTTATATTTGTTTTGTTGGCTTTTTGTTATTCATTAAATTAGTTATTTATGTTAACTTCCGTTTGGATTTGCCTTAACCACATCAAGGCCAGTAAGTACGAACCCCTCCTAGACATATTTCCAAATCTCCTTGCGGAAGGCATAACATATAATGGGGGCCCGTCGGAATCCTCTTACCCGAACAAAAACTAAGAAGGTGTGAGATATATGAGCGAAACGTAATACATAAGTTACACTTGCATTCCCACAACCATCGAAATTGTCCATCTGTCCGGTAAACTTGCAACTCAGTATCCCAGTACAGTAATTCAGTTAATCGTAAATACGCCATTGCACATGACCACGTTAAACTCTTGCAGCTGTATATTTCGTAAGAGTACTGAAGTAGGATCCGTTTAGGATACGTGTGAGAACGTTATTTCTATCCTACTTACGGCATGTAGTTTTGGTTAATGTATTCTGTCCCAAAGATTTATAATATTCGTGGGAGTCGAGTATTATAATTCTACTTGTATCTCTTGTCCGGTATACCACGTAAGCGAACCAAGCGTTCTACCTTGCTGAGTAGCAACTGTTAGCGAGTAAAAATTTCGCGATGTCAGAACTGAATATCGAAAACTTTGTTGAGAACCCCTCGGTGGAAGAACTGATAATTCAGAACCCAAATAAAGAATGTCTGAAAGAAATAGCAACAAGATGGGAATTAAATTATCCAGCGAACATTAGTAGAACTGAATTAGTTAAACTAATATTGAGTCACATAGATCAGTTAAAGAAAACGGAAGACGAAGACGGAGAATTTGAACGCTTAGAACAAATAGTTGCAGCCAAATTAGACATTAGCCCTACGAAAGAGACTCAATTAGACCCTCTAGAGTATCAGATACTTGAAAGGAAGATGAAGCATGAACTGCAAATTAAGGAACTCGAAGTGCAGCGTGAAAGAGAGCAAAGACAGTATGATAGAGAGCAAAGACAACACGAACTTGAAATGAAACGACTCGAACTATCGACCCCAAGTCAACAAGTGGTTTCAAATTCAAGTAAGTTAGATATTTTGCAGTACACCAAACTTATTCCCTCTTTCTCAGACGAGAATCCAACCTTATTTTTTCGAGAATTTGAAGATGTAAGTAAACATTTTGCAATTCCCCAAGCAGATTGGATATGGTTAGTTAAACCAAAGTTGTCCACAAAAGCGTTACAAGTATGTAACAATCTGGAAAATAACACTGATTACGAAACGGTCAAACAGACAATTCTTTCCGCTTATGAAATTTCCACCGAAGGTTATCGACAAACATTTCGAAATTCAAACAAACTTAGCCATCAGACATATATGGAATTCGCGTCAGACAAACTACGAGCGTTAAGAAAGTGGATTAAATCGGCATCAGCCGATAATCTTGAGAAAGTAGTGAACTTGATCGCGTTAGAGGAATTCGTGCGTAAAATTCCTCACTACTTGAAAATTCACATTGTTGACAAGGAGGAATTTGACCTTATGAAAGCAGCCAAATTGACTGATACCCTCTCATTGATTCACAAAAATGTTGGAAAGGACAGTAACCGCCAACAACCTCATGTAAAACCAACTAGTGGTAGTAAAGATGGGAAAATTGATAGCCCTAGTTTCCCTCTTTGTTTCTTCTGTAAGAAACCAGGACATGTAATTGCAAATTGCCCAGACCCAAAATGTAAAGTAGCTCAAAAGAATATAAAATCTGTAGCTTCCTTTAACCATTCTACTGCCAATTCTGTAGATCCTTTTCAGCCCTTCCGTTCAACGGGAACAGTATCACTTGGTACAGACCACGTACAACACAACCTCCGAATAGTACGGGACACAGGAGCAGCACAGTCCCTGCTACTTCAGTCAGCACTGCCGGGAGTCCAACGTAATTATACAGGAGAACGTGTATACTTGCAGGACTTCCACAATCCCTTCTCAGTACCTCTGGCAAAGGTGCACCTGAACTGTGGACTCATCAAGGATACTGTCTCCGTAGGAGTAAGTGAAACGGCAACCCTACCTGTTCCTGAAGCAGATTTTATATTAGGTAACGATCTAGCAGGAGAACTAGTACATCCTCCTTTAATTGTTTCTACTTCTCCCCTACCATATAACCCAACTTCTACCATAGAGCAAACCCAACCCAACCTATTTCCAACCTGTGCTATCACGCGATCCCAAGCGCCAGCTAACCAACCAACTCTTACCTCTCCAACCACCCCAACCACCCCGCTTACACTACCCTCCGAGCTGAGCATCAAAGAGGCTCAACAGAACGACCCTTCACTAGTTCCCTTGTTCAATAAAACCATTCCCAAGGAGGATATCCTACATACTCCTTCCTTTTATTTGCACGAAGGAATACTAATGAGATTGTATAAACCTCGTCACCTTTCTGATGATGATACCTGGGCAGAATGTCACCAAATTGTTCTACCTGTTAACTTGAGGACTCAGGTAATAGAGATTGCTCATGCTGGACACTCAGGACACTTAGGTATTAAGAAAACTTATTTACGACTCTTGTCAGAATTCTTTTGGCCTGGCATGAAAGCAGAGGTAAGTAGATTCGTTAAATGTTGCCACACTTGCCAAATAGTAGGCAAGTCAAACGAGTCTATTCCTCCGTATCCCCTTCAACCCATTAAAGTACCTAGTGAACCCTTTCAGAAACTAGTGATTGACATAGTAGGCCCGTTGCCTAAAACCAAGAAGGGTAACCAGTACATTTTAACAGTTCTTTGTCCCACTACCAGGTACCCTGAAGCTTTTCCTTTAAAGAATATTTCTGCTAAGAGTGTAATTAAGTGTTTAACTCACATGTTTACTTCCTTTGGTATTCCTCAGGAAATACAGTCAGATAGAGGTTCTAATTTCACTAGCAAACTCTTTACCCAAGTCCTCAAGGAATTAAATGTTAAACAGTCTCTGTCTACAGCGTACCACCCCGCCAGTCAGGGAGTTCTAGAACGATGTCATCAAACGTTAAAGAATATGCTACGTAAATTCTGTTACGAGGAAGACCGTGAATGGGATGAGGGATTGCCTTTCCTCCTCTTTACGCTCCGTGAAACACCATCCGAAGCTCTGGGTGTTTCTCCCTTTGAATTGTTATATGGAAGGAAGGTAAGGGGACCCCTCAAGGTAATCAAGGACCATATCATATCTTCTTCTACCTCACCTTTACAGTCTATTAACCAGTATATTGTTTCCCTTAAGGATAACCTAGCCAGAATTCATTCCTTTGCTTTGAAGAACCTTGAACATGCACAAAGTAAAATGAAGGTTAATTTTGATCAGAAATCTCGTAAGAGAGAATTCAAGGAGGGAGATATGGTTCTTGCATACATTCCTATCTCTGGACAGCCTCTTCAAGCTAAATACCATGGTCCTTATAAAATTCAGAAAAAGATGTCAGAATATAATTACGTACTAGAAACCTCTGACAGACGTAAAACTACTCAACTTGTTCATGTTAACTTGCTTAAGCCATACCTTGCCAAAATACCACTAGACAGTTCAGTCAAACCATTGCTTTCGCTAAATCATGGTCCCAGTAAAATACCTATGTCAACCGACCGTCCACGAGTCCACGAACCGACGTTGCCACATTTCGATCCTCCCACAGTCGGCAACAACAGCGACATCTTGAACAACCTACTTTCGTACCTTAACCACTTGAATCCTGATCTAGCTAAGGAAATTTCTGAAATTATTTCTAGTCACAGATCCTTGTTCCGAGATAATCCTGGCCGTTGTAACCTGACGTCCCATGAGATTCAACTGTATCCAGGAACTTCTCCTAGCCACCAGCACCCGTACCGACTGCATCCCCAGAAGAAGCTGATCATGAAGAAAGAGGTCGACTATCTAGTGCAGCACGGTTTGGCAGTTCCCAGTAATTCCCCATGGGCCGCTCCGTGCGTTCTGGTCCCTAAAGAAAACGGACAAACTCGACTGTGCACGGACTACCACCGAGAAGGAGCTACTGTCTATCATCTCTGCCCTGCGGAAGTTCGAATGCTACGTAACACCCAGCTCGACCCCTTTACGGATATTCACGGACCACAATCCGTTAATATTCCTTGAACGGAACAAGAACAATAATAGGAGGCTATTACGTTGGTCCTTGTTCCTCCAACAATACCTCCTCGATATAAAATTTATCAAGGGTTCTGAAAACCTCTTTGCTGATGCCCTTAGCCGTCCTGATTAGAACTCCCAACTCGTCTGTTCTCCTGAGTTGATGAGTTCTAGGGGGTGTGTGTGATGGCCCACCATCCTCCATGTATATAAAATGTCTGTATCTGTATGTCAATCTTTAATTGTAAGATAATTATGTATGTACTGTAAATTGCTTGTATACGCTGTGATGGCCCACCATCCTCCATGTATCTTAAAATATCTGTATCTGTGTTATCCTGTACTTGTTAGGTAATTACGTATGTACGGTAAAAACTGCTTGTATACTTTATGGGATCTACTCTCTCTAAGCCGACGGACGTGAACTAGTTATGTCCGGCTCATCCTTCGCCTTCCTCCCGTCCTCGCCAACTGTATATAATGCCTGCCGGCTCCTAGAGCGAGCAGACTATTTCGCTGGCGAGCGGCGCGTAACTTAACCTCTCCCATATCTCTTTTGCTCTAGTACCGTGGCGTCACCACGTAATCTATATTCTCATGACTTGGTTTTCGGTGGAGGAATTAATTGTCAATTGATTAATTTTGTTGTTGTAAAGTTCTTATATTTGTTTTGTTGGCTTTTTGTTATTCATTAAATTAGTTATTTATGTTAGCTTCCGTTTGGATTTGCCTTAACCACATCAAGGCCACTAAGTACGAACCCCTCCTAGACATATTTCCAAATCTCCTTGCGGAAGGCATAACAGTATGTATGTATGTATGTATGCATGCATGCACGTATGTGTGAATTTATGTATGTACGTATGTATGTTTGTATCTATGTGTGCGTATTTGTATATTTTACCTATTTAAGTGCCTCTAGAATGCCACTCTCTGCTCATGTCACACATATTAATTCAACTAGATTAAAATTCGTAAGACATAACATAATGCTGAAGCTGTTATATGATTGCGACATTCTTAAACCCTTATATGTGAATATAATTCTCGTGCATTAGACAAATTAAAACAAAAAGTCACGAAAAAAATTATGTATGCTTAGAACGAAAGGTATATTTTATATATTTTATCTGGCATAAAGAAATTAACATCACTGCTGTCTTAATCAAAATTTGTGAAATTCTGGAGTTTGCGACGACATGACGTCACTACTAAGTCGACATTACGTCATTGCATGGGTGGAGCCCCAGGGGATTGCCCAACATTAAACCGTTCCATAGTCGACCTTTCATTAATACCTAAAGGGGAGACAGAAATATCAATAACTCTATCAATATCTAATAATCCTGATTGACTGTGTATATCACGAGAAAATTTCACCTTTAGGTAAAAGATTACATATTGCAAAACAACACTGCTTGAAGCCTTCTTGACTTCATTCTCTGATTGATAAATAGGTGACCTTCAGCCTCTGCTGGAATGTATAAATTACGGGCGCTTTAGAACACATTTGTAATTATACAACACACATACAAGAGAAAAAGATAAAATGATGAAGTGAAATATTGAATTACATAACATTCGATAATGAAAAAAAAAAAAACTTATATAATATATTCTAGGTTTAAATTTTGAAATTATTGGCGTTTCTTACTGTATATAAAAATCCTATTTTCTAAAATGAGAAAATTGAGACATTTGTCAATAGAACGGTGGAATCCTGTAGATCCATTGGAGTCCTGTAGATCCGGTGGAATCCTGTATATCCGGTGGAATCCTGTAGATCCGATGGAGTCCTGTAGAGCTGGTGGAGTCCTGTAGATCCGGTTGAGTTCTGTAGATTCGTTGGAGTCCTGTAGATCCGTTGGAGTCCTGTAGAACCGGTGGAGAGGAGTCCTGTAGATCTGTTGGAGTCCTGTAGATCCGGTGGAGTCCAGTAGATTCGTTGAAATTCTGTAGATCCGTTGGAGTCCTGTAGATATTTTGGAGTCCTGTAGATCCGGTGGAGTCCTGCCGAAGGCTGATAGCCCTACGAAGCAGGGACTG
>NC_134811.1:7060045-7062545 GCF_046742065.1 Oratosquilla oratoria
TGTTGTTTGCGGACGACACTGCGCTTGTGGCAGGGTCAGAGGAGGGATTGAGGAAGCTGGTGGCAGAGTTTGGGAGAGTATGTGATAGAAGAAAGCTAAAGATAAATGTGGGTAAAAGTAAGGTGATGAGATGTACAAGGGGTGAAAGTGGCAGTAGACTGGAAGTGAACATTAAGGGAGAGCGACTGGAGGAAGTGGATAGTTTTAGATACTTGGGTGCAAGTGTAGCAGGAAAAGGTGGAGTGAAGGTAGAGGTAGAATGTAGATTGAGAGAAGCGAGTGTAATGAGGAATAGACATTTGGGAATGGATGCGAAGAGGAGACTGTATGAAGGAGTGATTGTGCCAACAGCACTGTATGGGGCAGAAACGTGGAACATAAGAGAAGAAGAGAGAAGGAGTTTGAATGTGTTTGAGATGAGGTGTCTGAGAAGTATGGTGGGGGTTACTAGGCTAGATAGAGTGAGAAATGAGGAGGTGAGGAGGAGAACAGGGGTGAAAAAGGATTTGGGAGATAGGGTTGATGAAAGAATATTAGGATGGTTTGGACACATGGAAAGAATGAGTGAAGAAAGACTAGTAAAAGAGGTATGGAAGGCAGATGTGGAGGGAGTGAACATGAGGGGACGTCCTAGGATGAGGTGGATGGATGGGGTGAAGGGGGCTTTGGGGAAGAGGGAAATGTCTGTTGAGGAAGGAAGGGAGAGGACGGAAGACAGAGGTGAGTGGAGAATGGTTGTATATGGATGATGTTGTGACTGCATGAGGAGGAATGGGCGGGGGGGTGGGGGGTGGGGTAGTATGTGTGAGTAAATTTTGACGCAGCCCGAAGGGATTTCTCCCCGTCCTCACCTTATATGCAAAGGGGGACGGAGAGGGGGGGTCGCCGATTAAATGAAGCGGCCTCGCTGTGGATGTACTGTGTCTTGCGACACTGCTTCTGACCCAGGGCGGTGGGCAGGGTGCAGGGATGACCCGTCATCCAGGAGGTGCTCAGATGAGAGGAAGGGTGGGAGGGATGTGGAGTGTATTTAGGGATGAAATGGGTGGGAGTGTTTTTATGCCTTTCCCTTTTTGGCTACCTCCCTTGGAAGGGGGAAAAAGCCTTGGTATATGTATGTATGTATGTATTATTATCGTTATTATTATCGTTATTATTATCGTTATTATTATCGTTATTATTTTCGTTATTATTTTCGTTATTATTTTCGTTATTATTTTCGTTATTATTTTCGTTATTATTTTCGTTATTATTTTCGTTATTATTTTCGTTATTATTTTCGTTATTATTTTCGTTATTATTTTCGTTATTATTTTCGTTATTATTTTCGTTATTATTTTCGTTATTATTGTCGTTATTATTGTCGTTATTATTGTCGTTATTATTGTCGTTATTATTGTCGTTATTATTGTCGTTATTATTTTCGTTATTATTTTCGTTATTATTGTCGTTATTATTGTCGTTATTATTGTCGTTATTATTGTCGTTATTATTGTCGTTATTATTGTCGTTATTATTGTCGTTATTATTGTCGTTATTATTGTCGTTATTATTGTCGTTATTATTGTCGTTATTATTGTCGTTATTATTGTCGTTATTATTGTCGTTATTATTGTCGTTATTATTGTCGTTATTATTGTCGTTATTATTGTCGTTATTATTGTCGTTATTATTGTCGTTATTATTGTCGTTATTATTGTCGTTATTATTGTCGTTATTATTGTCGTTACTATTATTACTATTATTACTATTATTACTATTATTACTATTATTACTATTATCATTATTATTATTATTATTGTTATTGTTATTATCATTATTATCATTGTTATTATTATCATTATTGTTATCATTATTACTATTATTATTATTATTACTATTATCATTGTTACTATCATTATTCTAATTTCTTTCGAAAAATACCAACAAACTATCTACATTACGGAGGGAGTGGTGTTGAGTTGTCGGTGACAAATTGACAATGGGTATTCGAGTTCAAACATGCTTACTGTGCGAACGTGATTTGTTGTGTGTCTTTTTCTTTCTTTTCAATACGATATAAAATTATTAGTGAATTGTGTTTATTTATCGTTTTTGTGAAAGTACAATAAATTGTCTGTGGAAATGCATAATGAAGATAAGTGCCAATACCCAACAGAGATAAGGATCATCCCAGAGGTAAGATGATTTGAGTAATTTGATTAACGAAATGTGAGCTTGTCGTATATATTGTTTTATTCCTCAGATTCATCCAACCACTATTTGTAAGATGAGAAATCAATTATCAGATGACAGAATTGCGTTATTGTTAAATGCGAGTATGAAAACGGAGAAAATGCAGGAAATAATGAAAATGGCAACATTCGGACAAACGACGACATTTGAAAGCTTAAAACCTTAATTCCGGTGACGCAGGATATTTATTTTACTTTTGGTCGCTGTTAAGCGATTTTATTGATTTTACTGGAGATGGCACACTTTATAAAAAGGATATTTGACA
>NC_134811.1:7067545-7082545 GCF_046742065.1 Oratosquilla oratoria
TTTTTCTCGCCACGTCCTCTCTTCATCGATTTACAATCGCTCTCACCTCACACTTACATTTCGCACTCTCTTTCTTCCTTGATGGATATATTCCTCTCACAACCTTCTCTCCATTTTACTCTTAGTATTCACAGATTCACCCCCTCCACTTCTGCCTCCCGTACTTTCTTTGCTAAGGTTTCTTTACTCATTCCTTCCATGTGCCCCAACCATCTCGGCATTCTTTGATCAAATGCTAGATCTCTGCCCACCACTCTTCGCCTCACATCAACATATGCCATACTATCTATACTCTACACACCCATCATATTCTTAAACACTTCATCTCCAGCACACTAAAGATCTTTTCTGTTTCCTTCAGATTTCAAGTATTCGCTTCATACAGTCACATCCTCGTGCAATTTTCGCGTTCATCCACAGAGACCTATTTCTCAAAACACTTTTCGCCCGCCCTCCAACACTCACTTGCTTCTCTTACACTCTGGAAAGACATAGGGTGCGGGGGGATCTAATAGAGGTATTCAAATGGGTTAAGAGCTTTAACAAGGGTGATGCAGGCAAGGTCATCATATTAAAACAGCATGGCAGGACTCGTAGAGGTTAATTTGAATTAGATAGATTGAGGTTTCAGAAGGAAATAGGCAAGAATTGGTTTACCAACAGAATGATTAATGAATTAAATAATCTTAGTAACCATGTACTGAGCGCTGAAAGAATTGGTTGTTTTAAGAGAAGATTGGATAACTTTATGAACAGAGATAAAGGTGGTAAAGGACATGGAACTGCCTAGTGTAGGCGTTATGGTCTCTTGCAGTCTCTTCCAATCTTATGGTCTTATGCTCCATTATTTACTCAGCACTTATACCAGCCTTTATGTCATCAATTTCACCTCCAACCCAACACCAATATCATCCTTTGTACATTTCATCACCTTACTGTAGCTCATATTTACTTTCAGATTCCCCTGTCATACACCCAAACTCCGTCATCATATAATCCTTGACAATGCTTCACTCCACCACTTACCTATCTCATCAGTTAACAGTGCCACTACTTCCATCCCTCACCCCCTCAGTACTCCTGACACCCTACCCACCCCGCTCTCAAAGTCCTACTTACCTTTTCTTTTTCTTTTCACTCAAAGCTGACACATTCGTCTTTGTATTCATAAACACTCTACTAGTCTCCTCCCTTTTGCTCTCATCTGCACCATATCCACGCACATTCATTGACTCAGTTACTAGGACTCTCGTTGGAGTCCTCCTCCTAGACCTTATGTTTTAACTTCTCATAGAATAGAAATACAGAATTGGAATCCCTAGTTCCCTCATTACGTCTCATGCAGACGTCTTCGACATCACACATAGGAACACGGTAGTGACATTCTTTTTCCCCACAATACAGAGAGACAAAATCAGAGAGAGAGAGAGAGAGAGAGAGAGAGAGAGAGAATGAATCTGTAAGAGAACACGAGAAGGCGTGCGTGAACGTCACCTGGCTGGCCAAAGAGAGTTGATGTGGTACATGCGGAATGGTATGTGTCCTGTTTCGCTCTGTGTATTGTTACGTACGTCAAGGTTAGTCTAAGGGGGAACATACATAACATTTCGAAGTGAATGAATTTAAAGCATACAATAACATTTAACAATATTTATTACCAACTGACATTCCCAACAAATACAATTAAACTTAACATTAAATTAGACTTATCTTCAATTAACTTAACACTATTCAACTTGACCACTAGGAACTTGAACAAATTAAGAACTTGAGTACACAGAGAACTTGGTTCCTTCCGCAACGCCCTACGTTACCAGCACCGAAGGGATGATGAGTAGTCCGATATCGTCTCTCGTCCACCAACACCATGTTAGAAGTGAGTGTATTCAGCTTACAGCTGAGACTGACTCATGGGGCGGTGAACCCTCATTTTATAGGAGAGAGTCGAAACCTCAGGTGCTTCGAGGGTTTGAAGCCGGCTCGATGAAACATGGTGCGACGTGGCGGGGTGTGATTCAGAAGTGTCGTAGTGGTTGTTAGGTGGTAATAGGTGGTTAGTAGAGGTATACCTTACACTCCCCCACCATTAAGACGCCGCCACATCGGGATGTAGAGGCGGTGAGTGAGAATAAGATGGTTTTATGCTAGGTTGAAGGTAGCACTCAAACTTCTTGATAGCAGCCACTATAGCCAGTAGCTCCTTCTCTACAGTAGAATAGTTGAGTTGATGGACGTCTAGTTTTGCAGAGAAGTAGGTCACTGGGTGAAGAGTGTCTGTGTTCTCCTGGAGAAGTACAGCTCCAATAGCGACATCACTAGCATCGGTGTGGAGAACGAAGGGTTTAGTGAAGTCTGGTGACCGTAGAACTGGATCCCTTGTAAGCATCGCCTTAAGATGTTCGAACGCGGCTTGACAACTTCATGTCCAAGATACGTCACTGTAGCCTTTCCAAAGCTGGTCTTGGAGAGTTTGACAGTCAGGTTGGCTTGGCATAATCTGGATAGCACAGCATCTACCTGTTGGAGGTGTTGTTGCCAGTCATGAAAAAAAATCAAGATGTCATCTAAATACACCCCCACACCCTTTAAGTCTTGCAATAGGTAGTTCATTGCCCTCTGAAAGGTGGCCGGACTATTTCTCATTCCGAAGGGCATGACATTATAATGATAGAGGCCAAATGGTGTTGTAAAAGCAGAGATCAATTTAGCCTCTTCTGTTAAAGGTATCTGATAGTAACCTTTCATTAGATCTATTTTAGTAATGTACTGGGCTGTTCCCACCTCGTCAATTAGGTCGTCAACGCGGGGTAATGGATATGCGTCAGGAACAGTTATAGAGTTGACTCTCCTATAGTCCGTACACAGGCGAAGTTGACCTCCCTCCTTCGGCACCAGCAGGCACGGCGAAGCCCAGGGGGATTGACTCGGGCTGGCCAATCCGTGGTCGAGCAGGAAGTTGACCTCACTCCTCATCTGCTCTCGCTTCTGGGGGTGGATTCTATAAGGATTGTGCCTAATAGGAGAAGATCCAGGTACAAGCTTCACGTCATGAGTGGCAATGTTGCAGATGCCGGACACATCTTTGAAGAGAGAGTCATATTTGTGAATGATTTCAGTTACATCATTGGCATGTTCATTCGTGAGATGACTAAGGTAGGGAACTAGGTTACCAAGTATATGCGAATTATCGGTAGGATGGGAGTCAATGTTCGGTAAAATCTTGTCAAAATTAATGTACATGGCATTATTAGGTGTATGAGACATAACATTAGGTACAGTATTCACCGCTAACACTTGTTTCTCATAGTCTAGTAGTGGGCTAGTGGTCTTATATGGTTTAATTAGGTTCACATGAATATGTTGGGTAGCCTTGCGACGGTCGGGTGTTGAAATTACATAGTTAGAATCTGATAGTTTCTTAGAAATTTTGTATGGTCCATGATATTTAGCGCTAAGAGGTGAACCAGAGATAGGGATGTATGCCAGGACTAAGTCCCCCTCTTTGAACTCTCTGACCAAGGCTTTTGAGTCAAAGTTAGTCTTCATTACAGACTGGGCATGAGCTAGGTTAGTTTTGGCAAAAGAACGAACTTTATCCAAGTTAGATTTAAGAGAGGTAATGTAGTTGTTTACCGTGACTAACTTTGTAGAAGGTAAGGAGATCAAATGATCTTTGATGACCTTGAGGGGTCCTCTTACCTTGCGTCCAAAGAGCAACTCAAAAGGTGAGACCCCTAGGGATTCTGATGGTGTTTCCCTTATGGCAAATAGAAGAAATTGCAGGCCCTCATCCCAATCTCTGTCTTCCTCACAGCAGAACTTCCTAATCATAGATTTCATAGTCTGATGAAAACGTTCCAAGGCCCCCTGCGACTGAGGATGGTAAGCTGTTGATAGAGTTTGTTTAATACCGAGCAGCTTTAGAACTTCTGCAAATAGAACACTGGTAAAATTGCTACCTCTGTCTGATTGGATTTCTTCTGGGATTCCAAAGGTCGTGAACAAGTTAGTGAGTGTATTAGCAACAGTTTTAGCAGAGATATTCTTAAGAGGAAAAGCATCAGGGTATCTTGTAGTTGGGCAAAGTGTGGTGAGAATGTATTGGTTGCCTTTCTTTGTCTTTGGGAGAGGTCCAACAATGTCTATAATTAATTTACTGAAAGGCTCAAAAGGTACTTTAATAGGCTGCAATGGATATGGTGGTATAGTTTCATTAGGTTTCCCAACAATCTGGCATGGGTGGCAATTCTTAACAAATTCAGCTACATCTTTTTTCATGCCAGGCCAATAAAACTCATTCAGAAGGCGAAGATATGTCTTCCTTATTCCTAAATGACCTGAGAGACCTTGGTGAGCTACTTCCATTATAGGAGTTCTCAAGCTGGTGGGTAATACAATTTGGTGACATTCTGCCCAGGTGTCATCATCTGATAATTGCGGTGGTCTGTAAAGTCTCATGAGGATGTTATCATGATAGTAGAATGATGGAGGATGTAGAATATCTTCCTTGGGAACTACTTTAGAGTGTAAGGGAGTTAGAGTAGTGTCATTCTGTTGTGCTTCTAATAAACTCTGTTCAGTGAATATTTGTGGAATAGCACTTGGAGGAGGAAGGGGTGAATGTGTAGGTGTGTCTTTTAATTTTTGGGATCGGGTTACCGCACAACTAGGGAACAAATTTGGCTGTTCTCGCTCTAACTCATCAGTAGGGTTATGCGTTAAGGGAGTGTCACTCAAAATGATAGGAGCAGGAGTTTGTACAGCTATGTCATTACCAAGAAGTAAACTACAGTCTGGGATAGGAAGGGAAGGTTGTTCGCTCACCGCCACCGTTACAGGTCCCTGAACAATGCCGCAGCTGAGGTGCACCCGAGCTAGTCTCAAAGGAAACTGGCTGTTAAAGTCATGGAGGTACACACTTTCGCCGGTATAATTGCTGTCTATACCAGGAACAGATGACTTTAGTATAACCGTCTGGGCAGCAGCTGTATCTCTCACGATACGAATGGGGTGCACCTCGCCACCATCCTCCAGAAACACGGCACCAAGTGAACGGAAAGGCTGAAAGATATCGGCAGTTTTACTGGTTGGCACAGACAGAATTGCAGCTACAGGTTTGCTGGGAGCAGTAGTTTGTGACACTTTACATTTAGGGTCTGGGCATTGTTTTATGTGGTGTCCACGTCTTTTACAAAATGAGCAGGTTAGATTTGTTTTTAAATTACTCTGATCTACCAGCTCACCATCCTTAAACCCACTATTAGACTTTACATTATGCTGGAGCACTCTCCTCTCCCTGGTGGGCGAACGATGGACCAGGGAAAACACATCAGCCAACTGTGCGGCCTTAATCAGGTCATTTTCTCCCCTATCGATGAGGTGCATTTTGATAGAGTAGGGAATCTTTCTTATAAATTCCTCTAATGCTATAACATTAACAAGTTCATCAAAAGTATTAACACTGGCTGACTTTAACCACCTCTTAAGACCCCTTAATTTCTCAGAGGCAAATTCATGGTAAGTTTGATACTGAAGTTTATTAAGTGACCTAAATGCTTGTCTGTATCCTTCTGTACTGATTGAGTACGAAGCTAGAATTGCTACTTTAACCTCGTCATAATTAGTGTTATCGTCCACATTATTACATACTTTAAGTGCTTTATCAGACAGCTTAGGTTTAATAAGCCAAACCCAGTCAGGTTTAGGAATTTCAAAGTGTAGAGCTGTGGATTCAAATTCCCTAAAGAAAGACTCAGGATCACTATCAGGAAATGTAGGTATAAGCTTGACATACTTCAGCAAATCAGTCTTAGTTTTAGGAGAGTTGGCATTGTTTTGAATGTCTAATTGCTTAAATTGAAGTTCATGAGCCCTTTCCTTTTCTCTTTCTTCTCTCTCCTTTTCTCTTTCCTTTTCTCTTTCTTCTCTCTCCTTTTCTCTTTCTTCTCTCTCCTTTTCTCTTTCTTCTCTCTCCTTTTCTCTTTCTTCTCTCTCCTTTTCTCTTTCTTCTCTGTCATAGTCTATTTGCATTTGTTGAGACATTAGCTTCACTTTCTCTAGTTCAAGTAATAGATTAGGATCTGAAGTCTGTAACGAACGTGAAGCTTCGAGGACATCTTTATCCCCTAAGTGAGCTAGAATTAGAGCACGTAGCTCATCTTTCCTTAAGTCAGGTTTGAAAGAGATATTGAAGGTCTTTGCTATATACTTTAAATCGTCCTTACAAATATTAGTCTCTTTGAATTCTTGGATCTCTGGGTTACCCACAAACTCAGTCGCTTTGAAATCACTCTGCTTAGCCATGGTTTAAATTTAAAAGATTCCGTACTCTATATATATATATATATATATATATATATATATATATATATAAGTGAAACCTGCTTAGAGCCTGGCAAGTTAACTCGAGAATAAGCTAAAGGCCTTACAGGTATCATGAAGTTTATCACCTGGCATAAACTTAAGTGGCAAGACCGAATTAGGTTCTTGCAAGGTACGTTCTACTCGTAACAAGCCAAAAGGAAACAGGGGGACAGCAGCCCACACTACTGTAAAACAAGGGCCCTATTCATAGGTATACTCTGTAGTTTAAGTAAAAAGTAGAGTATTTGGGTTGGTCAAGTTACAGCGACGTAATCGTGCATAAAGTAAATTCACATAAGTTATAGTAAGCAAGGAAAAGGAGTCACAATTGCAAGCTGTATGTGGGAGAACACCACTTCTGTCGGTAAGAACAATACATAGAACAACCTACTGTACTAACTACCCCTATTTGGCCATTTATAGAGAATTTAAAGCAGGTACAAGCAGGATTCACAATAAATGCACACAAGGTATAGAGACGTTGCGGAGAGAAGTCAAGTTCCAGGTGAAAATATTTTTCAATTTCAAGTTAAATACAATTATTAAACTATTAGAGAGAATCAGAGTGATTACGATGACTTATTACGATCAACGAGTCAGATCCCGGACGGGCCCCCACAAATGTTACGTACGTCAAGGTTAGTCTAAGGGGGGAACATACATAACATTTCGAAGTGAATGAATTTAAAGCATACAATAACATTTAACAATATTTATTACCAACTGACATTCCCAACAAATACAATTAAACTTAACATTAAATTAGACTTATCTTAAATTAACTTAACACTATTCAACTTGACCACTAGGAACTTGAACAAATTAAGAACTTGAGTACACAGAGAACTTGGTTCCTTCCGCAACGCCCTACGTTATCAGCACCGAAGGGATGATGAGTAGTCCGATATCGTCTCTCGTCCACCAACACCATGTTAGAAGCGAGTGTATTCAGCTTACAGCTGAGACTGACTCATGGGGCGGTGAACCCTCATTTTATAGGAGAGAGTCGAAACCTCAGGTGCTTCGAGGGTTTGAAGCCGGCTCGATGAAACATGGTGCGACGTGGCGGGGTGTGATTCAGAAGTGTCGTAGTGGTTGTTAGGTGGTAATAGGTGGTTAGTAGAGGTATACCTTACACTATAAGTGGACCTTTGATTCGCACTCGCTTTGCCCTCCAGAATTCCTTCACCCACGTTGCATGCCTACATCGCTGCATCATTGCAAGACTGTCGTAACTCAAAAATTTCAAGTATAGAGTTACAATGGTTTATAAGAATGCCGAATAATTCTGCGTCTTTTGGTAATAAAGTCGTAAGTCAAGTGGAGCCCTATTTACCCAATCAAGATGGTAAGTTTTTTTGCTTAGGGTAAAATTATTAAAGTTATAGGACTTAGATACATTGAAATGCTTCTCCTGAGAAATCACGAAATTTGAGTTACGACAGTCTTGCAATGATACAGCGACATGTTCTTACCAGGGCCTGTAACCAGTATTAACTATTCACCGGGTAAAGTAAAGAACATTTTCTGGTATTGTGTTTTCCCTATTAAGAAGGTTTAATCAACCGTAACTATATACAGAAATCGGCAGGAGAAACTAGTAGTAATATATATGTATACAATAATTTGGGTAAATGCCTTTGATAAAGGAAAATTTTGCATATATAATTACTATGGACTATTTACAAGAACAGAATATAATTGAATCATGGCTAGTGAAGGGGTGATTTTAACAAATCAGGCCGTACAAGGCTGGGCTCGTTAGAAGCCCATCCATGCGTTGAATGTCGGAGTGCACGTTTTTTTTTTTTCTTAATTCCAAGCAGAAAAAAAAAAGAATGGCGACCGTCCTCACGAAGCATTTTTGCCACTGAACTTCAAATTAGGGAAAAAAAAAAAAAAAAAAAAAATAACGCCATTTTTCAAGTATGAAAATTTTGCACCTGGAAACAACTTCGGGAATCGCCGGGAGTGTGACGCTTTAGGAGTCATACGTCACTATTCACGAACCATTGTAAACTTTGAATCTATAAAATAGCTGTGAGAACATTTTATAAATTGTGGTCTATTGTGTAGCTGCCGAGCGTAAAAACGATTAAGGAATGTACCAACAAAAACAACACTGTCAGTAATTTGGATTTCCACATCTTTAAGACTAAGCTTCCAACACTTGTTGGTCTGTTCCTATCCTATTTCTCATGTTTTGGGATCCTCCCTTGTAATATATAGTATCCTATATATTACAAACATTTTCATGCAGAAGGTTCCCTTATAAAGTATAAAAGGCCTACCCTTAGGGTATATTACAGAAACGGGAAATATTTTCTTTTAGCTTTTTGGTCATGGATCTGTATTGGTTACACCATTTAGTATTCCAATTTTACCTACATATGGCACAACAGATTTTTCATAATTTCATATCTCAAAATGATAAATTGGTTAAAATTTTCACTTATGCAATATTGTATGCCAATTTCAACCACATATGTTCATGCAAGTTTTATCTTTTTGGGATATGAGAGGGCTGCATAAAAAAGCGTAATTTCCTCAGATATTGCCTGGTTAGCAAAAGTCTACCCAAACTTTTTTTTTGTCATATCTCATGGTCTAGGCCATGGTTCTGAATAGTAGCGTAGAGGACGTTCCAGCCGTACGAAACCCCCATCCCCCACCCTCACCCCAAGCCAATAAACCATAGGCCTAGATAGCTTATATAACCCACATTTTTAATCTGAGCAGATTATGAATATTCATAAAATGTGCAGCACCAATATCGAATTCATAATTGGACGCACAGATAACGAATCCATTTGGCATGCACACACGAAGATTCGTAAAATGGCCAATTTAGGTTAGGTTCATAATGTGTGCATGTCTAATGGATTTATTATCTGTGCGCCCAATTATGAATTCATTATTGGTGCTGCACATTTTAACGAATATTCATAATCTGTGCAGATTCACAAAATGTGCATGACAGCCTACACAAAGAACATTAATAGTAAGATGGTGATCTAGTTTCGCCTTAAGGCTAGCCTATCCCTAGATACACCAGTCAGTATTTCCTATTCTTTCTGTCCTGTATCATAGGTTTTCCTCTTCCTGATCCTGTTCCTCCCCACTTTCTCCACTACTATGGTCGGAATTTTTATTTTCATTATCATCGTTAAAAAGGTCAACTTCGGCATGTTCAGTTTTCTTATGACCATCTTTTGGCGTTTTGCGTCGTATTATGGACTCAAACATATATGGCTGGACGGATAATGAGTGACCCCCCACTGTCTAGCTCTTCTTCAGATTCAAATAAATTCTGCGACATTTTTCAATAGAAACTGCAATTGTGTACGCGGTAATCACTTCTAAGGCGCAATACAATGGTGACTCCTATGACGTTCCACGGATGCGTGATGAATGGCTGCGGATCTCTGAAATATTCGGATATCTTCGGAAATCCGCTCTTTAAACACGTACTTTAACCAGAGTATGGCTATTACGATGATGGAATTGACTGGGGTATTTTACAAAACCATTTCCTAAAGGGAATGGGTGGTTTAGAAAAGTTTGTTCATCTATTGCACTCTGACCTTTGAATAACAATGGCGACATAACACATTTCATCAACACAAAGAAATATATTGTCATTTGTTTGTATACCTTTGAAATACAGTGATTGTATTAGGAAAACATACTGACAGGGAATCTTTTTGGTCTATGACAAGGTTGGAAGCAGAAAAAATGAAGTAGAGATAAATAGGCAGAAAAAAAACAAAAAACAAAAACAAAAAAAAACTTTGCGAGACGACGCAAATGATAAAGTTGTTTATGCCTATCTCTCGATTAAACCCATTCCTATAGTTTGACGCTATTGTTACTCGTCTGATTAGTATTCAGTGTCAAAATACTCTCAGTTCTGATTCCATTCACTTGCAAAATTGCTGTTATCAACCTTGGGATGGAACCTGAATTTTGCCGTCCGTCCGACGCTATCCGTTTTTATTCAAATTAAATAGAACTCAGATCTGGAGGAATATGACCAGTATTAGCCTCTTTGCTACTGAGCATTGTTGTCACTGTGATCTATGCCAGTTCCCACAAATGAGTGAGATTTTTTCCACAAAATTCCAACAAGGAAATCTGGATTTCCACATTTTTCCACAAAAAGAAGGAATTATTATATACACAAATAAGTTCATTACAATATATAATTTGCTCACAAAACATCCCATGTGAGGAGATTTCTCCCACAAATTTGTGGAAAAAGTCCCACAAAATGGCGTCGGTACTACTGAGGGAGGTGGAAGGGTAGTGTCACAGAGGTCAATAGGCATCTATAACAAAATGAAAAATACGGGAGTCCATTCGTGACTATACATAGTGTTCAGTCTCATTCTGGTTTGTAATTCTCAGATTTCGAAGGAATTATATTTATAATCTATCACAAAAAATGGAAATCTGAGAAACTAATTATGTAATGTCTTAGAATTTCAAACTATAATTTAGCATATTTGTGAAACTGTAATTATGTAATGTCTCAGAATTTCAAACTACAACTTAGCATATTTGTGTAGAAAATCCCTCAATTATTTTGAAAAAAAAAAACATAGATTCAGCTAAAATCTTTTACTAATACTAAAGACTAATGCAAGTTAATCACGATTTAAAGAAAATCCCTAGCCCACGTTCTCTCCTCACCGTTCAGCTAAACGTACAGTGAAAAGAGAGAGAGAGAGAGAGAGAGAAAGAGAAAGAGAGAGAGAGAGAGAGAGAGAGAAGAAAGAAGAAAAGAGGAACTCATGACAGGATACACTTAGCTGCGACAAAGGCAATCACCTTTACCCTAAGTGCTCGGACTTCCAGGGTAAATTTAAGTTGCCTGCAGCTCTTCTTCCCCACTCCCTCCACATCTCTTCCACCTCCCCTCTCCACCCACACCAACAGAACTACCACTCACCCTTTACACCCCTTCTACATCCTCTCCAAACACCCTCCAAACATCCTCCAAACATCCTCCCAATATCCTCCAAACATCCTCCAAACATCCTTCAAACATCCTCCAAACATCCTCCCAATATCCTCCAAACATCCTCCCAACACCCTCCCAACACCCTCCAAACACCCTCCAAACACCTTTCAAACACCCATCAGACACCCTTCGAACACTCTCTACAACCTCTCCATACCTCCACCAGTCCCTTTTGCCTTCGTTTCCGCACTGTAGGATTTCCTTTCAGAAGGGACTTTACCAAATGGTCTCCAAACACTAAATGGAGCGAAAGTACAATGCCGGGAAGAGGCCCGGACTATCCGGGAGGCTTGGGTTTGTGTGTGTGTGTGTGTGTGTCTATCTCTCTCTCTCTCTCTCTCTCTCTCTCTCTCTCTCTCTCTCTCTGGTGGTGGAGGAGGAGGAGGTGGAGAATGAAAAGAAGGAAGAGGAGAAACGAGGAAAAGGAGAAGGAATAGAAAGAGGGGAATTGTGTTCCATTGCCAATAGCCAGATTTTCTACACTTTAGGACAATGTAGAATCGGATAATTGGGAGTCAGAAGTGGTACAACAGGGGATTTAAAGAAGGTAGCCGAGAGGGGGATAATAGAGGGAATAATAATTTTTCTTTGAATGGAAATTAATCTCCAATCATGGAAGATTACTATGTGAATCTGGTCCATAAGAGTGCCGCTAAAGTCCTCAAATCATTAATTGCGTAACACTTAGACAGTCAGCACCCTATATGGTAGAAAGGAGGAGAAAGAAAAGGAAGGGTGATGGAAGAGGAAAAGGACAAGGAGAGGAGGGAGTAGAAGGATGGAGGATGTGGAGGAAGAGAGAAAAAGGAGAAGGAGGAGGAGGAAGAAGAGGAGAAAGAAAATGAGGAGGAGGAGAATGAAGAGTAGAAAGAAAATGAGCAGGAGGAGGAAGAGGAGGAGTAGGGGGAAGAAGAGGAGAAAGAAGACGAGGGGTAGTAGGAGGAGGACGAGGAGGAGGAGGGGGGAAATATGTTGGTTATTATGGACTGTAGTTTACGGG
The DNA here is from genome assembly GCF_046742065.1 of Oratosquilla oratoria. Taxonomy (NCBI): domain Eukaryota; kingdom Metazoa; phylum Arthropoda; class Malacostraca; order Stomatopoda; family Squillidae; genus Oratosquilla; species Oratosquilla oratoria. The sequence continues at coordinate 7,079,932 of NC_134811.1, forward strand.
CGCTTTTATGCTTGTGGACAATTCCGCGCCGCCGTCGTACATTACCTTATATTTCATGTGTTGGTTTAGTTAGTCAAGAGCGTTTTTAGTTTGGTTAATGGTCCTATTTTTGTAGGAAGTCGGACAGATGATTTAGGTACTGGTTATATATTACTCGGTTTGGTGGTGTCACTGTTGTTAAAGAGGGTAGATGACAGAGTAGATGTTTATTCCGGAGTGTTATGTATCTAGTAGTATGTCTTGTATTGCGAGGGGAGAGCGGGGATATTGCTTTATAAGGGGGTTACGTGTGGCTAGTTGTGTTTCTTGTAATCATATGGTCTCAGGTTCCAATGCATGATGGAGTGCAGTATTGTTTGGTCTGGTGTGATATAGTCATTGGTTTGGGTCCTATACCTTTGGGGACTAATGAAAGACATGGTCACTCTGATCAGAAATCTGTTAGTATGTTTAACTATTGTTATTGGGACAAGTAGGAAGATTCTGAAGTTGACGAACCAGGTTCAATCCAGTTGAGTCTGGTGGGGTTATCAGGTTTAAGAGAATTATATAAGGTTTGATGTTGGTGTGTGTAGTTGATATTGGGCTAAGATAGGTTTTTCATTATATCACCAGTTTTGAAGCTGCGAGTACTCCGATAGATATTGTGGACGGGAAATATTTATTTTAGTTGTTTGGAGGCAGAATTTACTGGTGTGGTATACTCCATCAAGTCATCTATGGTTTCTCTCATAGAACTGGATCTTTTCTTGAGGTGAAGGTGTTTTAGGTGTAAGGGTGGGTGAGAGGAGAAGGTGCATAGGTTTATTGGTTGGAGCTATGGTGGACCGCAAGGGATGGGGTAATGTACAAGAAGTGGTTTAGATAGGGAGAAAGTGAGAACTTGAGTTCCGAATTCTAGTGACACAGGAGAGAGGGGTGTAAGAGGTTTTGTAGAAAGTTGTATCATGTAAGCGGGTTCTTCTGGTGTGGAAGTATGGGGCTGTCTTGACAGAGTGTAGTGCTTTCGCGTTTGACTAGATTTGATCATCCTAGATCGTACTCATCTTCGGGTTTCTCTAAAGCTAATGCATTCCGAATCTTTATACAGAGGACTTCCATTTTCAAATTGGTATATTGCACATTTTGAGGATGATCTAGGATATTTTTTGTTGCAGTTTGCACATTTGGCTGTGTTTGAGCATAAGGTATCATGTGCAGGGGCTGAGCTGTGTAGACATACGCCCTCGAGGCAGCGGCATCATCGTCTTTAGTGTCTAAAGCTCTGACATTTGAAACTGTGGCTTGAGTGTGAATAGTACCTCTCTACTGCATCTCTCGGGTAACCGACAGTTAGATATGCTGAAAGGTATGGTTGATTGGAGGTCAATATCATTGTAGGGGTATTGATCTTTGTATCGTTTATATTTTCTCTAAACTGGTATATTCTTTTTACTTTTGATCGTTTTACTGTTTCCATTATTTCTTCTGTGTTGTATCGTAGTTGAGGGACACGGGTTACTTTCACACTAATGTTAAATTTTTCATGTGGTGTTGTTTGGAATGGGGTGTTTACCAGGGTTGGTAAGACTTTGACTTGATCATATTGCATTCTTGATTTCAAAACTGTTGCTGGGGTCCTTTGGGGTCACATGTGCCGGGTAATCTCCATTTGTCTTCATACATTCATGAGTCGTTATTTTGTTACTGGTTTATTATTAGATTCCAGGACCAAGAGTCTTGGGCAGTCCAAGTCGAGGTCTCCCTTGTTTTGGTATGGGTCACTGGTTAGGGGAGTCTCGGGAATACAAAATCGCTTAGTGGGATCGGGGCTACAGTCACTGTGATGCTTATGTCTGTTGATTACGCCAACGGCGGCGGTTATAACACACTGTGGGGAGGATGGGCAATTGCTCCGGTTTCATCAGTGTCGATTGTTCTCGATTTAGAGGGGAGGGGGCTCTTCATTTCACTCACAGGGAAAGATTGCGGGGTGGGACAGGAGTGCAAAATGGGAACCCTATTGTTGTTTGATGATAATTATCATTACTATTCATGCCGCAATTGGGTGGCCTTGATGGGGGCGGCTCACCAGCCAGGATAACTCTAGAGAGAATATGTTTAGGACAGCTTTTCTAGCCCTATTCATAAGTGGAATGAACAGAACGGATTCTGAATGAGACTGATCAGTTATGTAGGCTGATGTCGAGCTGTGTTTCTCCTTAGTCATACAAAAGGACGACCATAGGACCTCTTTTGTCTACCGTATGGGTTGTGACTAAAAGCTTCCAGAGATCAACATATCCAGCTTCCCACTGTCACGCATCATCGCCAAAGGGCTCGTGGTCATTAGTTGGAGTACACTGAAGTTATTGTTACTGAGAGAGAAGTTTGACAGAGACTGATTATATTGTCTGTCTCAGTCGTTGCTTCACTCTTGGAATCAACTCCTGGATGGAAGTCAACCCAGGGGAACCACGAGGAGGTGATGAGGCTGCAGTTGGTTGTTTTTTCAGTGTGCTCTCTAATCTCGCCTTGACATCTTGTTTCCCTCTTCTTAGGTAAGAGAAGAAACAGAGGGATGCAAGATCCCAAAACGGGATTGATAGCAGGTGGGAGTAAACCTCATTCCCAG
>NC_134811.1:7090045-7122545 GCF_046742065.1 Oratosquilla oratoria
AAATTTCTTAACTGATTTTTGCAAAATGCGCTCAGTCAAGGAAAACAAACAAACACTGGGAAACAATACTCGCAGACAGAGAGGAAATTTTTATAGTATGTCAAACGTTGGATCTTTGTCTATTGATCTAATGTCGAAAAACGTTTGACAACAGAACGTTATCATTAATTAACATTTTTCAACATGATGACGGATCCTATGAATTTTATTAATGCTAAGACTAATCTATAGTATGCTCCCTCAGGTTAATAAAAGCGCCTGATGTTAGAATGTAATTTATATAATATGTCAATGCAACGAAAGGATCATCTTAATTACTCTAGGCATATTCTTCAGCAACTCTCTGGAGAAACAAGCCTCACCTTTTCTTTTTCCTAACCAATCATTTTATCTGAAAGCTATCATCAGCGATCGTGATTGGCTACTGCACAAAAGGATACGTGTACTATTTTGCCAGACTTTATGCAGTGCAAAGTCAATACAAGAACAGGTCGGTTTACTCTGTGAAAAACAATGTGACGCCATGAAGTGTGACAATTGACTACATCGACATTCACAGTCACTCTGACTTGAGTCACTGATTCACGACAAAGACTTGCGACTCGACTCTTTCTAGGATCGTAATTAGATGCAACCTGACTGGAGCCTTGCATGCCTCCTCATGACGTCATCTCGTTAGTTTTCTTTCTAAATTAGGCTGAGCTGTTGTGCGATGAAGTGGGTGATGCGGAATTTGGCAATTAAGTTCATACCAAGCACTTGCAAATGATTATTTATGTTTAATTTTACAGAAAAAGGAATCGTACAGTAACTTTTTTTCCAGGCCAACCCGAACAGAAATACTATATATATATATATATATATATATATATATATATATATATATATATATATATATATATATATATACATATATATATATATATATGTATATATATACATATATATGCGTGTGTGTGTGGGCGTGTATGTATATATATGAATATATATATATATATATACATACATACATATATATATACACACATATATATACATATATATATATATGTATATATATATGTATGTGTATATATGTGTACCGTATTTAGTTTTCATCATTTCAGCAGTTCACCGTTTAGTGGATTGGATGGGTAGATAGCTTTTATTTGATCTTGGGGATTTAAGAGCTTATATCCTTGCTGGCTTCAGTCACTGGTTTCAAATAGCCTACCTCCGGCTTCTCGACTACAGACGCTAGCGGCCACGTCCGCTCGGTCACCACGCTCCTCATTAAATTAAAGTGACATCCTAGATTCGTTCTGGCACGATGCTTTGCCCCTCCTGCATTTCCCCCCTTGCCCCACCTCTTGCTCCCCTTTGCCCCGTCCCAACCTCCTGTTCTGAGAAGATCTTGCCAAGTTGAAATGCACCTCAAACTTCATAACAATCAAAGCAACATGGTCGACCGTCTGAACCAAAGTTGGAAAAACAGTTTGCAGATTTTGTAAACTTTGATGAATATGCGAAAGACTCGATATCTTGTGGAAGACAGAGGCAGACTTGCTCCCAGTCGTGATATAATCAGAACTGCAAACACGAACAGCTGAGAAGAAGTAGAGTGAAGGAGCGAGGGCAAGGGAGTGAGAGAACGAGAACGGGAGTGAAGAAGCGAGAGTGAGGGAGTGGGAGTGGGGGGAGTGAGAGTGAATGAGCAAGAGAGAGAGAGAGAGAGAGAGAGAGAGAGAGAGAAAGAGAGAGAGAGTAAGAGTGAGGTAACAAAAGTGAGGGAGTGAGAGAACGAGAGTGAAGGAGCGAGAGTAAGGGAGTGCGAGTGAAGGAGCAAAAGAGAGAGAGAGAAAGAGGGAGAGAGAGAGAGAGAAAGAGAGAGAGAGAGAGGGAGAGGGCGGGAGAGAGAGGAAGAGTGAGATACCAAAAGTGAGGGAGTGAGAGAACGAGAGGGAGAGAATAGGAGCAAAATAGCATCGGAGTAAGAAGAGAAGAGAATAGTAACACATAAGCTGGCATTGCCCCTCGGGTCCTCCCATAGATAGATTAAAAAAAAAAAAAAACCGCTGATGTGTATGTTGTTTCAATGAGGTATTGTTTATATGTTACCAACTGGAGGTGTGGGGAGTGGGTGTTATAGTGTGGATATTTAAACAAATTTGAATGGAATATCTAAATTAATCAGCACAACAAAGACAAGCGTGTTCCCACATTGGAGGCAGAACCAAGACTGACACTTAAATTGCTTAACGCGAGAAAAACATTCACAATTAGTCTTGGTTCTACAAAAGGCGGGAATAGATATGCAGTGACAATAATAAAATCAATATACAATAATAAATGTACAATACTACAAGTACGTATGTATAGTATACAAGGAATGTTTAATAATACCATTACAGGGGGGAGGGGCAGTTGCCAGTTGTCATCTCTCCATCCTTGGCTACGAAAAGTGTCACAAAGTTGGAACATGACAGAACAACGAAAGTTAGAACAAATTTTCTTTTGAAAAATGACATAACTCGTTTTATCCCTGATGAAATGAACCGCTGCACTAGTTGCCCCATGTACGGGGTGCTGGACCATCAAAGCCTGGGTACAGAGGGCACTGAGGTCGAGGAGGATTAAAGCCCCGTTTACACGAGGCAAGTTGAGAGGCAAGTCAAGTGTGCAAGTTACTTGGTCTAGAGAGGAAAGCGAGCAAGTATATGTTAACACAGGCCAAGTCAGAGACAAGTGGCCTGTGTGAATATGTACTTGATCGCTTTCCTCACCAGTTCATGTAACTTGCACACTTGACTCTCAACTTGCCTCGTGTAAACGAGGCTTAAGAGACGATGACTCAAAGCAGAATATCTGGCATATTTGGGAGGGGGAGGAGGGAGGAGAGAGGAGGGAGGAAAGAAGTATACGGGAGAAGAGAGGAGGGAGGAGGGAAGAAGAAGGTAGGAGAGAGGAGGGAGGAGGGAAGAAGAAGGGAGGAGAGAGGAGTGGGAGGGAAGAAGGAGGGAGGCGAGAGGAGGGGAGAAGAAGGGAGGAGAGAAGATGAAGAAGGGAGGAACGTTTGTGAGAGAGCATGAAACATCGTCTGCAGGCCTTGATTTCCCCCAGGTAGAGGGTGTGGGAGGGGAGGGGAGGGGGAAGGGGCAGGAAGCATGCCACTCACATATGGCAAACGCATTTTATTTTATTTTATCTTATTTTATTATATATTTCTTATTTTATTTTATTCTTATTATTATTTATTTTTACTGTTTTGTTTCTGAAACAAAATCAGATTATATTTCCGGATGGAACACGAAGCAAAGTCGATGATCTCTGGAGGCTTTGGCATCACCGACGCTGACTTCATGTCACTTCCCGTGACCTCTGCTGACCCATCAGGCAAACAGTCCTTTCACTTTTGTAGCAGTCGCAGCAGTCTGGGATGACAATTATACGGTTTTATGATAAAAGATAGCAGATAAATTATATTGTCAACATCAACTCCATAAGAAATAACTATGATAGATAACACTTGGGGAGCGCAGACCTCCACCAAAGCAACATTTTTCCTCATTAGATATATGTATACGTACATTCATGTGTGCATACACACTATACATACATACATACATACATGCATGCATACATACATACATACATACATACATACATACATACATACATAAATACATACATACATGCATACTACATACATACATACATACATGCATACTACATACATACATACATACACGCATACATACATACATACATACATACATACATACATACATGCATACATACATACATACATACATACATACATACATACATACATACATACATACATACATACATGCATACATAATGCACATATGTATACATACATAATGCATATATAAATACATATATACATACATACATACATACATACATACAAATATGCATTATACATACATACATACATATTGCACATACATACATACATAGTACATACATACATACATGCATGCATACATACATACACTCCTGTTGTTCTGTTGAGCAATATTCCTTTACAAAGTCTTAAATTTCTCTTTAGGTGTGGACGAATATCACAATTTAATTTAAAGAATATTGGCTGTGTATGACGTCACACCGAGGTCACGTGTAGTATTAATGACGTCACACCTAGGTCACGTGTAGCATTCATGACGTAACACCTGGTTGGGGGTCACGTGCAACATCTATGACGTCATACTTGGGTCTCGTGTACCATTAATGACGTCACACCTGGGGCATATGTAACATCAGTGGCGTTGCTGTGTTATCACGTGCACCGTCCATGACGTCATACCTGGGTCACGTCACATGTAACACTAATAACATCACAGGAACTTCCTCTGCCGAAGCGGTTTATTTCAATCTTGTAAAAATTCCCAGATCTGGATCGCGATTCGTTGTTAACAAGTTGCTAGCAAACAAATAAATGCGAACAAAAATGTAACCTTTGCAGCAAGAATAAATTGATAAAATATATACATATATATATATATATATATATATGTATATATATATATGTATATATATATATATACATATATATATACATATATATATATGTATATATATATATATATATATGTATATACATAGAATAAGAATTATGAAACAAGATAGGATTAAGTATAATAAAATAATGTTAAATTATTTAAAATCAAATAGAACAAGGTAAAATAAGATAAAATAAGGTAATTTTGATTGACTCGTTATCTTTGCCTGTTGCGCTATATCTGGTGGTATTGGCTACACAAGTTTAAGGGCCGGAGGGGACGTATCCCCTTGAGGGATTTCGAGTTTCCGGTCTGATTACAGGAATTCTTTTATTAGTACCAGGGGGTCCGCTGAAGGTTTCCAAGGGGTTCCACAGGGGCTCCCCAGGAGTTTCTAGAGTGTACCACAGGGGCTCCGCAAATGTTCCCCTTGAAGTTCTGGGGAGTTCTTAATGGGCTGCTCAGGCGTTCCTAGGGGGTTCCACAGGGAATCCCCAAAGGGACACTCAGAGGTTCCCTATTGACTATCCAAGGGCTCCCAAAGGGCTCCCCGAGTGTTTCCAGAGGCTTCCCCAAGAGTTTGCGGACGTCTCGCTCTCAGCCAATCAGTCGTCTACGTTTCCATGACGTCACCACTCTCTTAGCCAAACAGGGGCCTGCGTTTATCCTGAGAAGACGTTACCATGTTACTGGGCCAATTATACGCGGCGATGTCTTTTTTTTTCGGTGAAACCGCCGTTTCGACAGCAAATTGTTTTTTAGTACATATTGTATATATATATGTGTGTATATATATATATATATATATATATATATATATATGCTAATAAGAACACGGGTACGTGTGTTCACTTATGCAAAGTAGACCACTTGGAAAAAGAAACTAACGAAGCAGAGCGCTTTCGTATATTACATCTTCAGTGCAACAAGTACATAGTGATAGGAATACATAGACAATATATACATGATACAAAGGAACAAGGACAGTTTGAATAAGCGTTGCGACCAATTACCCCCTGGAGAGCGGAAGGTCATTGTCAATTATCTTACGATGGTGGGGCGACATCAGGTCACAGTCGCCAAGGGTCACTGTTTCTACTAATGATATAGGGCGACATTAGGTCAATTCGTTGGGTTACATTTTACCTAATATTATCTTACTAATTTCTTGACAAATGAAATTATCAAGTTTGTACAAGCCTTTATGTAGGTTGGTATTTTGATTACTGGTGGTATGAATCAAACTGCACTCTATTAAATTTCTTGCTATTATGTTGTTGGTATAATAGATTGCCTGGGCATTACCCCAATCAACTGGATGATTATTTAATTCAATATGCTTGAATATACCACTAGAATGATTGCCATCCCTAACATTATTCTTGTGTTGTTCAATTCTAATGTTTAAGGGTTTGGCAGTTTGACCTATGTAAAATTGATTACACATTTTGCAAGGAATTTTATAAATGCATCCTTTTTTAATTTCAATACTATTGTTGATGAGTTTATGTTTTACTGTACTATCATGTTTAAAAACGACCTTCCGCTCTCCAGGGGGTAATTGGTCGCTACGCTTATTCAAACTGTCCTTGTTCCTTTGTATCATGTATATATTGTCTATGTATTCCTATCATTATGTACTTGTTGCACTGAAGATGTAATATACGAAAGCGCTCTGCTTCGTTAGTTTCTTTTTCCAAGTGGTCTACTTTGCACACACACACACACACACACACACATATATATATATATATATATATATATATATATATATATATATATATATAAATATATATATATCTCTGTGTATATATATATGTATATATATATATATATATATAAATATATATATATATATATATATATTTGCATCCGACTTAGTTATGGACGAAAAGGTCTCCTGTCGGCATGCTTCTACTTTGTATATATATATATATATATATATATAATATATATATATATATATATATATATATATATGCACTAAAACACACTATTGATTGGATTTAAGAAAAGAAAGGAAAGAACGATTTCCGTATATTTCGATCACTTGCTGTACGGAAATCGTTATTTCCTTTCTTTTCTTAAATCCAATCAACAGTGGGTTTTAAGTGTATTTATTAATGTGATACGACATTACTGGACAATATATATAATATATATATATATATATATATATATATATATATATATATATGTGTGTGTGTGTGTGTGTGTGTATGTATATATTTTGTATATACTGTATATATGTATATATATATATATATATATATATATATGTGTGTGTTTGTATGTGTGTGGGTGTATATATGCATTTGTCGCTATATATATACATACATACATACATACATACATACATACGTATATACATATATATATATATATATATATATATATATATATATATATGTATTCATGTATTCATGTGCGTACATGTACTGTTAGAAAACCGTGCTTTACCTACTACAATCATACACATGTAAAAATTTGTTTATTCATACGAATCACTTTTATTGCACTCACGCTTGCTGTCATGTTTAAATAATCAGACACAAGTGCTGCTCCCCCACTACTCACGGCCCTATTGGTGCCAGCATATTGACGGGGGAATATTTTCAGCTGTCAGTCAGACGCAGCTTGATTAAATCAGCTTTTCGTTCGAGCGCTTAATTGCTCCCGACGCGTTAAGCAGTTTAACCTTCCTCGCTGCAACGAACGACTTATGCATTTTTACCTTTCGTGTCTAAAGCCGTGGGTTTTTTATTCAGGTGAAGAAAAACTCTTGTTCAACCAAGAGGGTTAAGTCTTGTTTTGATAAACTCTTGCAGCGCTTCTGATGAATTATGCATTTTTTTTCTTCTTTAGTTAAAAGAATACACTTGAGAAAAGAAAGTTGATTCAATCTATTCTGACTATCTCATTCACTAATATTGACAATTCGTACAGTTGATTTTATTCAGTATACAAACTCCCCACCACCCCCATCCTCCCTCGCCTATCGGAAGAATAGATTTCACCACTGTGCCGACGCTCCTCATTCTGATTACAGCCAAACTATTTCATTTAGGTTGAAGGAACTTGCGCCTCCTTTGTTACCTTGACGTCCATTCCGGATGTGGTTCTGGTAACGTCACATTTAAAAGACTTTGCTCTACAGATTATACGAGTAGATCAGTTATATATATATATATATATATATATATATATATATATATATATATATATATATATGTGTGTGTGTGTGTGTGTGTGTGTGTGTGTGTGTGTGTGTGTGTGTGTGTGTGTGTATGTGCGTATATTATACGTATATTGTATACATATGGAACAGAAACATGGAACATAAGAGAGGAATTTGAATGTGTTTGAGATGAGGTGTCTGAGAAGTATGATAGGAGTTACTAGGCTAGATAGAGAAATGAGGAGGTGAGGAGGAGAACGGGGGTGGAAAGGGAGTTGGGAGAGAGGGTTGATGAAAGAGTTTTGGGATGGTTTTCACACACACACACACACACACACACACACACACACACACACACACACACACACACACACACACACACACACACACACACACACACACACACACACACACACACATATATATATATATATATATGTATATATATATATATACATATATATATATATATATATATATATATATATATATTCGTACAAATATATATACAAGTATACATACATAGTTACAAACAAACATACATACATACATACATTTATACATACATACATACGTAAATATATGCATACAGGCACTGATATAAAGCCAGTTATGTTCTGTGAATGAATATTTGTTTTTTTAAACTGGAACTGACCACTGGGCCCCTTGGTTTGCTAAGCCAGTCTCTTACCAACATGACTGAATTGAAATGGCCGCAATGTATCGCAACCTCATGCGATCCTTGTACGAAGAAACTGCGATCTGAGTATTATCTTTACTCAATTCGCATGATATAAACCGAATTATATAAAGAAATATACAAATTAAAACATCAACAAATATCTTTGAGTTAAATGAGTAATATTTCGATTTTCGTATTTGTAGTCTCATTTGACTGGCACAGATTTTTTTTTTTTAAAGATTTATATACCTTACTCTTGTGATGGGAAGATGGGCAGAATATTTTAGGGAGTTGCTGAATGTGAAGGAGGATAGGGAAGGAAAGATAGCTGCAGTGGGAAATGCGAAGAAAATGAGAGTGATGAGTGAGGAGAATGGAGGAGAAATAAGGAAGGATGAGGTGAAGGCAGCTGTAAAGATGATGAAAGCAGGTAAGGCACCTGGTCTGGATGGATGTCATGCAGAATGTCTGAAAAAGGGAGGTGCAGTGATGGTGGACTGGTTGGTGAGGTTATTTAATGTTTGCTGGAGAGAGGGTAGAGTACCGGAGGACTGGAGTAGTGCCTGTATAGTTCCTCTTTACAAGGGAAAAGGGGACAAGTGTGAATGTAGTAATTTCAGAGGGATTAGCCTGTTTGAGTGTAGTAGGGAAGGCTTATGGGAGGATCTTAATTGAGAGGATTAGGAGAGGAACAGAGGGAGTAATTGGTGAGGAACAGTGTGGTTTTAGGACGGGTAGAGGTTGTGTAGATCAGATCTTTGTGATAAGACAGATATGTGAGAAAGCTATAGGAAAGGGGAAGGATGTTTTTTGGGCTTTCATGGATCTGGAAAAGGCTTATGATAGGGTAGACAGAAAGGCACTGTGGGAGGTTATGCAGATTTATGGGATAGGAGGAAAGCTTTTGGGAGCTGTCAAGAGTTTTTATGAGAGTAGTAGAGCATGTGTTAGGATTAGAAATGGAGAGAGTGAGTGTTTTGAAGTAAAGGTGGGACTTCGTCAAGGATGCGTTATGTCGCCCTGGCTGTTCAACTTATACATGGATGGGGTGGTGCGAGAGGTGAATGCTAGGGTAGTGAGTCAGGGATTGGAGATGGTTAAAGAAAATGGAGAAAAGTGGGAGGTGAGCCAGCTGTTGTTTGCGGACGACACTGCGCTTGTGGCAGGGTCAGAGGAGGGATTGAGGAAGCTGGTGGCAGAGTTTGGGAGAGTATGTGATAGAAGAAAGCTAAAGATAAATGTGGGTAAAAGTAAGGTGATGAGATGTACAAGGGGTGAAAGTGGCAGTAGACTGGAAGTGAACATTAAGGGAGAGCGACTGGAGGAAGTGGATATTTTTAGATACTTGGGTGCAAGTGTAGCAGGAAAAGGTGGAGTGAAGGTGGAGGTAGAATGTAGATTGAGAGAAGCGAGTAAATGCCTTGGTGGTTTAAAGAGTGTAATGAGGAATAGACATTTGGGAATGGATGCGAAGAGGAGACTGTATGAAGGAGTGATTGTGCCAACAGCACTGTATGGGGCAGAAACGTGGAACATAAGAGAAGAAGAGAGAAGGAGTTTGAATGTGTTTGAGATGAGGTGTCTGAGAAGTATGGTGGGGGTTACTAGGCTAGATAGAGTGAGAAATGAGGAGGTGAGGAGGAGAACAGGGGTGAAAAAGGATTTGGGAGATAGGGTCGATGAAAGAATATTAGGATGGTTTGGACACATGGAAAGAATGAGTGAAGAAAGACTAGTAAAAGAGGTATGGAAGGCAGATGTGGAGGGAGTGAACATGAGGGGACGTCCTAGGATGAGGTGGATGGATGGGGTGAAGGGGGCTTTGGGGAAGAGGGGAATGTCTGTTGAGGAAGGAAGGGAGAGGACGGAAGACAGAGGTGAGTGGAGAATGGTTGTATATGGATGATGTTGTGACTGCATGAGGAGGAATGGGCGGGGAAGTGGGGGGTGGGGTAGTATGTGTGAGTAAATTTTGACGCAGCCCGAAGGGATTTCTCCCCGTCCTCGCCTTATATGCAAAGGGGGACGGAGAGGGGGGGTCGCCGATTAAATGAAGCGGCCTCGCTGTGGATGTACTGTGTCTTGCGACACTGCTTCTGACCCAGGGCGGTGGGCAGGGTGCAGGGATGACCCGTCATCCAGGAGGTGCTCAGATGAGAGGAAGGGTGGGAGGGGTGTGGAGTGTATTTAGGGATGAAATGGGTGGGAGTGTTTTGTGCCTTTCCCTTTTTGGCTACATCCCTTGGAAGGGGGAAAAAGCCTTGGTATATGTATGTATGTATGTACTCTTGTGAAAACTACACATTTTATTTTATGGTTCTCTTACTTCCAGCTATATCATAACTTATGATAGGATAAGATTCAGCTTGTATGTGGCCATTCTTGTCTACAGTTGGGTGTTCAAAAAATTATTTCAATTCAATACGAGAAAAGAAAGACCAACATTGTTAGTCTTCTCTTAATCTTATTCGCTAAACTATATGTTGGCGAGAGAAGTTGTATGAAGTTAGATTAAAAAAGCCTTGACTCGTACGAGTTTCTCATGATTTCAGATTTTTCCCAATTCACGTCCGTGAAATTGAATTCTCCGACAGTGTATATCTCCGGGTTTCCCATTGTTAGCATCTTTCAGAATTACCCCCGACGCTTTTGAAATGTTCTTGAACAAGGCCCGTGCCCTTTTGTAATACGATGGTGTATAAAGTAAAATGATTATAGTTTTCCTTTTCTTGGAAACCAAAGTTAGTTTTTTTTCTTGAATTGTTTCCCACTAAATCGGAAACTATATTTAGCTGTTGCTGTTGCAACTGCTGTGTGTGTGTGTGTGTGTATGTGTGTGTGTGTGTGTGTGTGTGTGTGTGTGTGTGAGTACGTGCGTGTGAGTACGTGTGTGTATGTGCACGCGCGTGCATGCGTGTGTGTGTGTGTCTGTGTTTCTGTTTGTGTTTTTATGTACATGTGTGTGTTTGAGTGGGAATGAAAGACGGCGATCGAGAAAAAAAAATAGAGAGAGAGAAAGAGCGAAAGAGAGGGACAGAGAGAGAGAGAAAGAAAAGAGAGATAGATAGATAGATAGGTAGAGAGAGAGAAAGAGAGAACTGGAGAGAGAGCGATCGACCAAATCTCTAGTACTTACAGTTGACTGACACATCCAAAATTAGGTTTTTGTCTAAGCTAAAGTCAGAGTGTTCTTCAATTGAGTGAGCTGCATTAGAATGCCAGTCTTTAGTGTGAACAAAATAATTGAAGTGCGTCATTAAAAACTCACCTATTCACTGTGACAATTAAGTTAGGTGTGAGAAGAACCTACACGAGTTTTGCCCCAGCGTTGAGAGGGCTAAAAATAAAGGTACCATGATTAAAAGTCTTGTGGGATCTGAGGACGAAATGAAGGAAGTGACATGAAGAGGCAATCAACGTAAAAAGAGAGGAACATTGGGCGAGTGATAGAGAGTCCACGTGGGTAGAGATGAAAGAGGAAAGAGAGCTCCCAGGGTGGTAGAGAGTCAAAAGGGATAGACATTCTGAGTAGTTAGGTAGATTGAGTAGAAAAGGAGACATACAGCCATATATACGTTTAGGCAGATAGACACAGGGAGACAGGTAGACAGAAAGGCAGACGGACAAAAATAGGACAGAGAAAATCAGACCGACATACAGGCAGACAGACAAATAGGCAGGTAGACAGACAGGCAGGTAGGTAGGTTAACAGACAGACAGACAGACAGAAGGAGATAGATAGACAGAAAGGTAGGTAGACAGACAGACAGACAGGCAGATAGGCTGATAGATAGACAGACAGACAGACGAAGATAGACAGACTGATTAGAAAATATGCTTCTTGCTAAGTCGAGACGTCCGTCGTAATGCTGGAAGGGACGTGGACGATGTACGTCTCCCTCTCCACCACCATCAACGAGTGCGACTTGAAAATGGACTAGATTAATCCTGGTTGGGCGATCCAATTATCAAATCAATTCTCGAACTCATGCGAGTTGACAGAATTGATCAAAGGATTGTGGCCAATGCAAATGTTAATCCCGAACGATCAAACACTGCAGGGCAACGAACAGTGGCGCGTAGAATATCAGACCTTTTTATACAAGTAGAGGGGGAGAAACAAAGGCCTAATGGCGGCCTTTGTCAGGCACGGAGCACCACGTCATGATTCACCTCCCCATCCTTCACCACAACACACACACAGGTTAAAAAAAGAGTGATATAATATACTTCTTTCTGTGTGTAGGCAGGTGATATTATTACGAAATATATATATATATATATATATATATATATATATATATATGCATATATATGTATATATATATATGTATATATATATATATGCATATATATGTATATATATATATGTACATATATATACATATATATGTATATATATATATTTTATCTATCTATCTATCTATCTATATATATATATATGTATATATGTATATATGTATATATATATACATATACATATATATATACAGTATATACATATATATATATATATGTATATATATGTATATATATATATATATATATATATATATATATATATATACATATACCGAACCAAAGTAGTTTATGAAGATCATTATTAGGGTAAAGGTGAATAAAATTGTCTGACAAAAGCCATGGAAATATATTTGACAATGATCGGCTGGTCTATGGGTTAATCGAGAAAGGTAGTAACCCTATACGTGGCCGAGAGTTTGGCTTCCTTCTCCATTTTGCTTGGCATCATCCTGTCCCCTCCCTTCTGCCTTCGTTATCACAATTATAAACGGAGTATCATCCACTTCTTTTCTTCATCTCCACCAACGTCGGATAATTGTTGTAGAGAGGTATCAGTTTGAAAATATAGGTAAGCATATGATTTTGTTTAAATTTATATGCAAGTATACTTACATGTATTTATGCATGCATATATGTATTTAAGCAAGTATGCATATATATATATATATATATATATATACACATATATGTATGTATATTTATGTATATATACATATATATATATATACATATACATGTATATATGTATATATACATATATATATATGTATATATATATATATATGTATATTTATATATATATATGTGCATATATACATATATGTATATATATATATATATATATACAAATATATATATATATATATGTATCTATAGATACATATATATGTATATCTATATATATATGTATATATATACAGATAGATATACACATATATATATATATATATATATACATATCATATATACATATATATATATATATATATATATATATATATTTACAGAATGATCACTAAAATAAACACTTGGTCAAAACTTTTTGCTGGTCACTACAAAGGAAATCGGAAAGAAGCAAAAATTCCCACGCGCTTTCGTCTTATTCACATCTTCAAGGGAATACAGATGAAAATCGTAATGCAGTAAAGCTTAAATGGCAAGAGACTAAACACTAGGAAAAGAACTATCAATGCGCAAAAAATCACGAATGAAAAGGAATAAGTCTTAGAGAACAACACAAATCACCAAATTACTTTTGGTCACTTACAACTTGATTACAAATTTTCTTGATGATGAATTTATCTAATTTATAAATGCCAATATTGATATTAAGATTAGAACCTTCGGAATGTTTTATCATACTACTTTCTATAATGTTTCTATTGACAAATGAATTACAAGAAAATATATAGGAAGCATTAGTCCAATTAATACAATGGTTATAATGTTTCATGTGAACAAATAAAGCATTGGATTCTTGTGTTTCAACACAATATACATATATACATATACATATACATATATATATATACATATACATATATATATACATATACATATATCACACAGGAACCAACAGTCGGAGAAAGAATAAACTTCGAATAAAGAATAATCCTATATTTCGGCTATCAACTGTAGCCCTCTTCAGGAAAGTACATAAGATAGAGAACAGAGGGGACTTATAAACTACAGTAAGAAGAGATGTGGACAGTTGACCTCACTCAGACGCGGGGCTAACTGGGGTGGCGGAGGAGGGAGGGGGTGAGGAGAGGGGAGGATGTAACGTCCGCACTAGCTTATTTATTGCTGCGCGTGAGATAATGTCAGGTGTCCACTGCCCTTTAGAAATATTAATATTAGGGCATTCCTCAATTAATGCTGATTCGACTATTTTCCTCCTGAAACCACAGTGGGACTTGAACACTAATCTGGCCTTACCCCAGTCGAAAGAATGATTCTTATTTTTAACATGAAGAAATACAGCCGAATTTTCCTGCCCATACCTAATTGACCTTTTGTGTTCTGCCAATCTAGTGTTCAAGTCTCTCCCGGTTTGACCCAAGTAAACCAAATCACAATCTTTGCAGGGCAAACAATAAACACCAGGTGACTCAACTTCCTTCGGCTTTTGTTGAACGTTCACAATTTGCTTACGTACGGTGTTAGGATAGTGATAAGCAATAGTGAGACGTTCACGAGGAAACAATTTAGTAGAAGAACTGATGGTATTATTGAATGGAATTTTTAAAATGTCCTTAAAGGAGCGGTGAAAATTTGAGGGGACGGAAGTTTTAAAATGGTTGGCCCTAGCCTTACTGAGGGCTTGGTCCAGAAACCAAGGTGGATAAGCCAACTTCTCAAGTTGACATTTGATCACCTCAATCTCGTGGTCCAGAAATTGAGGACTGCAAATCCTGAAAGCCCTCAAAAAAAGGCCAGAGGCAACACTTTTCTTGACATTGTCAGGGTGATTGCTAAAAAAGTGGAGATAACTGCCTGAATGGGTGGGCTTACGGTATACTGTAAAGAATAAATTATCATCAGTTCTTCTTAACAAAATATCCAAGAAAGGGATTTGGTGTCCTTCTTCCCATTCAACTTTAAATTTAAGATTCGGGGTCAATTGGTTCAATTTATCATGGAACACTTCAAATGGGCCCCAACTGTCATCCCATGCCGAAAAGATATCGTCTACGTACCTGAGCCAAATCATTTCGGGCGGTTTGATGCTGGGCAAAAGGGTACACTCAAAATACTCCATGTACAAATTGGCCAAAACAGGAGACAAATTGGAACCCATACTGCAACCGAATTTTTGACGGAAGAATTGGTCTTGAAAGGAGAAAACATTTGAAGAAACACACAGGCGAACTAAAGCAAGAATTTTGTTGACAACAAAATTCTTGCTTTAGTTCGCCTGTGTGTTTCTTCAAATGTTTTCTCCTTTCAAGACCAATTCTTCCGTCAAAAATTCGGTTGCAGTATGGGTTCCAATTTGTCTCCTGTTTTGGCCAATTTGTACATGGAGTATTTAAGATTCGGGGTCAATTGGTTCAATTTATCATGGAACACTTCAAATGGGCCCCAACTGTCATCCCATGCCGAAAAGATATCGTCTACGTACCTGAGCCAAATCATTTCGGGCGGTTTGATGCTGGGCAAAAGGGTACACTCAAAATACTCCATGTACAAATTGGCCAAAACAGGAGACAAATTGGAACCCATACTGCAACCGAATTTTTGACGGAAGAATTGGTCTTGAAAGGAGAAAACATTTGAAGAAACACACAGGCGAACTAAAGCAAGAATTTTGTTGACAACAAAATTCTTGCTTTAGTTCGCCTGTGTGTTTCTTCAAATGTTTTCTCCTTTCAAGACCAATTCTTCCGTCAAAAATTCGGTTGCAGTATGGGTTCCAATTTGTCTCCTGTTTTGGCCAATTTGTACATGGAGTATTTTGAGTGTACCCTTTTGCCCAGCATCAAACCGCCCGAAATGATTTGGCTCAGGTACGTAGACGATATCTTTTCGGCATGGGATGACAGTTGGGGCCCATTTGAAGTGTTCCATGATAAATTGAACCAATTGACCCCGAATCTTAAATTTAAAGTTGAATGGGAAGAAGGACACCAAATCCCTTTCTTGGATATTTTGTTAAGAAGAACTGATGATAATTTATTCTTTACAGTATACCGTAAGCCCACCCATTCAGGCAGTTATCTCCACTTTTTTAGCAATCACCCTGACAATGTCAAGAAAAGTGTTGCCTCTGGCCTTTTTTTGAGGGCTTTCAGGATTTGCAGTCCTCAATTTCTGGACCACGAGATTGAGGTGATCAAATGTCAACTTGAGAAGTTGGCTTATCCACCTTGGTTTCTGGACCAAGCCCTCAGTAAGGCTAGGGCCAACCATTTTAAAACTTCCGTCCCCTCAAATTTTCACCGCTCCTTTAAGGACATTTTAAAAATTCCATTCAATAATACCATCAGTTCTTCTACTAAATTGTTTCCTCGTGAACGTCTCACTATTGCTTATCACTATCCTAACACCGTACGTAAGCAAATTGTGAACGTTCAACAAAAGCCGAAGGAAGTTGAGTCACCTGGTGTTTATTGTTTGCCCTGCAAAGATTGTGATTTGGTTTACTTGGGTCAAACCGGGAGAGACTTGAACACTAGATTGGCAGAACACAAAAGGTCAATTAGGTATGGGCAGGAAAATTCGGCTGTATTTCTTCATGTTAAAAATAAGAATCATTCTTTCGACTGGGGTAAGGCCAGATTAGTGTTCAAGTCCCACTGTGGTTTCAGGAGGAAAATAGTCGAATCAGCATTAATTGAGGAATGCCCTAATATTAATATTTCTAAAGGGCAGTGGACACCTGACATTATCTCACGCGCAGCAATAAATAAGCTAGTGCGGACGTTACATCCTCCCCTCTCCTCACCCCCTCCCTCCTCCGCCACCCCAGTTAGCCCCGCGTCTGAGTGAGGTCAACTGTCCACATCTCTTCTTACTGTAGTTTATAAGTCCCCTCTGTTCTCTATCTTATGTACTTTCCTGAAGAGGGCTACAGTTGATAGCCGAAATATAGGATTATTCTTTATTCGAAGTTTATTCTTTCTCCGACTGTGGGTTCCTGTGTGTTATCTACAAATGTGCTACTACATTTCCATTTAGAAAATATATATATATATATACACACACACACTCCTTTAGATCTTCAGCCACATTTTGACCCATGTCCGCTAGGAACATGTCTTTCTATAGGCCTTGATTATGAGCTGTTTTAAACCAATCTTCTCTTACACCTCGTTCCGTAAATGCAGCCCTGACTCCATCAATCCACCGTTTCCTTGGCCTTCCACTCGGTCTGTGTCCATCCACCATTCCCAACATAGCTCTCTTTGGCAATCTATCCTCATTCATGTGGGTAAAGTTTTCAACCAAGCGAAGCTTCATTCCCCTGATAACGCCAGCTATCTTCTATTAGTTTGTATATTATCTTTTTTCATTCTTATGTTTTCTTCATATATTCTCCTCTCTATATAAAACTGGGCCAGGAATATGTCTGAGTATCGTATTTTCAAGCACCATTAAACGATAACCTGTTTCTTTAGTCATGGTCCACGTTTCAAATGCATATAAAACCACTGGTCTGATAAATGTATCATATAATCTCAGTTTCTATTTCTTACTAACACTTTGCTTCTTCACAATTGAGATCAAATAGATATAATATCTATTTGCCGATGTAATTCTTATAAAAATTCAGTTCTCGTATAATTTTTGTTAGTCACTGTTGTCCCTAAATAATCAAAATCTTCTACTTCCTCTGTCTCTTTATCGTTTATTACTAAATTTCCATCGAACTCTTCATGGCTCATTTTCAAGATCTTTTACCAAAATTTATCTGCAATTCCACGTTGCTTGCTACTTCTTGAAATGGCATTACTAGTCAGAGTAAGTCTTCCCTAATATTTACAGTAAGATCTACATCATCTGCATATGTCAGGTTGTTAATATTTTGGTCATTCAATTTCTATCCTCCTCCGTTTTCTGTCCCTCTTACAACTCCACGATGAAGTTGAACAATAACGATACCAATTAGACGCAACCTTGTCTTAGAGCTGACTCATTTTTAAAAGCTTCTGGTGTATTACCAACGATCTTTACTTTTGATTTTCTGTCCGATAGACATAATCTAAATAGCCGAATAAATTTCACTGGTATTCCAAATTCCAAAATTATGCTCCAAACTGAAGGTCAATGAATGCTATCGTAGGCTCGTTTCAAGTCAATGAAAAGTTGGTACAGACCTTTGTTCTATTCCTAACATTTTTCCATGACCTGTCTTATTGTGAATATGTGGTCCGTTGTAGCTCTTTTCTATTTTTTATTTATTGATTTTTTTAAAGCCACACCGGCAATTTCCAATAATTTCATCCAACAAGGCTACCAACTGATCGCACAAGACCTTGGCAAAAATCTTTTATCCGATTTCTGTCAGGCAAATTCCCTCTGTAATTTGAACACAGGAACTTATCTCCCTTCTTGTGCTGTGGCATTAAAATGCCAACACTTTGACTTAGGGATTCTTTCGTCGCTCCAAAGAATTCTAATCGAGCTTCGTCATTTCGCTTTCCAAACATTCTCCTCCACTTTCGGAGAGTTCTGCCGTTAAGTTATCTTTACCAAATTCTTTGCTATTTTCTCATACTTCATCACCCTCCTCACTTCGTCTGATGTGGGTCTCATATACTCTACTTCAGCTTGTTGGTGTTCCTGTCCTTCCATAGGTTCTTCGGGTTCTGTTCTGTTAATGAATTCTCTAAGAAAATTTTCCCATTTCTCGATTAATTTTTGTTACGTAATTAGTAAAGTGCCATCAACGCAACTTATGATTGTTGTTCTTGCCCGAAAGCCATTTTTTATGTTGTTTACTTTCCTTACATTTCCCGGATGTTACCTTTACCCCTTTCGTTTACTTATGTGTCTGTGATTTACCATGATCTTGGATCACATGCTGAACTTGTGATCGACAGTTATTAACCTCCCAGATGAGAGCTCGTATTACCAATCTATGGGTAATACTGTGACCTTACACGCACACACACACACACACAACTCCCCGCCCACGAGAGCTGGAGTAACACCCCAAAGCGAAGCGATACTGAAATTATTTCAGCCCTGGGCAGGATTCGAATCCGGACCGCCGTAGTGACAGGCGAGAACTCTAACCACTGCTATTTAAGTGCTGTCTCTTTTTCTCTCATTTGTATTGCTTCTCTTGTTTTAGTCCCAAAATTTTCACCCAATTGTATATTATCTGGATTCTGAAGGTTCAAAATTCTCGTTTTCTTACTTTCGTTACATACACTTCTTCATTCGACGTCATACCAATTTGTGATGTTTATTCTCTTCAAAACCCAAGACCTCTTTTGACATTTCCTTTAATGTACACGTTATTTCTCTTCCTCTTCTACAGCTATCATCACATTTTCCTCTAAGATATCAAGAATACTAAATCTCTCCTACATTTTTATTTCTAGATATAAATACATATATTCTATATATAAAAATATGTATGTATATATACATACATATATATATATATATATATACATATATATATGTATATATATACATATATATATATATATATATATATATATATATATATATATTACAAAGGATTACAAAGGCGGAGCATGCCAACAGGAGACCTTTTGGTCCATATCTAGGTCGGATGCGAAAAAATCCTAATAATAATAATAAATAAATAAATAAAAACCATAATAAAGTAAATATCAAATAAACTACATAAACGCATAGGCACAGTCAAACAACAAACAAACAGGTAAATAGTATATATATATATATATATATATATATATATATATATATAAAATTCTTAACTGTTGGCATGACTAGCACTTCATATATAACACTGTTTACATTTATGGTATTTCTCAGGGTATTATGTCGTCACTTTGATCCATTTTCTTGTGAAATTGGGTAAACTTGTTTTCATCTTTGATTATTCCTTTGATGTAGGAGACTTTATGTACGTCAGGGAAAGGTATTTCTATTCAGTGATTAAATTTTTACTGTCAAGGAGTTTTTCTAGGTTGAATAAAATCGCTCAGAGTTGATTAGATTAAAATCCTAAAAAAGGATTTTTTCGTCATCTCGCGCTAATTTGGTTGAAATAACGAAATTAACGGTTTTTAACTGTTTCTATCGGTTCGTATGTGAAAGGCCAATTGCTTTCGCATTATGAACCATATTGTGCTGGCACTGATTACCTTCCCGTTATCTAATCTTTTCTATTCATCTTTTATATATTCACCTATTTATGCAAATATTTACTTATCTATCTATCTATATATATATATATATATATATATATATATATATATAAATTTATATAGTTGTTTATCTATTTACTTATATATTTATTCTTTTACGTATATATATTTTAATTATTTACCTATTCACTTATTTACTTATTTAATCATTTATTTATTTATCTATCTACTCGTAAAATGCAGATAACAGAAGTAGATCAACTTAACCATTTTGTTCATAAAAGGATATTACTGCAATTTCAAAACCCTATTAACCTTACCCCGTCACGCCGACCACACTTATATACGCTTTTTGATGACGTCATGCTATACGAGACATCATGGACTGAAGGGAAATTCCTCAAGGATCGATCACGCTTAAAGTGAGCGTTTGAGTGAGTGAGAGAGAGAACGAGTGAGAAAGGGAGAGAGATATCGAGCGGGAGAAGGAGAACAAGTGTGAGAGAGTGAGAGAAAATTGAGAGTATGAGTGAGAGAGTGAGAGAAAATTGAGAGTATGAGTGAGAGAGCGAACGAGAGAGAGTAAGAGGGAGTAAAGACCCCTACACACTATCAATCATGATTGTACAATTTTCATGATTGCGCCAGCATATCCTGTGTGAGTGAGTGTGATTGAGTGTTTGCGCAGATGATTGAGGAATTTCCAACCCGGTTTGATTTTGTAAGCTCAAGCATAGTAGTTACAACATCATGAGTGGCAGTTAGTGGCGATGATTGCGCCAACATATCAGTCTTTCCTTTGTTAAAGCCCCTATACACTATCAATCATGATTGTACAATATTCATGATTGCGCAAGCATATCCTGAGTGAGTGGGTGTGATTGAGTGTTTGCGCAGATGATTGAGGGATTTCCAACATGGCTTGATTTTGTAAGCTCAAGCATAGTAGTCACACCATCATGAGTGATAGT
Source organism: Oratosquilla oratoria (assembly GCF_046742065.1). Lineage (NCBI taxonomy): Eukaryota > Metazoa > Arthropoda > Malacostraca > Stomatopoda > Squillidae > Oratosquilla > Oratosquilla oratoria. The sequence continues at coordinate 7,111,495 of NC_134811.1, forward strand.
GGCGATGATTGCGCCAACAGCTCAGTCTTTCCTTTGTAGCTAAGAATGGCTATGCATGCAGCCGCTTTACTCATCTTCACTCCACAAACTCCAAGAGGTAAGTAATGATTGCTCAATCTTACTGATAGTGTGTGGCCCAAACACGGCTTGCACAATCTCGATGACTGTGCAATCATGATTGACAGTGTATAGGGGCCTTTATGACCATGGCGAGCACACGACGGGACTCTCGGGAATTTTGGAGGGAGTTCATCCAACTATACAAAGATTTTCCTGCTTTGTGGAAAGTAAAACGTGACGAGTACAAGAAATGTTTGTCCAGTAGCTAAGAATCGTAGAGTACTGGAAAGCCTTTCACTGGGTGAAATGGAATCTCTCAGCTTAGTATCCATTTTCTGTATGTGAGGCATAGTCTTTGTAGCAAATCTATAAATGATTCTCTGTCCATACTTTTTTTTTTTTTTTTTTTTGTAATCTGCAAGAGCAGAGAGAAGTAACTCCTATTGGAGGTTTCCATGTGTGAATTTATTTCTTTTTTTCATCCACACCTTTCTTTTCACAATTTCCCTTTCTTCTTCATCGTCTAAAGCCAGAAGAATGGCTTTGCATGCAGCCGCTTTACTCATCTTCACTCCACAAACTCTAAGAGGTAAGTAATGATTACTCAATCTTAGTGATAGTGTGTGGCCCAAACACTGCTTGCACTATCTCGATGACTGTGCAATCATGACTGACAGTGTATAGGGGCCTTTAAGGGCCATTTACATGGTCGAACAGTTTGACAAACCCGGTTTGTCAGGCATGTGTTTGAAGTGATGTTTGACTGTGAATGGGATATTTGGTCGTCAAACACGTTTGTCGAACGTGTTTGACAACCAAATACACTATTCTCACGGTCAAACATCACTTCAAACACTTGTTTGACAAACAGTGATTTTTAAACCTTTTTCAGTGCCCTTAATACCCCTTGATATGTCAGAAAAAATTCTCGTACCTCCATCCAATACAAATACAATGCAAACGTATGGAAAGAAATTGTGATACAAATCTTGCTTTGCTTTGTTGTAGTAAATATACAGTACCATGAACTGGCTATCATGTCTCGTACCTCCGGGTTCAAGGTTTCGTACCCTAGGTTAAGAACCACTGGACTATAGACACCCGAAGCTGAACGCGTTCGATGTGGCGGACAGAGCGTCGAGCAAGTCACGTTACTTTTGGGAAACTTCCTCCAATGTCGTTCGCACGACTAGCGTCTTCAACATGGCGATAGGCTTTATACATTGCATCCAAGCTTAAACATACGATTGGTGGTAGAGGGGAGCATGCCTAAAGCCTGAAAAGGATTTCCGCCGATCGGGACCCCCATTTACCTTAGAATCCGCCAGATGAACTACATGAAATCGTCTGTCGCTAACCAGAATAGAATATGTATTGTGTCACCATGGTGAATGGCCTAAAGATGATTAGGAGTTGCTTTGTGACACAATGGGATTTCAAGGATTTGGCTGATTGGCAACTTGGGCTTGAGCCTGCGTCTCGAAAGAGAAGGTGCGTTTGTAAGAAGAGAAAGAGGACAAAGTGGTGGCAGCGGTGGGAGAGGGTAATAAAGTAGTTAGGGATTTAAGGGGAAGAGTTAGAGGTTGAGAGAGGAAGGGTTGGAGGCAGAGTAGGGGTAGGGAAGTAGGGAAGGAAGTAGAGAAGAAAGAGTTGAAGGCTGGGAAAGAAAAGTCAGGTGCAAGGGGAGGAGTGTTAGGTAAAAAGAAGGACTGGAAAAAGAGCAGGAGATGGTGGTGGTGGGGGGAGGGAATATTACAGGAAAAGGATAAATAGTTCGAAGCAGGAAACGAGGATTCAGAACCAGTGGATGAGTTAGGTGCAATGGATGAGGAGTTGGAGGAAAGGGTGAGGAAGCACAGGAGTTGAGGACAGGGAGTAGTTAGAGGCAGCGTAGAAGTTGGAGGGAAAGGAAAAGGAGTTTGAAGAAGGAGAAGAGTTGAAGACCGGAAAATAGATAGATTTGGAGGCAAGGGAGAGGTCAGAGATAAATGAAGAGTGAGAGGAAGAGAAAATAGAGTTAGTGTGTGGGAAGAAGGAGCCATAAATTCTATTTGACAAGGGTAGTAAGAGTAAAGTTTTTGTCTTTGGAGACTGGAGTAGTTTGATGACGAATGTCAGGGTGAAAATTAGAAGAAGAAAAAAATCTATATCAAGTCATCTGTCTGAAGACGAATCAGGTGGATGAGGAGAGAGGGGAAAGTGTTGGGGGGTAGGGTGGAAGGTAAAGGGGACAAGTGGACCTAAAGCAGTTTTTTCCTCACATTGGGGTAGTTCGTCGCGCGTTGCGCTACAATTCAGTGATGATAAATCTGATGTGGAGCAAACAATGATCATGATAACAGTACAGATAATGATAGCGGTGCAGGTAAAGTTAATGGAATAGATAACGATAACGGCACATGTAGAAATAACGGCATATGTAACGGAAATAACACAGGTAACGGTAACGTCACAAGTAACGGTAACACCGTACCAAAGGTAACGGTAACATTACAGGTAATGGTAACACTACAGGTAACGGTAACACCATAGGTAATGGTAACACCACAGGTAACGGTAACACCATAGGTAACTGTAACATCACAGATAACGGTAACACCATATGTAACAATAGTACCACACCACAGGTAACGGTAACACCACAGGTAATGGTAACACCACAGTACAGGTAACGGTGGCACCACAGCACAGGTAACGGTTACACCATAGGTAACGGTAACACCACAGGTAACGGTAACACCACATGTAACGATAACACCAAAGGTACAGGTGACGGTAATAGCACACCACAGGTAACGATAACACCACAGGTAACTGTAACATCACATGTAACGGTAATACAACAGGTAATAGTAACAACACAGGTAAAAGTAACACCACATGTAATGGTAAGACAAATGACAACGGTAACGATAACGATCACGGCATAAGCAACAGGAATGATAACGATAATTCGACAATAAACAATAATAGCAATAACGACAACGCCACAGGTAACGAGAACGCCATAGGTAACAAGCAGTGATAATAGATAATTGATAACGGCTCAGGTAAGGAAAACAATATCACCACATATATTGATCCCCCTCCTCTTATCTCTCTCCTTTTCCCCCCTCTTCCCTCTTACATCCTTAATTAACGCTGTTAAATCACAGTCCATAACAAGCAACCACCTTCTTCCACTCCTCTCCTTCCCCGCCTTCCTCTCCTCCCTGCATTCCCTTCCTTCCTCTCCTCCCCTCCTCCCCTCTTCCCTTCCTCCCCTCCCCCTTCCTTGCTCCTCCCTCTTTTCTACATTCACCCTCTCCTTACTTCCTTCCCCTCCTCCTCCTCTCCCCCTCGCCCCTCAAGTCATCCTCTTCTTCCTTCTCCCCAATACAGGTAACAATGACAAGACCAGAGGCAGATATAACAATAACGCCACAGAGTTCGATTGTTCGTACAGCAAAGTAAAAATTATTCAGTCGCCCTAGTTTTTTTTTTTTTTTTTTTTTTTCCGTGATTTTTTCATCAATCTTGGTCGGATTTGAATTTCTAAATTGAGTTTCCCTGTTCAGACAGACAGACAGACAGACAGACAGACAGATAGACTGACAGACAGATAGACTGACAGATAGACAGACAATATATATATATATATATATATATATATATATATATATATATATATATACCTATTTCTATTGTACATACGATAATAAAGTATAAGAGAATTTGTGTCCTGGAAGCAAGTCATATTACAGTGAGAAAGGAAATTGCATCGTTCAGTAAAACCATAGTCAATTTTGATATTCACATATATTTGATAACTATAGTTACGGTGATGATCAAGTTAGGAAAAGAAAATCATAGACAAACAAACAAACAAACAGGTAAACAGACGTATAATATATAAGAGAATTCGTGGTCTCATACAGCTGACGCTTGTATAAATGAAAAAAAAGAAAAAAATCACAGTGAAACTATTCATGGTAAAACTGCTAATTATTTGTTGTATCATAAGCAAAATTAAGTCAAGTAGTACCTCTTCCCATTATGTTAATATCTTCATCTGTTTCCAATACCTCCATGAATAGACAGGCCAAAATAGCCGACAATGGGCTGCCCACTGCGAGGCCTTTTGTTTGTTTAAACTCGGTGTTGTTAAAAGTAAAGTATCCAAACTTAACGCACATTGAGATTAGCTTAAGGTAATCAGACTTTGGGACTGGGAGGATATCATCAGCTATGTCATCAGTTACCTTTTTTAGTGCATCCAATGCATTATCAACAGAAACGTTCGTAAATGAGCTGTTACGTCAAAACTAGCTAATTTAAATTGAGAACATGTTTATCAAGAAATTAGCTAGTTTTGACGTATTGGAAACAGGTGAATATATTAACATCATGGGAAGAGGTACTACTTGGCTTAGGTACGTAGATGATATACTTGTAATAGTGCCGAAAGAAACCAATATTGAAAACAAGGTAAGGAGACTCAACACAATTCATATGGACATCCAGTTCACAGTTGAACGAGAGAAAGAATGCAAACTGCCGTTTCTAGACGCATTAATACACAGAGGCCCTAATCATTTAAGATTTTTGGTATACAGAAAACGCAACAATAGAGATGATTTTATTAACTTTTTCTCAGCCCACAGTAAGAGTCAAAATTGGTGTCCTGATAGGATTCTTCCTTAGAGCCTACCGTATATGCAGCAAAGAGCTCCTTGAAGACGAATTATCACACATTAAAGACACATTCAAAAGCTTGAAATACCCAGGAGGCCTGATCAATAAAACAAAACACAAAGCAAAGAAAATCCACGATAAATCAAACGCCCAAACCAACGGACCAAACGTCCAGGCATCCAGGCCAAACGACCGTGCAGTGACGAAAGATCATGTCACACCACATTTTATAACTGTACCTAATTCTGAAAACACCGAGGATATTGATAAATATTTATTGAAAGGTGGGATAAACATTGCTAAGGCATCCTCTAATAAAAAAAGGAAAAATGTTTAAAGACCACACTGATAGTCACAACAACCTCAGTGTGATTTATTGCATTCCCTGTAGCGGCTGTCCCATAGCATACATCGGTGAATCAGGTCGAGGGATTGAAAAGAGATTGAGCGAACACAAAAATTATATAAGAGCACACAGGACATCCAACTCACTTGTTCGCCACCTCGAACAGTGTAACAACCTACCTGATTGGAACAAAGTCGAGATTTTACATAAGGGACTACAAAAAAAAAAAAAAAAATGAGAAAGACGATGGAAACTGCACCCATAAACATCCAAGTAAACTACAACGATGGAGAAGGATTTATATGCCTTTCCGAAGCATCTAGTCTCCTAATGATTAATGCTATGGAAAAAACCTGACACTCGAAGCTTGACGAGTCCCTCCCACTACAAGTATAAATTTTGTGATCATGATGTATTGTAGCGAATCCTCCGAAGAAGGTCACAGAGACCGAAACGTTATAGGACATTAAACGTATTCTAAAGCCCATCTTCGTTTACCCTTCCCCACCTATCACTCTCTTTTTTGTCTCAAATAATTTCTAAATATGTATATGTATGTGTATATGTATATTTATATGTATATGTACGTGTTTATGTATATACACAGTCTTGTATCTGGCTGGCGAATGCTACAGGGTTTTTTGATGTGTGTATTTCACACGAAGTGAGCCCAAATAACTTCCAGTGAATTAATTAACATGTTGCTTGCAATACACAGGTAATCGTAACCACATGCATTAGCACGCCAGCCAAGGGCAAATGATTTGGTACAATGTGGCCATTAGTGACTAAATTGTTTCAAGGGCTTTGTGATTTGGAATCCAGGGATGCAGTATGCTATCACACACACGCGCTTGCGCGCGCGCACGCATACACTCACACACACACATATGCACACACACACATATGCACACACACGCACACACACGCACACACGCACACACATACACACACACACACACACACACACACACACACACACACACACACACACACACACACACACACACACACACAACACACACACGTACACACACACACACACACACACACTCACACGTACAGATACACGCACACATATATACACTCGCGCAAGCGCACTCACACGCACACACACACACACACACACACACACACACACACACACACACACACACACACACACACACACACACACACACACACACACACACACACACACACACACACACACACACACACACACACACACACACACACACACACACACACACACACACACGCACATGGGAAGGTAGTTGTATATGTGTTTTGTAGATGTGAAAACGTAAAATAGAATAGATAGGAAGAGGTTGGGGACCTATGAAATTTTGATATGGGGGAAGAAGTTTAAAAGTGGTAAAGTTTTTCATGGTGTGTGTGAAGTTTGCTCAGCAGTGATAAATAAGGAAAACGAAATCTTTCATGTAAATGTTAGTTTGAGGTAAGTGTGTGTACTTTCACCTTGGCTATTTAGTCTGTATGTGGATGGAGTGAAGAGAAAAGTAGGAGGTGGAGCTTAAGTAGAGTGAGAGTAGAAGAAAATGGACAAAAATAGATGATAAACAGAATTGTTTGTGGATGTGTCACTGTTCTAGTAGCAGAGACTGAGGAGGACTTGAAGAGTTTGATGAATATATTTGGTAGGATTTGTTGGAGAAAGAAATGACATATCAAAGAGTAAGTTAACAGAGGTATCCAAAAGTATAGTGCAAAATTTTATATACATTTGCTTGGAGAGAAAATGGAGCAGATAGTGAATAGCATGTGGAGAGGAGCGGATGTACATAAAAGAGACAGACTGGAGGAAAAGAGTGACCACAGGCTGAGGGAGGTAGAGGATTTAGGAATTTCCCTCAGAACAGAATAGAGAAATGATATTTGAGAAGTGGATCGTCATAGCACAGAGGCTTCCCGGGATATCATTAAACCATTCAGCAAGAGGTATTCTTATTTGCTGAATAAAATCGTGTGGTGTTAAACACATTATACGAGCAGTATGTCATTGCAAAGAAGGAGACTGTGGCTCGCTCCCTCCTCCCTTCCCACATTTGTCATGGCGAGAATGACTGCCTTGAGGATTGTGGGGAGGGAGGTGAAGTAAAATAGTATAATTTACTGGAAAATTATGACGCCATGTGAAGGGTGGGTGAAAGTGATGGGAGGGGGAGGGCACCCAATACCACGTCCCCCCTCCCCACCCTCACCCACCCACACACCCACCTTTCTCACCCCCACCCCCATAGCTGTCCGCACATAGAATTTCTGTTGTTGTTAGAAAAATCACTAACTGCAGGTTTTAATCCAGTAATAGTTTTAATTTTGTGATATTGCGTGTTAGTGAATTAGAGTCAGAATATTGACCAAACACGTTATAGTATTAAATAAAGCTTCCGTTTTGTATAAATGTTTTTATGGTACAAGTAATGTTTCAGTAAATATGTGCATACATTACTTGGCAAGGTACAAATGGTGGAATGCAATAATGCTGCAAATTCAACATGTCACTTTTTTCTCTCTCTCTCTGTAAAAAGAATATATAAAAAGATGAATGAATAAGCGACCGGAAAAATAGTAAATTCAAATAAAATGAATAAATGAAGAGTATATATGCGCCCGCACGCACAAGTACACACATACACACACTCTCTCACACACACACACACATACACACACACACACACACACACACACACACACACACACACACACACACACACACACACACACACACTGTATACCTTATATACGTGGTTGTGGCCACCGCGAGCCACCAGTTGTATACCTGGTGTATACCAGTGTATATCAGTGTAGTACGGTTGAATAACCGTTAAAATATGGTGTGGGTGAGAGCACCGCTGGACACCAGTTGTATACCTGGTGTATACCAGTGTATATCAGTGTAGTACGGTTGAATAACCGTTAAAATATGGTGTGGGTGAGAGCACCGCTGGACACCAGTTGTATACCTGGTGTATACCAGTGTATACCGTTATGGTATGGTTGAGTAACCGTTATATATGGTTACGTAGGGAAGATAGACTCCAAAGCGGGAGTTTTCGTTGTTTATTTTAAAGAACACATTTGAGATTAAACTACAAATCGGATGCCCCTTGGGGCTAAATACAATAAGTGCCAGGCCTTGACCTAGGGCACGATAGCTCTGACCTCCGGCCGGTAGGTTCGTGACCTACCCAGCCTCTGGCAGTAGGTTCTTCACCTACTCCAGCTCTGCCGACATTACATGGATGTCATAGAATATATAGGGTTAGAAGGGTTGCTGTAAGCAAAGGCGTTAGTCTCGTTAATCTATGGATTGGGGACGGTTTAGATATATAAGGGTTAGTTGTATAATTGGTGGATATTGTTAGGTATATTATATCTATGTTAGTTTATGCGTAATACACTAGGGCAGTTATAATAAAAGGATTTATGATACGTGTCTGGTGACACTAGGTATCTATACTTGTTTGTCTTCAAATTGTGCTGTGTTAGGGGTGCATGTCGTGGGAAATGCAAGGTAAGCAAGAGGAAGTCTCGCTCTGTTGCAAGCATGTGGATCACGTGCGTGGTGGGTGATGATTAATAATGGTGAAGGATACATTGCCTCCCTGACCTTTTTGAGGTACGTCCTCGTACCTTGGGTTAAGGTCGTGACAGTGGGGATGGCATACATAATTGAATATAGATATGATAATTTGTAAGTTTGCTAGTGGGTGATATTGATCAACAAAATATGTTTGAATGAGTAAAAAGGTGGGATTTTTTACGTATATTATCATATCTTTTTTTGTTTTCAGTAAGCTATGTACAAAACATTTTACACTTGTATAATCTCTTTTCAATGAGGACAAATTTCACTGTTCACCATACACTTGTTTCTCTGTTCAATGAGAATTTATTTTATAATCTCTTTTCTATGAGATAGTACTATTTCACTACAGTCATAGCTTACTGAAGACATGACATCCTAAGTGGTTAGTGTGTTTTTAATTAATATGTTAGTTTGTGTAGAGCTAAAAATACATATTATTATATATAACATTTTATAGACATATAAACTTATACAAGTTTGTTATTTATGAGAATGGTTATTGGCTAAAATTTACATTTATATTTATTTAAGGCAGTTAATTTATTTTATTTTATTTATCTATTAATATATTTTTGTTTATTCATCTTGTTTGAGTGGGTGGGGTTTTGAGTGTATTATTCCGGGGCTTCACGGTCGGAAGGAAGTAGAGAAGTACTTTTATAGTTATTTAAAAAAAAAATTTTTTATAAGGAAATGATCGTGAGGACCTATCCCATCGAATCGCATGACGTCCTGCGTCCGATGGTGAATAATTTTTACGTGTTGGATATGTTCATCTTGGGAATTGTCGTTGTATATTGATTTATCTTAATTTACTATGTTTCGGGTGACTGCCTGGGAGATTTCTTCGCAGTGACATTTCGATATTCTAATTCTACGTTAAAATTGAAAAAGTATTTGTAAGTTAAAATTACATAGTGGATGTTTTGATTATTAGGTTTTGTCTATCGTGGTCTTTGAATTTCTATAGTGTAACTAATAGATAGTTCTACGTGGGCTAATTTACATTTATGGGAGTATACAAAAAGAATACAAAATAAGATGTGGGTACTTATGTACGAGTACTGTGGGTCTTGAAGTCCGGGAGGCACTGGGTAGGTGCCGTGAGCGGATGTGAACTGTCGTGGTCCAAGTTGTTGACGTCCAGCTGACGCTGAACATCGCAGTGTCATCAATTCTCGGTGCGCCAAGGGTGGCGGTTGTGGTTGGGGTGGGTAAGCGAGAATGCTGACCCGATGTAAGCCTCTGGTCTGGCCGGTCATAGCGAAGCTTCCGGTCTGGGTGGACTTGGGGGGGGGGTGGAGGTGGTTTCTCGTCCGGCTTCTGAATTATATATAAAAAAGGGGGGAATTAGTGGGAGTCTATGGTTTATACTCACGGAGATTGGTGACGGTAGTTTGGGTGGCGGACGAGTGTCTCGTCGGCCTGGGTTTTCGTCTTGACTGAAGTCGTGATGTCGTGTTGATCTAGGAGTTGGTGCGCTGGATCTCTACAGGTGATTAGCTTGGGTTTACTGCTTGAAGGGATATAGGTTACATATGCTTACCGAGGTGCTGAGCTTGCAGATTTCGCGTTGTTCTCAGGTGAAGTTCTATCTCTTGATTTGGAGTCGTGATGAGGTGCGGTGTAGAGTTGACCGGTTCTTCTATGTCGCTGTAGATATCTGTCTACAGAGACTATGGTAGCGTACTGCCACCAGGTGGTTCAAAATCGAATGGGTTCGATTTCACCACCGTTGCTCCTTCTGAATGTTCTGAATGGTAGGCGTGGCTTGAATGACTGAAGAATGTATTCGGCCTTCTGTGGTAGGCATGTGTGAAACCAGTGTTTCGTGGTATAAGGTAGGCTTGTATCTTCGGAGGTTGGCATAGAGTACCGCTCGCCAGTTGGATTGGTTGTGTAACCTTGTGTAGTATGGCTGATGACGGCGCTTCTATTCAGGACGTGGGCGAACCGCTGCTGCCGCCAGTTGTATACCTGTGTGGTACGTTAGTTGTAACCGGTGTAGGAGCACCGCTCGCCACCAGTTGTATACCTTATATACGTGGTTGTGGCCACCGCGAGCCACCAGTTGTATACCTGGTGTATACCAGTGTATATCAGTGTAGTACGGTTGAATAACCGTTAAAATATGGTGTGGGTGAGAGCACCGCTGGACACCAGTTGTATACCTGGTGTATACCAGTGTATATCAGTGTAGTACGGTTGAATAACCGTTAAAATATGGTGTGGGTGAGAGCACCGCTGGACACCAGTTGTATACCTGGTGTATACCAGTGTATACCGTTATGGTATGGTTGAGTAACCGTTATATATGGTTACGTAGGGAAGATAGACTCCAAAGCGGGAGTTTTCGTT
>NC_134811.1:7127545-7140045 GCF_046742065.1 Oratosquilla oratoria
GCAATTCGTGTTTCTTCCTTTTGGCTTGTGCGGATGTTCCTTTGAGTGTTCTGGCGCAAGTCGCTGGGCTGTTGGGTGAGAGTGGGTGGGGTGGTGGGGTGGTGGAGGTGGTGATCGTATCGTTGATTTGTTGTTGTTGTTCTCGTTGTCCTTGTCCATACTTTTGTCATTGTTGTTGATGTTGTTGTTGCTTTTGTTGTCGTTGGTGTTGTTGTTATTGTTGTCGTTGTGGCTGTTGATGTGGTTGTGGTTGTTGCCGTTGTCGTTGTAGTTGTTATTATTGATGTCGTAGTTGTTATTGTTGTTATTGTAGTTGTTGATGGTGGAAAAGGTGGTGATGGAAGACATTTGTTTCACTGTATTTTTTTTTTTTTTTTTTTTTTCCAAGTATCTATTTTTGTTTATCTTTTCTACATTCCTCTTCACAGGATTCAGTACTAAACACTTAAATACTAACACTATAGTAAACAAATAAGTGCAAGAATAAGTAAAATAACAAAGACATAATTAAAAGAGAGAATAACAAAATAATCAAATGATCAAATACATGAGTATATAAATAGGCATAGAGACAAATATATTTATTTATCATTATCATAATTATTTTTCGCATCCGACCTAGTTATGGACCACAAGGTCTCCTGTCGGCATGCTCCACCTTTGTAATCCTTTGTAATAAACAATGAACCAGCTTGATTAATAAGCAAATGAATATATAAATGTATATAGATGAACGAATGAAAAATAAATAATCAAGTAGATCAGTATGTCAGCAGGTAGACTACATTATGATTATCATTATGACTATCGCTAAATCTATAATACAGTTATCATGAACACCAACATGTAATTCTAATATCTCTATTAAATATGATTATTCAATACTTGTTATATATGGCTTATTCAATAATTCGTTTATTGTAACCTCATTATAACTCCCTACTATTGTATCATACTTATGTACATCTAATTCACTTTTGTAAACTTAATAGATTATTGTATAATAGGGATAAATTGTAAGTGCCTGAAAGTAGTGGTCCTGCAAGATGGACGTAGGAAAGAAACATCTCCCCGCATGCCATTTTCAAACTTTATTAGCATTTTTACTTACATCTGGAAGTGGAGCCCCGGAGGGCTGGCAGTCTATCCCCGGGCCGGCGACTGCTAATCTCGATAAAAAAAAAAAAAAAACATAACTACACTAAGGCCTTGTTCACATTAACAGTTTAAACTACGCGGAAACCGCGGTGGTACCGCATAGTCAAGGAAAAACTTCGTGGTTGTGTGTGAACGCCTCCATTAATTTACACTGAAATTGAACCGCGGCGGTTGAAATCGCTAGTGTGAAGAGGACCTAATTCAACACAGGGAAGTTTCTTCTCAGAGAGATCAATTAAAGAACCGTTGCCAGCTACCACGGGGCTGGGGCTTTCCAGTCAAGAGAATTTCATGGTAACTATTATCATCACTACAACCACATTCGCCTTTGCTCTGGTCTCTGGTTAGGTAAGTCCTGAAGTGTATAATGGAATAGACAATACAAGCAGAAAGCTTTTATGCTTGTAATAAGTGCTTCCTCATCAAAGAGCCCAGTTCCTTTGTTGGCTAAGTCACTGAATAAGCCGTCTGACGAAATAAGCCTTTCATTTTTACCCTGACTGCGAGTGTCTTTAGTAAGTTTATTGTAGCCTTTGTTTTCATTCAGCATGATTATCGTAATTAACAGTGTGAAGGTTAATGATCTTTGTCAAAATAGTCTTCTGTGGTTGTGGGTCTTTTTTATAAGTGTTATTAGGTATTACCATTGTTGTTAATACTAAAAATCCCTCTCTCTCTCTCTCTCTCTCTCTCTCTCTCTCTCTCTCTCTCTCTCTCTCTCTCTCTCTCTCTCTCTCTCTCTCTCTCTCTCTCTCTCTCTCTCTCTCTCTCTCTCTCTCTTTTTTTTTGGGGGGGGGGTTACCCCTTATTGTAGGATATTTTGATATATGACCGAAATTTTTTGAAATCTATACAATCTCTAATACCGGGAGTGCATTTTCGACACAGGATCCATACCATAGATAACAGACATCATAACCACAATGATTTTGTCACGACTAACATCACTACCACCACAACCAGTATCAATGATTGTAACTATAATTACAACTACAACTACAGCTACAACTACAGCTATAACAGCAACAACTGCTACAACTGTGACAACAACAACAACAACAATTACATCAATGACAACTATAACAACAAGGACATCTACAACAACTATAACAACTACAGAAAAAACGAGAACGAATACAAATACCTACAACTACATCTACAACAATTAGAACTACAACTGCAACAGCAACAAAAATACAACTACAATCACAGCTACAACTGTAATTACAGCTACAATTGCAACTACAACTACAACAACTATATAACAATTACAATTATAACAACAAGATTTATAACAACTACTAGAACTACAACTACAACTAAAACTAAAACTACATCAACTACAACTACAATAAGAATACAACAACTACAGCTGCAATAAGAACAGCAACAGTAGCAACAATGACAACAGCTAAAAATACAATAACAACAGCAACTACAACTACAAAAACTATAAGAACTACAACTGCATGAACAACAACAAAAACAAAAACAACAACCACAGGAACCAACCACAGGAACAACAATTACAGCAACAACAAATACAACCATAACAACTACGACAATAACAAGTACAACAATAACAACTACAACAGCTGCAACAACCTCAACAACACCACTACCACCGTCACAGTCACAGTCACCATCACCACCATCACCACCATCATCACCATCATCACCATCACCATTATCAAGATCATTACTACCACCACCACTCATCACGAACGTCATCTCCGTCATCGCCCTCCACTCCGTGGTGATTACGCCTATCATCTGCTTTGCCTCCGGTTGGAGCCCCATTAGGAATCGTGTTTTACATTGGAGGAGGAGGAGGAGGAAGAGGAGGAGGAGGAGGAGGAGGAGGAGGAGGAGTAGGAGGAGGAAGAAGGGGAGGATGGGGGTGGGGTTGGGGGAGCCACGTCTGGTTCTTGCTGATGAGCTTTGTGGAAGCGAGTGTAAATGCATTAGGCCCGATTATAGAGACTCGGCTCTCTCTCATTCTCTCTCTCTATCTATCTATCTATCTCTCTCCTTCTCTCTCTCTGTCTGTCTCTCTCTCCCTCCCTCCTCTCTCTCTCTCTCTCTCTCTCTCTCTCTCTCTCTCTCTCTCTCTCTCTCTCTCTCTCTCTCTCTCTCTCTCTCTCTCTCTCTCTCTCTCTCTCTCTCTCTCACACACACACACACACACACACACACACACACACACACACACACACATACACACACACATACACACACACACACACACACACACACACACACACACACACACACACACACACACACACACACACACACACACACACACACACCACACTCTCTCCCCTCTCTCTCTCTCACCTCTCTGTCTCTCCCACACCCTCTCCCCTCTCTCTCTGTTTTCACCTCCTCTTCTCTTTTCCTCTCTTTTCCTCCTTTCTCTTCTCTTTTAGTCTTTCTTTTTCACTTCTCCTCTCTTGTCTTGTCTTCTCTTCTCTTCCCTTCTCTTTTCGTCTTTTTTTTTCTCTTCTCAACAGAATACGGGCTGTGTCCACAGCCCACAGCATTGGGAAATTCGGGTTAAATCCTTTCATCTGGGTCCCGCCCTTCATGAATTTTACTCAGGCAAAACACTTGCAATTCCTTATACACGCGGAGTGGGGGGTTGAAGTCCTTCTTGAGGTTTGTTCAAATTCTTCCTGAATGGGGGTAACGATCGAGCGAGACCCATTCAGAGTGATGGTCCATCCTTCAGTCCCACAAAATCGTTTTTTTTTTCGTGTTGTATGGGAACCTCTTGTGATATATGGAGAGTAAGCGGCTCTGCTGTGATTACCATTGGACATTATCTATTTCACTTCTCAAAGGCGAGGGTTCCTTTTGGCTGAGCAAAATCATCTGGCGGCATTCAAGATATATATATATATATATATATATATATATATATACACATATATGTATGTATATATATGTATATACATATATATATATGTATATATATATGCATGTAGAATTAAATACGACAGCATTCTGACAATTGTTAAATTTTTTCTTAATGTTTTCTATTTGTCTTATCAACTTTTTTCCAGTTGTAGGGTGAGCTGATACAAGTTCTCCAAAGTTTTCCATTTAATATTCTCGAGCTTTCGTCTTCAAAGAGACATCATCAGGATTGACAAAATTTCTGCAATAATGAATACAAATGTTGGTACATATAAGTTACAAAATAAATTACAAAAATACAAATACAAATAAACAGGTAGAACAAAAGATATATAACGAGAGTTATTACTTACGTCTACAAGGAAAGTACAAATGATAGAGAGAGAGAAAGGTTTAAATACATAAACTGCTATCCGAGTTCCCATTACGGAGTCTGGCGGATCGTCTGAGTGGTGGGGGAGTGGGGGGTAGGAGGGGAGGGGGAGGGGGAGAGGGGACATCAATGTAGCGATGTCTCAGGTTAGCGCTACTGTACAGTTTAATGCTGGACGTCATGTCCGACTGAATATTTATAGTGGGGGCAGAGTCCCTGATGTGGAATGCCTCCAAGAGTTTCAACCTTCTAGGGTCCTCATTGTACGCAATAATTTTGGTACATTGAACTAAGGTGTCTCTGTCAATATTTCTATTGTGATATTTTGAATAATGGTCCTTGATCGCTCCGTCCTGTTGGTGAAAGGTTAGTCTTCGGCTGAGAGTACATCTGGTGTGCCCGACGTATGTGATATTGCGAGACGTGCAATTCTCGGCTGGACATTTGAATAAATACACCACGTTGGCTTTAGATGTAAAGTCAGCTCGACTATTACAGTTGTTTTTCATCACCATTGAACAGGTTCTAGGGTTACGATAGTGTATAAGGACTCGGATCTCATGGTTCTCTTTAGTGGGGTGACAATTTTTCTTAATTATGTCCTTGATTGCTTTTTCATCCTTTTTGTAGGCATCACTGAAGGTGTTACGATAAAAAACGTTAATAAAATTAGGCTTATTGGCGCTTTGGTTGGACCCAAGTTCACACAGTAATTTATTGGTTATGCGGTCAAAATCACAGTTAGCATAACCATTATTGGTGAGCATTTGTCGCACATGCTGGAGTTCTGCATGTAGTGCTTCCCAGGACGAACATACTTTTATAGCTCTTCTGACGTATGCTCTAATAACACCTTTCTTATAACTATCACTGCATTCGCTGTTACCGTTCATACATTTATCTAAGTTGGTGGGTTTACGGTAAACACTGGTAATAAAATTAGTAGAGGTGGAATCAACCAGGACATCAAGAAAAGGAAGTTTACCATTTGTGTTCATTTCTACTGTGAAATTCAAACCCGAAATGTCCTGTAGACGCAGTCTTAATTTTTCCAGGTGCTCTCTGGAGAATGTACATACGAAAATATCGTCAATATATCTACAGTATATTTTGGGTTTAAGTTCACTCGCGAGAAATATTGTTTCCTCCACATGTGACATGAAGGACTGAGCAAATAAAACGCCCAAGGGCGAGCCCATTGCAATTCCATCGGTCTGTACATACAGTTTACCTTCGGGGCATCTGAACGGGGCCTCAGTTGTACAAATAGTTAAAATTTCTTTCATGGTTTCCATGGGAATAGGGGGTGGTGGGAGTACAGGGTGTTGGTACACATACTGGAGAATGATGTTAATAGTTCTAATGAGGGGAATATTAGTGAATAAATTTTCCGCATCCAGCGAAGCTATAAAGCCTTCAGGTTTGTTAAATCTCAAGATATCAATGAACTCGTCAGATGAGCGGAGGGAATAAGGATTTGTAGACGTAAGTAATAACTCTCGTTATATATCTTTTGTTCTACCTGTTTATTTGTATTTGTATTTTTGTAATTTATTTTGTAACTTATATGTACCAACATTTGTATTCATTATTGCAGAAATTTTGTCAATCCTGATGATGTCTCTTTGAAGACGAAAGCTCGAGAATATTAAATGGAAAACTTTGGAGAACTTGTATCAGCTCACCCTACAACTGGAAAAAAGTTGATAAGACAAATAGAAAACATTAAGAAAAAGTTTAACAATTGTCAGAATGCTGTCGTATTTAATTCTACATGCATCAAAGAAAACCTGCTTCCTTACTTCACGTATATATATATACATATATATATATATATATATATATATATATGTGTGTGTGTGTGTGTGTGTGTGTATACATATGTATATATATGTATATATATATGTATGTATTATATATGTGTATATATATATATATGTGTGTGTGTGTGTGTGTGTGTGTGTGTGTGTGTGTGTGTGTGTGTGTGTGTGTGTGTGTGTGTGTGTGTGTGTGTGTGCGTGTGTGTGAGTGTGTGTGTGCAAGTTGTAAAATGCAATGGAAGGTTTAATCGGGCTGTACTAATAATTATGAAACAATTTTCGTTGGGAAATGGAGAATTTCTTTAATTCAATAAAATCGTCTGTTGGCAGCCAAAGCAATTATGAGTTTCTTTAGTAATGAAACGATCAATCTATTAAAGAATCATTTCTCGGTGAGATGAATCAGGTCTTCTGATATTAGCAGGAATACAATTATCAAATGTTAATTGAGATAATTTTTCGACCATTAGTGGGTGAGAGGTCCTTCAAACAAGTTAATCTCTCCTTTAATGGGGTAATCAGTGGGTAAGATTTAATTACGTAGTCTTGACAACGCCATTTTGCGAAGAGCGTCATAATGTAACGTTTTTAAATCTTAGCAGGTGAGTCAAAGGCTTGAGGATACCCGCCTTTATTGTCGAGATGAGCCACCTCGCTCTGTTGGTGGCAGTGAATGAGTCAAGAGAGAAGTGAATTGGTGAAATTCAAAGCCAGTGATATTACCAATAACTACAAAAATATATACATACCTATATAATATATATATATATATATATATATATATATATATATATATATGTATGCAAAGTAGACCACTTGGAAAAGAGACTAACGAAGCAGAGCGCTTTCGTATATTACATCTTCAGTGCAAAAAGTACATATACATATATGTATGTATGTGTGTACGTATATATATACACAATACCTGACAAAAAAAAAATTTAGTACGAGGAGGACTACTTTCCTGCCCGCCTGAATGTGGATGAAGAAACACGACTAGATTTGAAAAAAACTCGAAAAAACCAACGATAACAGGCAGTTCTTTTTCTATACGTTAGGAGAGAGATGGGGAGAGGTAGAGATAGAGATAAAGAGGTAGAAATAAAGATAGAAATACTGTGTGTGCGTGTTTGTGTGTGTGTGTGTGTGTGTGTGTGTGTGTCTGTAATAGAGAGATAAACAGGCAGGCAGGTAGGCAGGCAGACAGACTGACAGTCAGACAGACAGAAATGGATAGACAGACAGATAAATATATATGCAGACTGTTGCAAGGTGATTGAAGGCAAGGTCCAATCCTTCAGATGTCTAGCGTGTATACGCGTTCCTTCACGTATTTGGTGCGAGAAGGAACGTCCGACGTCTTCAGGCAACTCACAAGGGACCGGCCATTGTGGTCGGATCTGACCGTGGCGAGAGGGGTCAGGCGCATCTGACATCTCCAGGATACCTGGACAAGCGACCGAGACATCTGCGTCCAATATTGCCAATCTACCAGATCAACATATGTCAACACTTTATTTATTTACCAGCATACGCAAAGCACATATTTTTTTATGTTCCCCTTTTGTAATATGATCCCATGCATGAATACTGGGAGGCTCAGTCCATGTATTGTACATTGCAGATATAGGAAAAAATGAATTATTATAATTAAGTGAAGTGGCAACAGCCAATTTGTACCTGAAAATAGAATTTGGCATCCCCCAGAGATTGCGTATCATTCAAGACGAAGACATTAAAACGAATGAAACTTCACCTCGTTTGTCTCCCCAAAATAAATGTAGATCACAACAACAACTCTACAAGACAGAGAGCGACATAGAAATAGGGATAGACATAGCTATGATCATAGATATGAATATAGCTATAGACATAGAAATGTAGATATGGAAACGGACACGGACATGGACATGCATGCTGAGGAAGAAACAGAGACAGAGGCCGAGGTAGCGTCAGAAGCAGACCGAGACTTAGACAGACGGACAAACGGACGGTCTAATGGTCTGACGGATGGACAGGCGGGCAGACAGACAGACGGATAGAGGAACTGACGGACAGATGGGGAAACAGACATGAAAACAATGAGACGTCTAGAGATACAAACGTGCAGATTGAGGTTCAGACATGCAGACTAAGAGATAAGAGAGAGAGAGAGAGAGGGAAGGGGAAGAGAGAGAGAGAGGGGGGCAAAAAGAGAGCCAGAGAAAGAGAACCAAAGAAAAAGAGACAGAGACAGAAAAAGGAGACAGAAAAAAACAAAGTAAAAGAAAGAAACAAAAAGAGAGAAAAAGTGAGGAAAAGGTATGCGTAAACGAATATAGAGGCAACTAAAAGGAGACGAAATGGACGAGGAGAGCAGAGGCACAGAGAACGAGAGAATGGAAGAGAAAGAGACAAAGAGAGGAATGAAAAGAGACAAAAAGAGACAGAGAAGAAGATGGGTAAGGACAGAGAGATAAATAGAAATAAATATAGAGACCATGAGAAAGATGGGCAAAGAGAGAGAGAGAGGGACAGGAAGAGAGACAAATAAAATATAAGTAAGAGAAAGATATAATGATAACGTGAGATAACAAGATAGAAAGGAAGATAGGTAGAGAGCGAGAAAAAAAAAAGACAGAAAGAATAAGTAAAAAAAGAAAGAAGAGAGAGAAATCTAAACAAAAGAATAGAAAGATAGAGAGAGGGAGTGAAAGAGAGAGATATAAAGAGAGACCTGGAGACAAAGAGAGAGAATGGAATACAAAACAAGAGAGGACAGCAAACTCCCATTTCCGGACAGTGAAAACATGAGGCCCTCCTCCCGCCTACCCCATAACCCCCCCCCCCCCAAAAAAAAAAGAGAGAAAGAGAGAGAGAAAGAAAGGAATTGGAATTGAAAGGCCGGGATGAAGGCCGGCCGGCCGGCTCCCCGTCGAAGGAGAAACCTTCCTCACTCCCTTTTCGCAGCCAAGAGGAACCTCGCCGAGACCCCGAACTCTGCCAATTGCATCTAAAGCGGAGGGACGAAAAACGGAATGGAGGGGTATTAGTGAGTGATGATGGATGAAAACAAGATTTGGGAGGCGTTTGAGCAAGGGAGGAGGAAGGGGGCGGGGCTTGGGGGCCGGGGCGCATGGAGGGTATAGATCCGAGATCGAAGTCTGTCCCTCGAAAATAGAATAAAAGGAACAGAAGAGGGGAGAGAAGGGAGTAACAGGGAAGATGATAAAAGTGAAAAGAGCGGAAGAATTGGATAACGAAGTTTTGGCACGGGAGGTGTCAAGGACTCCATGGTGTTAAAAAAAAAAATAATAATAATAAAATATATATATATATATAAAAAAAAATGAAATTAAATGAAAAATAGATAAATAGATAGATAAATAAATAAAATAAAATAAATAAATAAAATAAAACAATAAAAATACATAGATAAATAAATAAATAATAATAATAAAATAAAATAAGTAAATAAATAGATAAAATAAACAAATAGATAGAGCTCACCCCAGGAATCACCTTTACCTTACGTGCTTAGACATCTAGGATATACGTTTACGGTTTGACATGAACGCAGGTACGAAACGTGCCATGAACGATAGAAACAAACCCTACTCATCACACACACACACAAAGAGAAAAAATCAAAATAATCATGTAGCTAATGCACTAGTCAACTGATTTATCGTATATAGAATATTAAGAACAATCTTTGATATATCTCTTTCACTGACAAGATACTTTACAGCTTTATAGATTGAGGATTCATTCAAAGCGAATTCTCTCTTCTTAACTTCATCGGGGACAAATCTTTTGCTTGGGCGAGTTTTTTCATCACCTGAATAGAATTCTTATTCGGCAACTAGAACAAAAAGGTTGATTGATATGAAATTCGTATTTACATTACGGGATGGGATAGGTTCCTGACCATGGTAAGGGTCCAGTCACACCAAGCTGACGACCTATTTCCGACCACCGGCGACCACGTGGTCGCCGACCAGTAGCAGGTCGTCTTTGGAAGTCACTGGTAGTCGGTAATAAGATAGATCAATAGATAGATCGATGGATAGATAGATAAATTACAACACACACTGAATAGTCCACAGTACATAGATTTTCATCTTATCAACCACATTAACTTTTTCCATTTCAATTTCTTGCATTGGTTTTGTGTCGCCGACCGATCGCTTAGTTTTCGGTCGAAGGTGGTCGGAAACTGGTCGTAAGCTTAAAATCGCTGGGCGACAAACGAAAACAAAAGACTGCCACCCGGAAGTAAACGGGTTGGTTGAAATGTTATCCTCTTTGCTTTGTCTATGAATCTATGGGGTTTGTCATTATATCACACAAAACGCACACACACACACACACACACACACACACACACACACACACACACACACACACACACACACACACACACACACACACACACACACACACACACACACACTGTGGTTAGAGCTCTGGCCTGCCACTACGGAGGTCCGGGTTCGATCCTCGCCCGGGGCTGAAATAATATCAGTATCGCAGCGCTGAGGGGTGTTACTCCAACTCTCGTGGGCGGTGAGTTGGGGGTGTGTGTGTGTGCAAGGTCATAGCATTACCTATAGATCGGACCTACGAGCTCTGAGCTCTCTTCCAGGAGGGAAATAGCTGTCGATCACGAGTCCAACACGTGATCCAAAGACCAAGTGAATACACACACACACACACACACACACACACACAATCACACACACACACACACACACACACACACACATACACACACACACACACACACACACGCACGCACACACACACACACACACACACACACACACACACACACACACACACACACACACACACACACACACACACACACACACACACACACACACACACACAGACAGACACACACACACACGCCGCAAAAAGTTACGAGCGTATCTTGATAATATATCTTGTAGTGATGGAGTATGGCCAAAGTAACGCTCCATTAGATTTCAATGATAATCGAGATCATGATTGTCCTCTGGATTTTTATTTATTTATTTATTTATTTGTTTGTTTACTTGTTTATTAATTTGTTTATTTTTTAGATTTTAAATCAACTGCCTTGGTTAAGGTTTGAGCTTTGCAAAGGCTTCGAGATTTTACAAATATTTTGACTCGTTCAATTGAATTTCCTTTCTCGTCATGTCAGTCTGTGGGTTTCCCACAAACATTTTCTTTTACACAGTTCGCCTATTTCATTTCATTTTTTGTTATGCTGTATCGTCTATTGGAACTTCATACTCAGCTTAGAAATTATTTATATCTTGAGCACAGACCAATTCCATTGGTTCGCCCATCCATTGATCAAATCTTACTTTTGGATATTTTTTTATTTATTTATTTTTATTTTTATTCATTCGTTTATTTTTTTTCTATATTGTTTCAACGTGGGCTTGAGTCGTGACCTCACCTCGCTGAATCCAGTTGTCCATCTATGAAAAGCTTTCATTTGTTGACATTTTGTGTGCGTCCATATTGCTCCTTTGACGTGTGTGTGTGTGTTTGTGTGTGTGTGTGTGTGTGTGTGTGTGTGTGTGTGTGTGTGTGTGTGTGTGTGTGTGTGTGTGTGTGTGTGTGTGTGATTCACTATGGTCTTGGATCACGTATTGGACTCGTGATCGACAGCTATTTCCCTCCCCGGAAGAGAACTCAGACCTCATATATGACAGATCTATGGGTAATACTGTGACCTTACACGCATACACACACCCAACTCCCGCCCACGAGAGTTGGAGTAACGAGTCGCAGCGCAGCGATACTGAAATTATTTCAGCCCTGGGCGGGATTCGAATCCAGACCGCCGTAGTGGCAGCCGGGAACTCTAACCACTGTGTGTGTGTGTGTGTGTGTGTGTGTGTGTGTGTGTGTGTGTGTGTGTGTGTGTGTGTGTGTTATGTGTGTGTGTGTGTGTGTGTGTGTGTGTGTGTGTGTGTGTGTGTGAGTGTTAGCGCTTGCAATTGAATGCATTTGACGAATTGTTCCTCTATTGGAATGTGCATTTAACTACAGATTTACTGCTTCGCGACCATCTTTTCTATCCGCGTTCTGCCATGACAGGTCGAAAGGCGCATCTCTTCCGCTTCAGAGCGAATCCTGTGGCAGCTGCATCGATCCCGGGTCCTCTCAATGATACATGGCGGAGCTCAGCGGAACACCGCTTAAGTGTGAGTCCTGGATGTGCCTTCGTTTCAATTTACATTTAA
>NC_134811.1:7145045-7167545 GCF_046742065.1 Oratosquilla oratoria
CATTTATTTATTTCATTTATCATTATTTATATTACTATAACTTTATTTATCATTATTGATATTATCATAATTTTATTCATCAGTATTTATATTATCATAATTTTATTTATCATTATTTACATTATTAAATTTTTATTTATTTATCTATTTATCATCATTATGATTTTTTGGGCATCCGACCTAGTTATGGACCAAAAGGTCTCCTGTCTTCATACTGCGCCTTTGTAATCCTTTGTAAGGAAGGTACAAGACAACAACCCAATGATTGAGTAATTAATCAGGAGGCTCTTCGCATGAGCAAAAAGTGTTGGGTGTAATGGGAGATACTTTTTTTTTTTTCGCTTAATTTCGTTGGGGAATGACTCCATGGTACCTGTAGGTGTCACCTGATCTTGCAGCCCAAGCACATCAAACAGAGCCGAGGGCTTTGCTCACAGCAAAGCGTCTCCTGGCGTGAACTTCTTACGTTTTATGATAGAAATAATTGAATTTGATGAACATCAAATAAAGAACTCTGTGTCATCAACCATCACATTGAATGCAACAAGTAAAACGATCATCATCGTCACAACGGGTCAACTGTCACAGCGGTCGTAACCGTCACAACGGTCGTAACTGCCACAACGGTCATAACTGTCACAACGGTCGTAACCGTCACAGTGGTCGTAACCGTCACAACAACCGTAACCATCGTAACAGTCGTAATTTTCAAACTGTCGTTACCGTCACAGCGGTCGTAACCATCACAATGGCCGTAAAAATCACAACGACCGTAACTGTCACAGCTGTCGTAACCGTCACAACGGTCGTAACCGTCAAAACGGTCGTAACCGTCACAACGGTCGTAACTGTCACAACGGTCGTAACCGTCTCAAAACGTTGTGATACGTCACAACGGTCGTAATTCGTCATAGCGGTCGTAATCATCCTAGCGGTCGCAACAGACATACCGGTCGATTCTGAGGCAATACTGTTGATTGCACAGATGGCTTCGTAAATACAGAGGTGTGTGTTGAATAAATACCAGTATCGTAACTTTGGAAGATGATTGGATGCCTCCTCGAGCTGTCTGGATCCTTAGAGATGAAGAGAGACTGAACGAGAAGGAGGGGTGAAAGGAGGGAGAGAGAGAGGGATGAAGAGAGGGAGGGACGGGGTGGATGACAGGGATAAAAGGAGGTAGGGAGGGAGGGAGGGAAAGAGACAGGAGTGAAGGAGAGAGGAAAGGAGAGAGGGAGGGATGAAAGGAGAGAGGTAGGGAGAGAGTTAGGAATGAATTGAGAGTGGGAGGGAATGAAAGGAGAGAGAGAGAGAGAGAGAGAGAGAGAGAGAGAGAGAGAGAGAGAGAGAGAGAGAGAGAGAGAGAGAGAGAGAGAGAGAGAGAGAACGAGAGGGGGGAGATAGGGAGATAGAGGCAGGAATGAAAGGAGAGAGGATGAGAGGGAGAGAGAGGCAAGAATGAAAGGAGAGTGAAAAGGGAGAGAGGGAGGAAGAGACAAAGAGAGGGGGAAAGAGGCAGGAATGAAAGGAGAGAGGAAGGGAGGGAAAGAGAGGCAAAAATGAAAAGAGAGTGAGAAGGGAGAGAGGGAGGAAGAGAAAGGGAGAGGGGGAGAGAGGCAGGAATGAAAGGAGAGAGGAATTGAGGGGAGAGAGAGGCAAGAATGAAAAGAGTATGAGAAAGGAGAGAGAGAGGGAGGAAGAGACGGTGGGAGTTTCCTGTGAGGTCCATTGGATCAGTGCCATGGATTTCATCAGTGATTTCTCGGGAATTGTTAGTTCCTCCTTTGACGACAGATAACACATATATCCGCTTAGGGAACCGCCATCACGGAGGGGGACGTTTGTGTGCCTCCGTTTCTTTCTTTTTAGCGGACACCTTTGCTTTTGGGACCGTCCCGTCCCTCCAGTTTACATTCAGTTCACGTTCCAGGCACTAATCTATGACCAAACTGGCTTCGTTTGTTTGTATACAGATATTTTTCTATACACACGCTGGTGTCGCAATCCGTAGCATACGGCTGACGCATCCTCTTAGTCAAGTGTTCGAGTTCTGAAATTTTCTATAGTTCCTAACAGTTGAGAATGAAAGTGGAGGAGGTATACGAGGAAATAGTAGGGGAATTTTAATGCTTGACGTTTCAACCCTTAGGGTCTTGATCACAAATCTGACAATTTGGACACAACATGGGCCTTATATACCTACAGTGGGTCACCTCATGGGGCGACTGGGGTATCTTGCTATCTGACTTTGACATTTCATAGCAAGATTTCCCAGTTGCCCCTGTTGTGTCCAAGTTGTCAGCTTTGTGATCAAGACCCTAAGGGTCGAAACGTCAAGCATTAAAATCCCCCGACTATTTCCTCGTATAATTCCTCCACCTTCATTCTCATTTGTCAATATCCTTTTCGCTCAACAGTTCCTAACAGTGTTTGTCACTTGCCTCAGCATTCCGAGAGTATAGTATACTCGTAAAGATTGTGACTATAGTTGCAGCGACGCGCCTCCTGGCGTATGCTCTTTACTTTCTCTGGGGGAAATTCTAAAGTTCGTGTTTCTTTAGTATTCGGGAAAAAATTGAGAAAATTTTGAATACCAGAAGCACTTTTCCATATAACAGAATGTAGACGTGGTAGGAGGAAAGGGAGGAGGAAGAGGACGGAGAAGGAGAAGATATTGAGAATTTACAATATTTCTAAATTCCCACTAGAAAGAACTATCTATTTGACGTTTCACGTTTTTGTTCCGAATACCAAATACTATTAAGGGATTCCTAATAGAGAGAACTGTGTTTGACTTTTATTTACTTTAATATGAAATCAAAGGCATTTCAGGAATGTAAATATGTATTTTTGTTGTTGTTGTTGGGTTTGTTCAGTTTGTTCATTTCAGTGATAAGATTAACCTGAGCGTAATAACATTTAAAATCATAGTAAAAACCAAAGCTGGGCGCGTTCATCTGTGCGTTCCTCTTTAGTATGGTCGCGGTTAGCGCTCCCAAACTATTAAAGCTTAAGAGACAGGTTCATACCAAAATAAAACTCTGGTAGGCCACATACTATACAAAAGAAAAAAATCGTAGGTCACATCCAAAAGGTAGGCTACCTACTACACCGGCACCTATATTACTTTAATAGTTTGGGAGCACTAACCGCGGCCAAACTAAAGCGGAATGCACCGAGGAACGCATATAGGAACGCATTGAGGAACGCGCCCATCTCTGGTAAAAACACATAGAGATACAAGTGTCTAGGAATGCAAACAATATTTTTGCACTAAGTTGCATTTTCCTCTCATCACCCGCACTCGATTTTTATGTACACACAATCCAAGAAAATAGTCCTTGGATTTCGTACGAGATAATATGAAGCTTCAGACAATGTATAATAGAATATGAAGAGTAAATGCTCTGTAATATGTTGATTTATCTGTATTACGCTGCTGTAATGATCGATCATTACGGAATTTATAGAAATCGTATCTACGTGTTGAATCAGATACACAAAATCGCAGTAACAGACTCCAAAATAAATTATTGAATACATGAATAAATAAAGCTTAATAATACGCGTAATTATGCATAAACGCATAAATATATTCATGATCACTTATTCAGAAACGCTGCACACCCGAACACGTGCAAGCGTGGTGGGCGGACATAACATCATCGCAGTACATCTAAGCATATAGACTATATATTCTAGACAAACACTCACGAGGAATAGCTTCCGTCTAACCTTATATCCAAGATTAGGTACTTGAGACTCAAAGCTGTGGCAGGAGTTACCAGGAAAGATGATCTGTAATGGAGAGTCCTCTACTCGAAGAAAACCTAGGAATTAACTTCTCTTAGCCAGGTTAGAAATTGGAGAGGTTTACCAAGCCATGACTTAAGTATACATTGACATACAGCAACGGTGTTTTTGCCTGTTCCAGGATAGGCTAAGGCTGCAGTTACTTTATATCCACAAACATTCAAGTACATGCAAACACCCATTTCGTTCTCCCTCCCTCTCCTTCTCCCCTCATTTCCCCTCTTTCTCCTCTTCTTCTTCCCCTACCTTTTTCCCTCTTTCGTTCTTCTCTTTTTCTCCTCATTTCTTGTTTCTTCTCTTTACCTTCCTCTTCATCTTTCTCATCTTCTTTATCCTCTTCTCTCTTTAACCTCTTCTCTCTCTTTTGCTTCCTCTACTTCTTTCTCTTCCTATTTCCTTTTCTCTCCTTTTCTTCTTCTTCCTCTTTATCTCCTTCTGTTCCTCAGTTTCCTTCTCCCTTTTCTTCTTCCCCTCCTCCTCTATTTCCTCCTTACACCTCCTCCCTCCTCTCTTCCACCTTCTCTTCATATCTCTTCTTTTTACTTCTGCTCTTATTTGTTCTTACTTTTTGCTTTCCTCCTCCTCCTCCTCTTCTTCTTTCTCTTTCTTTCCCTGCTCCTCCTCTTTTCCCTCTTTTAGCTCTACTGTTTCCTTTCCTCCTACCTCTTCTTCTCATCTTACCCCCTTCTCCTCCTACCTCTTCTTCTCATCTTACCCCCTTCTTCTCCTCCTCCTCCTCTCTCACTTGCTCTCCTTACTCTCTTCCCCAATCTTTTCCTCCCTCTCCTCCTATCTCTCCTCCTCCTCCCTCTTTTTTTTTATCTTGTATTTCCTTTCATCCTCTCTCTCCTCTTCCCTCTCCCCTCCCTCTCCTCTTCCCTCTTCCCTTCCTCTCCTTCTACCTCTCACAGTTCCTTTCCTCCTGCCTCTCCTCCCTCTCTTTCTCCCTTATCTCTCCCTTCTCCTTCTCCTCGTCTCTCTCTTTCTCCCTCTCTCTCTCCCTCAACCCCATATCCTTCTTCCTCTACTCTCCTCAGCCTCTTCCCTTCTCTCTTTCCTCCTCCCCTTCTCTAATTTTTCACCTTCTCTTCCTTCTCATTCTCCTCCTCTTCCTCCTCCTCCTCCTCCTCTGACTTTTTTCCTCCCTCCCACTTCTTCCATCTTTTTCTCCTCTTGCCTTTTCTCCTCCTCCCTCTTCTCCACAATTTCTCCTCCTCTTCCTTCTCTTTCTCTTCCTCCTTCTCCTGGTCCTTCTTCTCTTTCCCTCAATCCCACTTCCCTTCTCTTTCTCATTCTACCTTTTTTCCTCCTTCTCCCCCTCCTCCTTCTCATCCTCCTCCTCCTACTCCTTCCCGTCCTCCTTCTCTTTCCCTCAATCCCACCTCCTCTTCTCTTTCCCATTCTACCTTTTACCCTCTTTCTCCTCCTCCTCCTCCTTCTCCTCCTCCTCCTCCTCCTCCTCCTCCTCCTCCTCCTCCTTCCCGTCCTCCTTCTCTTTCCCTCCATCCTACCTCCTCTTCTCTTTCTCATGCTATCTTTTATCCTCCTCTTCCTCGTCCTCCTCCTCCTCCTCCTCCTCCTCCTCCTCCTCCTCTTTCTCTTTCCCTCCATCCCACCTCCTCTTCTCTCTCTCATTCTACCTTAATCCTCCTCCTCCTCCTCCTTCTTCTCCTCATCCTTATCCTTCTCTTTCTCTCCATCCCACCTTTTCTCTTTCTCATTCTACCTTTTATCTTCCTCCTCCTCTTCCTCCTCCTCCTCCTCCCCCTCCTCCTCCTCCTCCTCCTCCTCCTCCTCCTCCTCCTCCTCCTCCTCCTTTGCCATTTCGTAACTGCATCCGCTCTGCTAAATTCTTGTAGTCCTTCTCGCTCGAGGCGACAGCTCAGCTATTGGGTCACCAGACTCACCACCAAGACACAAATCTCTTGGGTCGACAGACGAAGCCCTCAGACTCCTCTGGCAGCCTCAGGTCAACAATATCGACATCTTAACTCCTCTCGGCCGGGTCCCGCGGCCAACAGAGTAGAATCGTCTGGCCTAAGCAAAATATGTGAAGTGACGTCTGGATACTTGATAGATACTTAAGAGAATTTGAAAAAAAAGCATTAATAAATAGGTAAATAATTACATAATAAGTAAATAGATAGATGAATAGATAATGTACAAGGTAATAGATAAACGAACAAATCATAAATAAAATATATATATATATAAATAAAAAAATAATTCAAAAAAAGATAAGATAGAAAAGAATGAAGAATAGCGTTCTCACTTATAGTCACTTATAGTCACTTATGGTCACTTATAGCCAGTGCAGTGGAAAGCGTCTTGATACTTTATTTTTCAAAGAATTGGAAAAGTATCGAGAGGGCGAGGGCTTCCAGAGCCTCGCTCACTGATAATTTAACAAATATATGACAACAAGATTATGGGAAGAGTAGGAAAAAGTGTCGGGGGAAGAAAGCCATAAGAAATGGAGGATCTTTCCTGTTATTGCCCCACCACTATTTTTTTAATATTTTTTTTTGTCTTTGATTTTGTTTATCTTAGGTTAGGTTAGGTTAGGTTAGGTTAACCTAACCTAACCTAACTTAACCTAACCTATCCTAACCTATCCTAACCTATCCTAACCTATCCTAACCTATCCTAACCTAACCTAACCTAACCTAACCTAACCTAACCTAAGATAAACAATACCAAAGACAACAGAAAAAAAAAATCACTGGTGGGGCAATAACAGGAAAATTTCGAAATGGCAGCCTCATCTTACTTTAGGATTTTTTTTTTTTTTTTTTTTTGTACGAGGTCGTTCTCATGGTATAATGTTATGTGTTATCCTCGGTATGTGTTATCCTCGGAGTATACGATTTCCCAAGTATAAGGTCTACCCCGAAGTACAAGGACCTCTTCGAAGAACTAGGTCACGACTGAAGTTCTGGGTCAATATTGAAGTAATAGGTCAATATTGAAGTATTAGGTCACTATTGTAGTACTAGGTCACCATTGAAGTTAGAGGTCACTATTGAAGTACTGGGTCACTGTTGAAGTAATAGGTCACTTTTGAGGTACGAGGTCATCCTGGAGATACTGATTATGTTATCCTCGGAGTATTTTATCTGCTCTGTTGATTGGTTGAGCACGACGGTTCTATTCAGAGGCCTGCATGTCCTACTCCTGGTACTCTCCAATCACTAAGTTACTCACTCGTATATCCCCTTGGGGTTATAAACCGCACTTTGGTTTTCTGTCTTTATTAGTTAAACACAAGTCTTTGTAAATTGTTAAATACAAGTTTTTGTAATAACTACGTACACATTGTAACAGCAAGAGCGTCTATCACCGACTATCTGCTCCTGGAGACAACCACGGACTTTTTGTTCCCCGAAAGTGATGAGGTCAGGACTTTGGTGAGGTGCTATACTCACTTATCAAATTTAATTGTTGTACGTGACACCATAAGCATGTAGCAACAGTATTATTCTGGGGTTACAAACTGTTATCTAATATAATTCTTGCACAAGTTATAATATATATATATATATACATATATATATATATATATATATATATACATATATATATATATATATATATCCAGGGGGTGGCTGTTAATATGTGTGTTTCCGTGTGTTATGTGTGTGTCGTTTGATGGCATCCCTGTGTGCGTTCGCATGTGTGTTGCGCGCCAGTGGTGGTCGGTCGGACGTCAAAGTGCTGAGCTGTTAAAATGTCTACACAGCAATTGAAGGGATGTGGACTGGCGCCATGGAGTCGGGTGAGGTGAGTGTGGTATTGTTCACCATGGATATGGTGACGTATACATATCGCCCTCCCCCTGGGGTTAGGTGGCTCCCGGCACCTAATGTTACATGGTTAACAAAATATTGATACATATATATGGTTATATAGTTATATAGTCAGAGACACAAAATCTTGGGTGGATATATGTGGAGAAGGGGGGGGGTGATGTTGAGGTGATTGTGAGGACCCAAGAGGGCACTTTGAACTAGAAGAATGAGTATGTGATGTTGTGTCTCTGAATAGGGAATAAGGTTGTGTCTCACCAACATTACATATATTTTCAACTATCACATGAAAGTTTATATTACACTTCACATTTCACCGTCGGGATTCATATTTTCAAATGTCATACTGTTTTCATATGATATGTCACATATCACCGGAGTTATTCACATTTTCAAATATTGTGTTAGAGTTCATGTGGTATTTCACAATATATGTTTTCTGTAAAATTCTTATCACGAATTTGTATGGTTATATGGTATTCAAGATATTGGATGAGACACAAGATCCAACTTAATCTAGGTTTACAATAATTTGGGAAAGGGAGGGTTAGAACTGTTTGAAGGTCTTATTTCATGCAAAAGAATTTCGTTAGTATCACTAATATAAAGAGGATGATTAAGATTGAGAGGGCAGTGGAGGCATAGGGTAGTATTTTGTAGTGTAGGTCTAAGGAATCCATGTCAAGAGTAGTTGATTTATTGAGGAGGCGTACCATGTCTATCTTACTTGGGAGGATGGTATCGGGGATCTTGGGGAGGGGTGGGAGTGTTAGTTGGGTTATGGGACCTAGATCGTGGGTCATGTTGAGAGTGCCTTGGTAGTGTAGTTTGTTGGGGAGTAACATTGAGTCCATCATGTAGATGTGGCAGGTGTCTGGTAGAGTGATAGGGCCGTTGATCCTATGATGGGAGGGTGGTTTGTGTAGGCATATCACTGACACTAATGTGGGGTGGGGAAGAAATATGAAGTGTTTATGTCCTACGTGGGTGTGGTGTATTTGAGTGTTGTCTGAAAAGCGAAAGTCACACGTCTCGGAAAAATTGACTTTGGGTGTTGTGAGTTCTGAGAGGCAAGGTTGGGATTTGGTTAATTGGAAATGGAAGGGGTAAGCTGGACAGATATGGAAGTTGGGTCGTGCTATCTTGCAAGTTGCCATGGTTTCCGGTGAGGTCAGTGAAATCCACTGGCCGTCTGT
The DNA here is from genome assembly GCF_046742065.1 of Oratosquilla oratoria. Lineage (NCBI taxonomy): Eukaryota > Metazoa > Arthropoda > Malacostraca > Stomatopoda > Squillidae > Oratosquilla > Oratosquilla oratoria. The sequence continues at coordinate 7,153,861 of NC_134811.1, forward strand.
CGATTTTAGGATGGTGGAGGTTGGTAGGTTGAGGGTCATTGTGCGGTTTTGATAAGGGTAGGGGAAGGGATAAATTTCCCAAAGGGAGAATCTCTTGATCGGGTCCATAGGTATGTTGATAAGAATAAATTCTTGAAAGATAGTTGATGCTAGGATGGGGTAGTAGTGTTGTATTTCATTCTGGAGGAAGAAGGGGGTGAGTTTCAATGTATTTTGAGCTTGTCGTACTGTTTGACTAAGTTGGTTTGGAGTTATCATTTGAGAGTTGACTATACCTGCGTGGGCGTTCCAAATATCTCTCTGGATAAGATTACTGTGACTCAAGAACCTGTCTAGTTGTTTGTCTAGTTCATTTAGGTGGTGAAGGAAGAAGAGGGCTGTTTGGGAATTGGCGATCTTAGATAACTGGGAATTTGTGAATGCTGTGAGGTGATAGATCTTGTCAATTACCGAATTGATTGAGTTGGTGAGGAGATCGATGTTTTTAGAGTTTAGGTTTATGAGTTTACCTTGTTGGTGTAGTACCTTTGTTATATTTCCTATGTGTGAGTGGACCGTTTGTAAGTCCTGTTCAGTTGCAGTCCCGAATAGGGATTTAGATATGATGCCCATGAAATCGAACAGGCCACGTTTGACTCTACTGTTCTTTGGGTCTTCATTTTCTGGTTTGGGAAGGTGGTATATTGTGTATTTAATTGTGTTCATTTTTTCGTGTAGGGCGTTGACGTTGTGGTATAGTGTCATAGAGATTTCATGGTTTTGATGTGTGGTGTTGGGTATTTGGGTGGAGATTTGTTGCTCTATTTGTAATAATTTTATTTTTATTTTTATGAGGGGTCTTATCAACAGTTCAGGTGAAATCCTTAGTTTTACCATTATGGAATCCTCTACGCATGCGGTGGTGCCGTGGTTGTTGACGATTGCTCCTGGTATCAAAATGGGGGTGGAGAGGGAGAGGTGGACGAGGTGAAGTAGTAGGAGTATTGTAGGCATTCTGTGGATGAAGGTTATGTTTTAGTGAATGAGGATATGTCTATCTGACTCTCGCTAAGGTTATATTGGTCGGAAGGAAGTGGAGAAGTTTTGATAGATATGCGGAAGGGAGTTCTTATTGTAAATTGGCCATTTTAACCTCCACTGAGGAATGCATGACGTCCTGCATCTTCAGGGGCGAGAGCTAGAGTGCATGTTTAGTTGCGTCGACGCAGAGTCATGGGATGGGACTTGCGCTTGGGTGAGTTATGCGTGAGTGCAGTAGGTGGGTTGTAGGTGGGGGGTGGGGTTGGGTCGAGGTTGAGTTTAACTTTTCTCAATTTCTCTCCGTGTATGGTTACGGTTGTGTGATCGGAAGGATCTGTTAGTAGGAAAACATTGTTGGGGAGTGAGCTTGTGACTGTGAAGGGGCCTAAGAACTTGGGTTTGAGTTTGTTAGTTCTGTTTGAGTCTTTGACCATGACTGTGTCTCCAAGTGTTATGTTAAGTGGAGATGATCGTTTGTGTTGTTTTGTTTTTGTTCTTTCTTGAGCTACTTTGAGGTTTTCTCTGACTTGTTTGTATATGGTTTGCATGCCTCGTTTTAGGCATTGGGTAAGGTTATCTATATTGTATAAGGGGGGGGGCTGGTTGAAGATTTGGTAGGGTAGGCGCATTCTTTGGCCAAAAATGGTCTCATGGGGGGACATCTTTGTTGCGGAGTTGACTGTGCTGTTGATACTGGCTTGTACCTGTGGTAGCCAATCTTCCCAACTGTCCGTAAGATCGTTGGCCAAAGGTCTGAGGATTTCAAGCACTTTTCTATTTGTTCTTTCCACAAGTCCATTCCCTTGTGGATGGTAGGCAGTGGCGAAGGTTTGATTTATGTTATATAAATGTGCTATTTCGCGCATTACCTGGTTCTTGAACTCTGAACCATTGTCAGACAACATTCGCCTGGGGATGTTGTATCTACAGAATATGTTGTTAACCAATGCTTTGGCCACAGTCTCTGCTGTTTTGTCTTGTAAGGGGACTAGGATGGTGTATTTTGACAGATATTCAACTGCCGTGAGTACATAATTTGAACCTTGATGGCTCGTTGGCATTTTTAGTAGATCAATGCCAAGTGTTTCCCATGGTTCCGCAGGGAGTGGAATGTCTTTGATATTGAGTTGTTTTGGGTCAGGTCCTCTGAATTGGTTGCAAGTTACACATGAGTCTATGTGTGTGGTTATATCTTTTTTCATGTTGATCCAGTAAAAGGAATGCCTAGCAGTATTCAGTGTCTTATCTCTGCCTGAGTGGCCTCCCATTGCACTGTCGTACAATATGTGTAGGACCTTGGGAACTTGGACTCTGGGAACGACAGTTATTTCCTTGTCGGCAATGGTTCTCCTTATGATTCCGTCGACCAGTTTGAGTTCCTCTATAGCAGTGGTTCTTAACCTTTTTTGGCACCGACCCAAAATTTTGCACAAATCAAACATCGCGACCCAAGCCTACATAGATATACGATTTGTTTTTACAAATAATATGATTATGCTTTTAAAATCGGGTTTTATTTATTTTTTATTTAATCATGGTCTGCTTAGAATCCTAAAACAAAGGCATCATGTATTTTAATTATTACAGTATATAATTATAATATATTTGTAGTGGGAAAATAATTATTTTCTGCAAACCCTTAGCGACCCAATAAAATGGCTTGGCGACCCAAATTTGGGTCGCGACCCAGGGGTTAAGAACCACTGCTCTATAGGGACAGGTGGTCGGGACTGTAAGGGGGTCCTTGAAAGGAGATGTTGTTTTATTGGAGACCATGTTGGGTCTTTGTCAGTTTCATCTCTAAGTTCTTGCATAGGAATGCATGTTGTTTGTGTTAGTGTTGAGATGTGAGTTTGTCTGCTTAATGAGTCAGCTACTATGTTAGCTTTTCCAGCCAGATATATGATCTTGGGATCGTAGTCCAGTAAAGTGGTTTTCCACCTAGCAATTCTGCCATGTAAGTCTTTAGAATTAAAGAGGTAGACTAGGGGCTGGTGGTCAGTATAAATTGTGATCCTGTACCCTAATATGAGGTATTTGAAATGCTTCAAACCCCATATCAGTGCCAGGCCTTCTTTGTGTGTAGTTGAATAGTTACTTTCAGGCTTATTTAGTACTCTACTTGCGTAGGCTATGGGGTGCTCTTTGCCATTTTCATCCTTCTGTTGTAGGACTGCGCCTATTCTTTTAGAGGAGGCGTCGGTGTAAAGAAAGAATTCTTTCTTCATGTCAGGGAAGGCTAGGACAGGGGCTGTGGTAAGAGCATGTTTAAGGGTGTCAAAACTTTGCTGTTCCGCTTCATACCACTTAAATGTTTCGCCTTTCCTTGTGAATTTGGTTAGAGGGGATGCAATTTCTGCAAAATTTCTAATGAAGTGTCTATAGTATGATGCTAGTCCTACGAAACTTCTAGTTTCATCTGCGTTTCTGGGGGTTGGGAAATTGTTTATGGCATCTATCTTATCTGTGGTGGCCTATCTACCTTATGGCCTAGGAAGGTGAGTTCCGTCTGTAGGAATTTACACTTTCCTAGTTGGATTTTCAATCCGGTGTTGTTGAGTCTTTTTAGGACAATCTCTAGTGTGTGAAGGTGGTCAGTTTGTGTGGGACTATAGATGATGAGGTCGTCTAAGTAGACGAATAATGAGATTCCTATCATGTCGCTGAAAATGAGGGTCATCAACCTTTGTTGGGTTGAGGGGGCATTCTTAAGGCCAAAGGGCATACGCTCGAAGTGGAAATGTCCCTTATCAGTGGAGAATGTAGTTACGGGTTTAGATTCATCCGTGAGCTCGACCTGCCAGAAGGCTGACTTAAGGTCTATTGTGGAAAATATGGAGTTCCCGATTCCTATGGATTGCAAGACATCTTGCATGGCGGGGAGGGGGTGTGGGTCAGATTGAGTTAGGTGATTAACTTTCCTAAAGTCAACAACAGGGCGTAAAGTTCCGTCTTTCTTTGGGACTAGGAAGAGGGGACTGTTCCACGGACTTTCGGAGTGAGAAATTACACCTTGGTGTAACATCTCGTGCACACTGTTGTCGACTTGTGTTTTCCTACTGTGGGGTATGCGGTAAGCGGGGGTGTATGAGGGTGGGGTGTTGGGGGGAATTTGGATGTGATGTTTGATTATATCACATTTGCCTAATGGTTCGCCTTCTAAGGCGATAGCCGATCTATTCCTTTGTAGGAGGGTCAGTAGCTTGTCACGCATCTCTCCGTTGGCTGATGTTGTGATTTGGTTGGGGTGGATAGGGGTGAGGGTTTGTGGTGGTCTTGCAGTGTTGATGTGTTGTGGGAGTGGTTCCTGGATTGGGGAATTATGGAGATGGACTGAACAAATGTTTGTGTTTTTTCTGATTTTGCGGTGTTGATCGGAGAGATTTGTTAACATAGCTAGGGTGTGTTTATTTTCTGATACTATATCCCAGGAGGACTCCAAGGTTATGTTGTTAAGTCTGGACGTGTCTGGGTCAATTATGACGTCCTGATATCCGATTGCTCCGGGTATATATAGTGGGACTGTTATAGAATGTCTAGGAGGTATGATGACTGTGTTAGACAACAGTGCCTTTGAGGTGACATAAGGGGGTGGGTGGAAAGAGTAACTCTTAGTGGGATTTGGGTTATTTAAGCCAGACAGACATGAAAGGGGTTGTGTGTCTAGGTCGGGTGCTTCATGGGTTTTGGAGATGTACTTTATGTCTTGGAAGGAGATTTTGTTGGTATCTAAATTAATTATTGTCTTCCAGTTCTGTAGTGACTTTAAACCTATTATACCTTGTTGATCGAGACTCCATTCATCAGCTAAGTGGAAGGATGTGAGACCTACTTGGGAATTGTTTACCTCTATGTTTAGTTCAATCATATCATGAAGTGATATGGTAGATCCTTCTATCAATAGACCTTCCGTATTTGAATACTGGATTTGGGGTGGGTCATTTAGTGCTTCGTAGAGAGCTCTGGGGATGAGGTTCAGGTTTGTTCCTGTATCAACCATCATGTCAACGTTAATTTGATCTAATGTCATCTTTAGGGTGATATAGTTGTGTGGTGTGTCGGACGTTCCTATGGTGGTCTGGTGCGTGAGGCTGGTGCACGTTCCCCCAATCGGTGTTGAGTTGTATGTGTTGTGTGGGAGGAGGGTGTTTGTCGAGGTGCTGTAACTTGTTTGTTTGTTCTCTGATGAGGTTGTGGTTGTGATTTTTGTTGAGAACATTCCTCGTTGGAGTGAGTTGTGGTTTTGTGTAGGTTGCAGTATTTGCCTGGCCGTGTTGGTTTTGACATGTTGGGGGGTCTAGGGGTGGGTGGGAGTTGTTTGATTTGCTGTTGATCTCTACATTGGGAATCTGTGTGGGAGGTAGTACCATGAATTGAGCAAGGGGTAGCGCGGTGTTGTGCCTGCGGGTGTTGGTATTGTTGCGTTCTACACTGAGAATCCGTGTGGGAGGTTGTTCCATGAATTGAGCAAGGGATAGTGTGGTGTTGTGTCTGCGGGTGTTGGTATTGCTGCGTTCTACATTGAGAATCCGTGTGGGAAGTAGTTCCATGAACTGAGCAAGGGGTAGTGTGGTGTTGTGCTTGCATATGTTGTTTCTGTATGCAGTCTCTGGTGTTGTGACTTGTTGAAAGATGGTAGGAACACCAGTTAGATGGTTGCGCTGTATTGGAGCTAGGGGGCTGGTGTGACTGAAGACTATTTAGTCTAGCAAAATGGTGCTGGTCAGAGAGGGAGATGTTGCAAACGTTGGTTATGTCTAATATGTATGTGGAAGCTAATGGATTTCTAGTGTTTAAATCCCTTTTTGTGGCTTCTCTTTGACACTTTGGTGGGAGTTGGGAAAGATAAAGGCCTATCTCCTGGAATGTGTAAAAGTTTTCTAATGTCAATGCCTTTTTTCCTGTAGTGGTTGTACAGATCCAAGGGCTGTTATTTTCTAGATTTTCCCTAATTTCCTTAATTGCGTTAGCAACATTGTCCTTGATGTTAGTCTGTTTTTGAGTTCTAGTATTATTTAGAAATGTGAGGAGAAAGTTAATGTTGTTTGCTTGTTTGCTCTGAAAGACATTTAACAGATGCTGCTTATAATCGCTATATGTGATCCCTGTGGCTATCAGATTGTCTAGCATCCGAGCGGTAGATCGGTGCTCATCTGATGCTTCTATTTTCTGGCGGCATAGATTTATCTTATCTAAGTCAGAGTAATTTGGATTTTTAGAAAAGAAAAGGTCACATGCCGTTAGGAAGTCAGTGATGGAGAGTCCGCTAGCTTGAGAGAAGGTTGGGATTTCGGTTAGAGGGGTAATGGTTTGGTAATTATTGATTACTGTAGGTTGGAGTTGTGGTTGAGGATGTTGCGATGGGGTTGGGGCAAGGTTAGGTGGTGGGTAGGGATGTGAGGTGAAGGCAGGTTGACTTGACGGGAAGTTGGGAGATGGGAAGGCTAAGTTTTAGTATGCATGAGTTGTGGGGTTCAGGGATTGTTGCTGGGGGTTCACATAAGGAGGAATTTGGGGTTGCGGTGAGGTGTGGGGGGGTCGTTGTTGAGGGTCTAGTTGAGGGGGAATTTGGGGTTGTGATGGGGTGTGGGGTTGTTGTTGTTGAGGGTCTAGTTGAGGGGGAATTTGGGGTTGCGGTGAGGTATGGGGGTCGTTGTTGAGGGTCTAGTTGAGGGGTAACTTGAAGTTTTGGTGTGGAGTGGGGGAGGGGGTTGGGGAAGTGTTGTAGTTGGGTCGGGTTAAAAGGGTCTTCCCGTGAGTGGTCATGGTGAAGGGGTATGTCGTCATAGTATTCCTCAGGAAGTATTTGAGAATCTGCCTTAGTCGTGGCATGGTCTGAGTCATGAGAGGGTTTTTCTTCTTTAGATGCGGAAAGAAATCCTTCAAGTAAATTTCTGACCTTGGCTCTCGTACCTGTAGCCATGTTAGTGTCTAACTAGAGATGCATGTATCACTTAACAGGTATAGAAAGTAGTTAGGTGAGATGGGAGGTCTAAGTTGAAATAGTTAAATTAGAAATATTTGGTATACATTACCTAAGGGGTAGTATGTTATGGTTAGATAAGAGGGGGGGGGTATAGGGCGTCAATGGGTATACAATGGTATAATTATAACAAATAGGTTACATTGGTAAAAATATATAAGTTATATTAAATATAAATGGATAATATTTAAAACATTAAAAATGTATATAGTGTAAACAAGAAGACCAATTCATAAAAGGCATAAGAAGATGGCACAATGGGTATTAAAATAGTAAATATACATAAATTGGTAATAGTTAAATCTAAGAAAATTATTGCATGCACAGATAAACGTAAGTTATAATTTGGGGAAATTATATCTAACAGTTACTTATGATTTACGTTGTGAACTGGGAAAATGCATATGAACATGATAATATGTACGTAAAACTGGGTAATAGTTAAATCTAGAAAAATGATTGCATATACTAATATATGTTAAAATAAAATTGGCATATTTTATATATTGTTTAACACTGATAGAGGTGTAATATTATTATTTAGCACTTTATTTATTTTGGTTCTGATATGTAGTCACGTATTATTTAATCTTACTTGGAAGATTTCAGTTCGTTGATAGGACACTGCATTCGTAAGTGTAGACAGTTGTGTAGGGATCGCCAGGTGGGGCTGTCGCTGTCCGTAGACTTGTTTGTCCTGACGTACGATGATTGGGAAGGTCTCACTGGTAGTAGGGTATTTTGATGAAATATGTGTTGATTGGTGTGCAATTACCTCCAGGTGAGGCTGCTTGTGGTTGGAACATCTAGATGTATGAATTCTAGTTGTATGATGCTCGCATGGAAAGTGAGAGAAAAGCGAGTATCAGGGGGGGGTTTAGGGTAGGCGAGAGTTTTATAATTAAATATTATAAATGGTGGATAGGAATTTTGGGATTTACCTTGGCAAGATATTTGTTTTGGTAGTTTGGAGTCGGTGACGACGATGCTCGTTACAGTGTACAGTTGAGTGTGCGGTGGATGGGAGTCAGGGGCAGGCGATGGCAGCAGCGTAGACAAGGCGTGCTTATCAATGGTGGGTGTGGCTGGCTTGGTTTGGTAGCTTGGTAGGTTGGCCGGTATCTTCGGAGGAGATGGGATGCGGAAACCGCTGGCGCCAGTTTATCTGCTCTGTTGATTGGTTGAGCACGACGGTTCTATTCAGAGGCCTGCATGTCCTACTCCTGGTACTCTCCAATCACTAAGTTACTCACTCGTATATCCCCTTGGGGTTATAAACCGCACTTTGGTTTTCTGTCTTTATTAGTTAAACACAAGTCTTTGTGAATTGTTAAATACAAGTTTTTGTAATAACTACGTACACATTGTAACAGCAAGAGCGTCTATCACCGACTATCTGCTCCTGGAGACAACCACGGACTTTTTGTTCCCCGAAAGTGATGAGGTCAGGACTTTGGTGAGGTGCTATACTCACTTATCAAATTTAATTGTTGTACGTGACACCATAAGCATGTAGCAACAGTATTATTCTGGGGTTACAAACTGTTATCTAATATAATTCTTGCACAAGTTATAATATATATATATATATATATATATATATATATATATATATATATATATATATATATATATCCAGGGGGTGGCTGTTAATATGTGTGTTTCCGTGTGTTATGTGTGTGTCGTTTGATGGCATCCCTGTGTGCGTTCGCATGTGTGTTGCGCGCCAGTGGTGGTCGCTCGGACGTCAAAGTGCTGAGCTGTTAAAATGTCTACACAGCAATTGAACGGATGTGGACTGGCGCCAAGGAGTCGGGTGAGGTGAGTGTGGTATTGTTTACCGTGGATATGGTGACGTATACATTATGCGATCTTCCAATTATGAGATCTTGAGCGACGCACTAGGTAAAAAACTAGGTCACTATTGAAATAATGGATCAATATTGATGTATTAGGTCACTACTGTAGTACTAGGTCACTGTTGAGGTTAGAGATCACTATTGAAGTACCAGGTCACTATTGAAGTATTAGGTCATTTTTGAAGTATGAGGTTGATCTGGAGACACAGTACTCCTCGAAGTGACTACCTAGAAATGACGTCATCATTTGTTTATAAGTTGTAACCAACAGACACTTTTATATCCAGCAAACAATTCATGCTTTGCTGGTGGTGATGAGGTCATTGTTAGCTTCATTGATGACGTCATTGATAACATTGATGACATTGATGACGTCACTGGTGACATCAGACCGACTTCTGCTCATCCTTTCCTACCATTGGCTCACCGGACGGAAACTTGATGAATGTTGTAAGGAAGATGGAAGTTGCATCTTACAACGTTGTAAATTAAGGCACGTCTTCCGCTTTGCAATCCAAACCCCCTTACACCTTTAATACAGGAGCCTCTTCTTAGTTGAACAAAATCATATGTGATTAAAGAAGCATTTCACTGGGCTTAGTAAACCTTTCGGTGCCAAGAAGTGCTACGGAGATGAATGGAATTGTCTGGAGGTGAGAGTAAAATGAGAGCGGTCATATCCCAGTTCTATGTCTTCACTGAATAAAATCGCCTAGTATCAACGAAAATAAAATATGTAAAGTACGTCAACACAGCCGCATGCCCTCACTTCTTTTCTTCCTCCTTCTTCCTTCCTATTCTTCTTCTTTCCCTCCATCCCTCCGTCCTTCCTTCCTTCCTTCCTTCCTACCTACCTTTCTTCTTTCTCTCCCTCCTTCCTTCTTCCATTCCTTCATTCCTTTCCTCTTTCCCTCCCTCCGTCCTTCCTTCCTTCCTACCTACCTTTCCTCTTTCCCTTCCTCCGTCCTTCCTTCCTTCCTTCCTTCCTTCCTTCCTTCCTTCCTTCCTCCCTTCCTTCCTTTCCTCTTTCTCTCCCTCCATCCTTCCTTCCTTCCTACCTACCTTTCCTCTTTCCCTCCCTCCGTCCTTCCTTCCTTCCTTCCTTTCTTCCTTCCTTCCTTCCTTCCTTTCCTCTTTCTCTCCCTCCGTCCTTCCTTCTTTCCTACCTACCTTTCCTCTTTCCCTCCCTCCGTCCTTCCTTCCTTCCTTTCTTCCTTCCTTCTTTCCTTCCTTTCCTCTTTCTCTCCCTCCGTTCTTCCCTCCTTCCTTCATCTCCCACTTACCCTTCTTTCCTCCTAAGGCTCTTCCTCTCCTTAACCTCCTTCGCTTCTTAACTTCCGTTTATCCTTAACCTTTCTCCTGGATTCCCGCCCTCCCTCCTCTCCCCCTTCTCTCCTCCTCTCCTCCTCTCCTCCTCTCCTTCTCTCCTCCTCTCCTCCTCTCCTCCTCTCCTCCTCTCCTCCTCTCCTCCTATCCTCCGCTTCTCCTCTCCTCCCCTCCTCCTCTCCTCTCCTCCGCTCCTCCTCTCCTCTCCTCCTCTCCTCCTCTCCTCCTCTCCTCCTCTCCTCCTCTCCTCCTCTCCTCCTCTTCCACTTCACTTCAAGAGTATGTGACTCTCCCTCCCTTCCTCGCTTCCTTCATCAGTCTTTCTCCAGCCTCGGCCAGAGGTCGACCACTTAAAGTATTAACCTTCCAGCACACTGACTTGATGCCAAGCGATCCTATTCACACGATAGCGCAGGAATCAGGGTCTCGATCGAGACCTCGTTTTCTCCCGAGGACGTTTCTCTGCTGAATGGAATCGTTTGGTATTAAGGATTTATTTTCCTCCTGCATATCAAATGACATTCTCTCTCTCTCTCTCTCTCTCTCTCTCTCTCTCTCTCTCTCTCTCTCTATCTCTCTCTCTCTCTCTCTCTCTCTCTCTCTCTCTCTCTCTCTCTCTCTCTCTCTCTCTCTCTCTCTCTCTCTCTCTCTCTCTCTCTCTCTCTCTCTTCTGAGAAAAGAAAATAGTCTACTATAGTGATTTTACGGAGGGAAAATTCTGGAGGTGGTCGGTACCACCGATTAATCGGAGGTTGGAGGAAAACTTAGCTTAGTGCGATAACCCTTACAGCCAGACATTTGGGGAGTGATTACCATCATGAATGGGTTTTGTGAAATTCATGTCGCCAAAGTTCAAACACAAACTCCGAAAATATAAACAACAGAGCGAACCTCTTGTCAAATTATCCTTATAGTCTAGTGCATATGTGCAGAAACTGTACCCTATATAGAATATGTATATTTGTAAGTAATTTGTGGTAAGGAAACACAGGTTGAATCAGGAATACTAATGTATTCTGACGTATCGACCACAAGTCTTCTCTGAAGATGATGTAACTGAAACCCCAGAATATATTAGTGCCCCTGTGTGTGTGTGTGTGTGTGTGTGTGTGTGTGTGTGTGTGTGTGTGTGTGTGTGTGTGTGTGTGTGTGTGTGTGTGTGTGTGTGTGTGTGTGTGTACGTGTGTGTGTGTGTGTGTGTACGTGTGTGTGTGTGTGTGTGTGTGTGTATGTGTATTCACTTAGTCTTTGGATCACGTGTTGGACTCGTGATCGACAGCTATTTCCCTCCTGGAAGAGAGCTCAGAGCTCGTAGGTCCGATCTATGGGTAATGCTATGACCTTGCACACACACACACACCCAACTCCCCGCCCACGAGAGTTGGAGTAACACCCCTCAGCGCTGCGATACTGATATTATTTCAGCCCCGGGCGAGGATCGAACCCGGACCTCCGTAGTGGCAGGCCAGAGCTCTAACCACAGCGCCATGTGTGTGTGTGTGTGTGTGTGTGTGTGTGCGCGTGCGTGTGTGTGCGTTATATTTTTCATTTTATAAAAATATTTACTCAGATCACTTACGGTACTATATGTATATATGCATAAACTACAGAACTTGTGCAATCTGTTCGAATGAATAAGCACGCGCATTCTCGAACACCTGATTTCAGGAACAGTGCTGGCTTAAGGATTATATATATATATATATACATATATATATATATATATATATATATATATATATATATATATATATATATATACTATTTTTTGTAGGGTGAGGGGCATTATATTACTAAACTAGAAGTACTAGGAGAACCCAAACTTTTAACATGGAAGTTATGCACACGCAAGTTATGAAAAACAAATCAATATAAAGATTGTAGCCTACCAAGGTTGGCATAGAAATATCTCCCATTTTCAGTCTTTAAAAGGTCCAAAAATCGAAGATCCTGACTATGATTCGGACCACTACCAATATATGATGGTTTTTTAATTAGGCCATACTCCTGAATACCAAAAATATAAAGAAATATTCAAAACTTTTTGTGCCTAAGGATGTTGACACTCATAAACCCGAAAACAAAGCTTGTTTGTCGGAGTCAAACATCTTCATAGCATAGACAAAAAATATCACGATAATTTCATATAACGTTATGTAACCATGTTTACTACGTTTCTTGAAATAATAATAGGTAAACATATAAAACTTTTAGTTAGTCATTTCGAAAAAAAAATAATAATAATAAAAAAACAAATAAATAAAAAACTGTCGGTCGACCCCAAAAAGATGAGTAATATGTCAGAACGCATACATTAGACCAGAGTTCTTCAAACGGAGTGACAGAGTAGTAAATTATTCCAAAGTTGGATCCCAGAAGTCATTGGGCTCAATTGAGAGCAATCGGCCCATTTGGTCCAATTGGCTTAAAGCCGGACCCTGTTCAGACCTTTCCTGTCGTATCTGATTAGGACAAAGTAAGCCTAATGCCTTGTGCTACCACCAAGACTTTCTTCACCTCTCTACTTGACCCCCCCAAAAAAAAAAAAAAAATCCTCTTTACCTTATTTCACTTTTTTTTTTATGATAAACCGTGTTTCCTTCTGACGCTAGATATTTTCTAACTATTCCTTAACAGCAAAATGAACTAAAAACCTCGCTATATCAACTATTGCTAGAACAGCTTCATGATACTAAATGTTCTTTGCTACCTTTTCAGTTCTTTAATTCACGAGTCAAAACTATACAAGGAACCTGCTCGCCTAAGGTGGTGCCTCTGAGCATAGTAGAATCAAAGGGTTTCCACCTTGTAATTAATCAGTTAACTAATTTGTTTTCCGGCTTATAATGGATTGGTTAATTAATCAATTAACCATCTTATCATTATTGCTATAATTACTGTTTTTATTATGATCATTATTATTATAATTATCATTATTTTTATTATTTTTATTATTATTATTATTATTATTATTATTATTATTAGTATTATTAGTATTATTATCATTATCATTATTATCATAATTATTATTATTATTATCATTGTTATTATTACTATTATTATTATTATTATTATTATTATTATTATTATTATTATTATTATTATTATTATTATTATTATTATTATTATTATTATTATTATCATTATTATTATCATTATTATTATTATTATTATTATTATTATTATTATTATTATTATTATTATTATTATTATTATTATTATTATTATTATTATTATTATTATTATTATTATTATTGTTATTATTATTGTTATTATTATTATTATTATCATTATTATTATTATTATTATTATCATTATTATTATTATTATTATTATTATTATCATTATCATTGTTATCATTATCATTGTTATCATTATCATTGTTATCATTATCATATTTCTTCATGTTGAAAGTCTTCAGTGAATTCCGGTTCTCAATAATATTACACTTTTATTGATTCCTGTTGCAATTTTTGCTGCCACTGTTCATTTTGTAT
>NC_134811.1:7175045-7185045 GCF_046742065.1 Oratosquilla oratoria
GGACTGATAGGTGTCAGTTGATGGGAGGAGATTCGCGTGGGAGTGGCTAAGAGCTTGTATCTGGACTTAGGTCATGTACAATCTCTGCCAAAAGTACCAACAATCTAAGTTGTCAAGTGCGGTTACAATAAGGTTATTTATTCTTTAGTGATTTCCTTATATTGTAAGACAAGTGGTGTACTGCATAGAAAGAAAATGTTCTGATGATGGTTAGCAACAAGTAATATCTGTACAGATAGTTCTTGTTATTGGGTAACGCTGAAATTTGGGAATCTCAAGTACTTGGATCAAAAAGTTTCTAAACTCATAAAATCTCGGATAACAGAGGCAATTTGTATTATTCTGGTATATGTTTGATAGTTGCTTTCCTTCAAAATATTGGAGAGTCGCAAAAACTTTGACATTTTCAATTGAAAGAAATTTATGTACAATCAAACAAAGGAAGGGTATGAGCCAATAGAGCATGTAAAAGAATCTGCAACACAACGAAGACATTTGGCATATCCTTATAATGATGGGAGAACCTTTCAAATATATTCGTTCACTCATTGTCTCATTCGTTCTTCAACCTTACGCACTGAGTTTATGAGACTCTGTTCCTTTATACCACCGAGATCAATTCAAGGCTGATCAAAACAGTCCAGCTTCGGCGATAGGTTTCAAACAATTCACCGATTGACCCCTGGGAGAGGACCCCTTTATTGTCCGGGGGCCCAGGGATCCACTGCAAGGATTCACTCTTTGTTCCGGAGCACCATTCCCCCCGGGGGTTCCCGCTGCCTCTCTATCGGTCTATTGAGATCCCCGCCGGATTTCGACGCGAGTTGGTTAATCAGCTTAAAGTTTGACGCTTTTTGTTGGTCTCCCTTTGCCTCTCTCTTTCAATCCTCTCCTTTTTCGTGTTTTCTTTTCTCTTTATCGCTTCTATCTCCCATACTCAAATCTCTTTCTCTCACTCGTCCTTTATTACATGTGTGTATATGTCAAGATACAAAAATTGGTATGTGCATGAAGACTATATGTTTGTGTACATGTAATACTAATATGTTATATATTAAGCTTTATTGGATAGCCATTCTGGTAATTTATTCATTCTTTATTCATTTTATAGACAGTTTCTGCTCTACTCTTGTAACTTTTTTTTTATCTTTATTGCTTCCTCTAACTTGCAGTGAAAAGAGAAAAATATAAAAGGCTAACAACCGGTCTAAGGACAATGGTGTATAACTACTCTAGAGTTGAGTTTCTAAAGACTCGTTGAGGGCAAATATGATTATTTATACCACATGTACTTACATGTATTTTATCATACGAGTATATTCATATATTGGACACATATAGCCAGCACGTGTGCAGATGTGGCATACCAGACTCCAATCTGACCTCCTAGCTATGTAGAGCCATACTCGAACTCTTAGGACCACTGGTGACTACCTGTTCCCTTGGATGTCCAAGCACATGGGGTAAAGGTCACGGCTTGTTGCACAGTAACGCATCACTTGACGTAGGCAGATTACCTGACAGTCATTCAAGGCTTTTCGTTGTTCGTGATGAACATTTTGAAGGTTCAAATTGTTCATCTTTCTGTAGACGTCCTCATTGGTGTTCCTGACCTCAGGTCCGATGTTTCCTTGAACTTCTAATTTCAACCCTTTGCCGACCAGAGGGATCTCCATGAGGTGAATAAGACTCTCTAATGGCAGGCAGGAGAAATGCTTAATCGTTAAGCAGCTTAATGAAGGGTTAAACATAGCTCTCCTCCCCATCTGGGAATCAATTTGCCACTAGTCATGGTATCCTCTCAGTCTTGTTTATATCCTTCTTTTTCACGCAAAGGCCACTCCACTTCCTATTCTTTTAATGTAGGACGTACCTCAGATTCTATCATTTATTTATTGTTTCGTCAATATAAAGGGACGATACTTATGCGTTTCTGTCAAGTGAAAACACTCAATGTGTTCCTGTTATTCTCATTATATTATTGAATAATTTCCCATTGTATAACTAATTGATAGTCTCCTCAAGCCTTTACCTATTTTAAACACTTTGTAAATTATTGCAATTTATTTGATTTCCCACATTTTGTTTCGTGCATATATGTTGTCTATATCTTGTCCTTCTCTCTTCTCATGATTTTATACAATTTGAAAACATGATAGGTTAACATGTCGTTTGCATAAGAAAAATATTTTTAATAAATGAATTAATAAATGAATAAAATAAAACAAGTGCCAGAACTAATCCCTGGGGAACTCCACTTGTGACATCCGTCCATCTCGAAATATCGACTGTTACTCTTGTTTCCATATACCGGTCTTTCAGGAAATCCTGCATCCACTGAATGAACTTAGCTCCAACTCGTTCAATATGGTTTAATTTCCACAAAACCATGATTGTGAAGTTTTTGTCGATTACCTTCTCTAGACCCTAAATTTTCACGGATAAAAGGCTAGCAGATTTTATTAATATGATATTCTAGTGTGCGTGTGTGCGTATTTGCGTTTGTGTGTGTGCTGTTTGCGTGCGAATATGTGTGCATGTAAGTTTGTGTGTATGTGTACTTGTGATTAACGAAGAACAATTTCTTTTTATTTCCATGTATTTTGTCTTTAAACCTGCATATTTCTGTTTTGTCAGAATTCTCTCAGACCCTTTCACCTAAAAAAGGAAAAGAAAATATAAAGAAAAGCATGTATTCTTATGGCAAGAAGAATAACTACTGATGCAGCGAAATAGTAAATCAAGAGAATCTTGAGATGTGTTTAACCTTCTCACTGCTGACAGCTAAAAATAAACACTTTAAGAGAAAGACGGAGTGAAGGAATTAATCTACAATCTTTCCTCTCCTTATGAACGATATAATGCATTTACTATTAACATAAAGTAGACTTTTAAAGCTCGTAAATGTTTTGATTATCATGGTTTTGTTGTTGACGCTTCACTATGAATACTACCGTCTTGGTTCGAGCGTCTTTTGTTTTTGGATTGTTTACAACTGCAGACGTCTTTCCCTGCCAGAGACTTGAGCTTCGTTTACTTTTCTTTCCCCCAAAACTTAGTCTGGTTTTGTTTATCCCTTTGTGTACCTTGTGAAGAGCTCGGTTGCTTGTTGCCTTTTTTGTTATCGTTTCTTTATTTGGAGAATTCACTTCATCTCCTATTCGTACCCGTGTCTTCTTTGGGGCCCAAAATAACTGAATATTTTATCTTTTTTCGTTTCCTTCCAGTCCACTCACGCGCTTTCTTGTCCGATGTTGTTTTTTCGTGCACTTAACGGCATTCGAAAGCCTCTTATATGTCTAGCCTCTTGTGCGTTAAAAATTTTCAGTTTTCTGTTGATATTCATACTTTGTCGTGCAATTTTACTTCTTCTACAACAAACTTGTTGGAACTCTTCTGCACAGACTTTGGCATAGGACTCAGTTAAATATAGACATGCGTTTATGCATGTATGTTTATCGTATGTACCGGTACATATTTATGTACATATGTGTATACATATACATATACATATACATATACATATGCATATACATATACATATACATATACATATACATATACATATACATATACATATACATATACATATGCATGTGCATATACATACACATATACATATACATATACATATACATATACATATACGTGCACATATACATATACTACATGAACAAGTACTAGCACATGTATGCATGTACACTGTATATATCTGAAGAAGACTGAGCAAGGTAAATTTGGAACACTTTGGAGTTTACTGATGACTATGTTTGTAATCGCATCTAGGGACCAATGTTCTTTAAAGGTTCTGAAATAGTAATATGTTTTATTAAGGAACTGTTGGTGTGATCGGTTGCGTGCTGGTCTCGTAATTGCTTTGTTGTGGGTTCGAATCCCGCACTCCTCTCCGATTCCCAGCAGGGACTTACATTTCCTAACAGTCTAAGTGGACAGGGGAGAAGTGACAGCTTCGGTCACAGCTAATCGTCTCCTGGCGAATGCTCTTTGCCACTTTTATAAGGTAGGATTCGACTCTTTTCTCTCTAAGTATAAAGGCAGGATGATTGAACTTCGTCGACTTTTCCTGGACGCATTTAATTGAATAGTTATTTTCTTTTAATTTAGCTGGTACGTTCCTTCCTGTTTGCCCCTAATAAGGTTCTGTGCAATCTGTGTAAAGTAATTTACAAACACATGGGCTGTTGTTATCTTCGGGTATTGGATAAATATTGATTGTTTATAACTGCTATTTGGGTAACTAAAAGTAAATTTGATTTCTTTCTCAGGAATAAGTTTGCTAGAGGCAAACAGAGAAACATTGTAAGGAATATCTTAAATTTTTGTCACATTTGGATTTTTAGTTGTGACATAAATATCTATAATAACTGATTTTGGCATGACTTAAGGATTTAATAAAAAAAAAAACCAGGAGGGGCAGTCTATGTTCTTTAGTTTAAAACTTACTTGTTCAAATCTTGACGTTAAATACTGAGGGTTGAAGATCTCATTGGGCACAGCAGAAGTCCAGTAGTGGAAAATGAGGAGGAAGAAGGGGAGGGGAAGGAAAAGTAGGAGCAGGAGGAGGAGGAGAGGAAAAAGGGAGAGGAAGAGGAGTACGGAAAGCTGAAGGAATAGGAGGAAGAAGTGGAGGGAAAGGAAAAGGAGGAGCAGGAGGAGGAGGGGAAGAAGAGAGAGGAAGAGGAGTACGGAGAGATGAAGGAATAGGAGGATGAAGTGGAGGGAAAGGAAAAGGAGGAGCAGGAGGAGGAGGAGGGGAAGAAGGGATAGGAAGAGGAGTACGGAGAGATGAAGGAATAGGAGGATGAAGTGGAGGAAAAAGAAAAGGAGGAGCAGGAGGAGAAGGAGAGGAAGAAGGGAAAGGAAGAGGAGAACGGAAAGATGAAGGAATAGGAGGAAGAAGCGGAGGGAAAGAAAAAGGAGGAGCAGGAGGAGGAGGAGGATGGGAAGAAAGAAAAGGAGGAGGAGAACGGAAAGCTGAAGGAATAGGAGGAAGAAGTGGAGGGAAAGGAAAAGGAGGAGCAGGAGGAGGAGGAGGGGAAGAAGGGAGAGGAAGAGGAGAACGGAAAGATGAAGGAATAGGAGGAAGAAGTGGAGGGAAAGGAAAAGGTGGAGCAGAAGGAGGAGGAGGAGGGGAAGAAGAGAGAGGAAGAGGTGTACTGAGAGATGAAGGAATAGGAGGATGAAGTGGAGGGAAAGGAAAAGGAGGAGCAGGAGGAGGAGAAGGGGAAGAAGGGAGAGGAAGAGGAGTATGGAAAGCTGAAGGAATAGGAGGAAGGAGTGGAGGGAAATGAAAAAGAGGAGCAGGAGAAGGAGGAGGATGGGAAGAAGGGAGAGGAAGAGGAGTACGGAAAGATGAAGGAATAGGAGGAAGAAGTGGAGGGAAAGAAAAAGGAGGAGAAGGGGAAGAAGGGAGAGGAAGAGGAGTATGGAAAGCTGAAGGAATAGGAGGGAGGAGTGGAGGGAAAAGAAAAGGAGGAGCAGGAGGAGAAGGAGGGGAAGAAGGGAGAGGAGGAGGAAAACGGAGAGTTGAAGGAAAAAAAGGAAGAGTAATATCATGAATTGTGGACAAACGCCAGGAAGACGGTCATTCACACACTCGTGTCGCAGTGGTAGAGTTCCCTGCTGCCTCTACGGTGGTCCGGGTTCAAATCCCGCCCAGAGCTGAAATAATTTCAGTATAGCTGTGCTGTGGGCCGTTATTTCAACTCTCGAGGGCGGGGAGTTGGGTGTGTGTGTGCGTGTAAGGTCACAGCATTACCAATAGATCGGTCATATATGAGCTCTGAGCTCTCTTGCGAGGAGGAAATAGCTGTCGATCACGAGTCCAACACGTGATCCAAAGACCATGGTGAGTCACACTCTGGTGCCAGTTCCCACGGTATCTCCGAACAAGTTCCCATGCAAGCACCCTTCTCACTCTAAACAACACTCGACAGATCCGATCAACCATGAATTCTGTGAACGTCCCCTTCATCTTCTCGGTTGTGCAAGATTATTGCAGACAGAAAAAGGAAAAAAGAAGAAAAAAAAAAAGAAATAGAGAGACCAATAAATATCCGACGACCCGTGAGACAGGGCCGAAGAAATTAGTTACAGGGTTTTGAAGAGAAAGTGGAAGAGAGGAAATTATTTTGAGAGAGTAAATGACGGGAAGTAGAATGTTGGTTTGGTGTCCTATAGCAATGTATTTTCATTATCGTTTTCTTCGTATTTTCATTGGATTTGTATTGTATTAACACTTCAGTTTGATGTAATTAAATTTTTGCTGTGTTTTGATACTTTTAACTTCATTTGGAAGTACAGCCCCGAGAGGTTGATACTCGGTGGTATTCTTAAAAAAAAACTTTCCTTATATAAATCTTATATAAATCCTTGGTAGGGAAAGATTTATATAAGGAAATATATATATACATATATTTTAAGAATACCACTATAAGATTTTTACGGTGATATTCTTAAAAAAAAATTATATAAATATTTCCCTTCCAAGGACTTATATAATATATATATATATATATATATATATATATATATATATATATATATATATATATATATATATATATATATATATATTAAGAATTCCACTCTCTCATCTTCAACAGTATTTTGATCACATTTCTTCATAATGAGAATTGGCAACCAGCGACTGATTACTCCTTTCTCATAGATTGGTGACAGAAACACTCACACTAATACAACACAAACAACAGTCCAACGCATCTGTCCAAGGACCGTTGCCGGCCACTGTGGGGCTGAGTCTTTCCAGGCAATGAAATCTTAGGCAACATTTGTTGTTATTCAGTACATTTCAACTGCAGATTCTTTGCGTTTCCCATGCATGCCCATTGTGTTTCCCCCGTAGTATTTCCATTTGTTTGCCTTGGTTTTTCAGTATATTTCAATCTGAGAGATTTCAAGTTTCTTGCATATAAACTATCGTGAAATGTTCTTATCTAGACACTCTATAGTAAAGTTATTTAAAGAGTTTTAAAGATAGACTTGTAATGTATATTGTAGTTTCCGTCTTTACATAATTTCGTTTGTGAAAGACCTAGGACGTTTGAAAAAGACCTAGGACAAAAAATGATAATAATAAAAAGATAAGATGAAATAGAATAAAGTTAAATTAAATTGAATTAAATTAAATTAAATAAAAAATTGATTTTCATATTTACTTCTCTGTTATTCCTCTCACGCCGTCCCCTCATCCATCTATGCCCTTTCAGTTTAAGTGAAAAAGTAACCAAAGTCCCATGTTCAATTAATTATTATATTCATCTTATATATAATTCATATCTGTAGTGTGTGTATATATTTTTGACCAAGAAACCTACAGAAGAAAAAAAATCTAGTTAACATAATAGATTAGTTAACATAATAGATTAATTTCCCTACATCGTTCTTCACGGCTGTAGTTGTGTGCCGAAGATGTTGTAGGTCCTTCACAGGTTCAAGTGATCACAAAGGGCCCAAAGGGTCAACCTTCACTTCCTGCCCTTCACTTCTTTATTGTATTTTACACTGCATTACGTAGTCCCATGCTAAATCTATAGTATTTTCGTCCCTTTAGAACGAACTTCCACTGCATTTCAATAAATTTTCGTTCCATTTGCCATTGTATTGTTATTCCATTTCCAGTGTATTATTCTTGTATTTCCATCGAAATTCCATCGTATGTCTATGGTATTGTCACTGCACTAAATTGAATTTCCTCTGCAGTTTCCTTTGCATTTTCGTTGCTTTTCCATTGTAAATTTGGAGAAAAGCGGCACTCTTCTGGGTCAAGGTCGGGGCTCGATTAGGGGGGATGCGGGGGAGGCCACGGAAGGACGAGATCGTTG
The DNA here is from genome assembly GCF_046742065.1 of Oratosquilla oratoria. Taxonomy (NCBI): domain Eukaryota; kingdom Metazoa; phylum Arthropoda; class Malacostraca; order Stomatopoda; family Squillidae; genus Oratosquilla; species Oratosquilla oratoria. Next base: position 7,182,911 of record NC_134811.1, read on the forward strand.
TCGTCTTCGTCCGGAGGGGAGGAGTTCTTGTGGAGCAGAATGAAGTTCTGATTGCAAATGATTAAATTTGCCGTAATGGATGAGGACGTTTCTCACTGTCACTGTGGAGATGCGGGTGGCATCAGTGCATAGTTGCAGAAGCAGGAACCTGCTCCACTGTCGGTTCTCAAACTTATACATACATACATATATATATATATATATATATATATATATATATATATATATATATATGTATATATATATATAATATGTATATATATGTATATACGTATATATATATATGTATATATGTATGTATATATATATATATATATATACGTATATATACATATATATATATATATATATATATATATATATATATATATATATATATATATATATATATAATACCTTTTGGTCATGAATAAAAGAAAAATAATCTAAAACAAAGTTTCTCCAAAACTACAGACATTTTTTTAACTACTTGACAAAGTAATGAGGTAGTTTATTCTAGGGATAAAAATATCTATTATTGAGAATCATTACCATCAGTCTAAACGTAAATTAGATCAATTTTACTAAGCATACATCGATTGTTTACGAAAGGAAAGATGCTGGCTGACGTATAAGTATCTTCTGAAAGTTTACGTGTCACAGTTTGAGAGCCACTGAAGCTACAGTGGCTGGAAGTATCTGGCAACTCGTAATTGTTAATAATTTACCAAACGATGAGGGTAACGTAGACCTGAATAGAGTCGCCTATATTTGTCTTCGTTCATTGTATCACTTCTTATGCAGTGATTCCTTCTTCCTTAGAAAAGGGTAATTGGTACTTTCAGTTGTCTTTGGGCTATTTTCTTAAGACCTGTTGAGCCTTATTGGGAAGCAAAGGGGCCAGCTTGCCTTATTTAACTCTTAGATGTCGATAATTTTCCTAAGCTGAATTAAATCGCCTGGTGACAGCTGAAAAAAGTATTCACGAAAGATAATCCATCTCCAGCGCTTATAGATTAAACCTTTAGTTTGTTAACATTGTATACAGTTACCTCTACCAAAACTTCATATACTTGACTTTTTTTTTTTAGGACAGATCGTACAAAAACCTTTTACGCTGTGATGTGGGGCAGATGTTTACCCAAAGGAGGCCCTGTATCCATGTATTTTGCATGTTATTGACGTCAGGAGTCTCGTGATTACCCTTTCCAGGCTCAGACAGGATTTTCCAGTGTTGAAAGATCCCTCATTTTCTGGACGCTTCCTGAATGCTATGCTATACTATACTCTATTGACCATCAGGATTGCGTTCCAATCACCTCTTTAACTGTGCCTCTCGTGACTGGCCCGTCTTCAGCCGTTTGTCTTTAATCTTGCAGGTCGGGGTTAATTTGCACCGCGTCACTCACCACACCATTGCTCCATCGATATCTCGGTCTTCCTTATGGGTGCCTACCCACCCCTGACTCTTCCTTCCATCGCCACCTTTGGTAATCTGGTTAATTACATCCTGGCACAGGGCTGGGTGCTATGATAAACATAAAAGTTGCACTACCGAGTGTGAGAGTCAATAGAGTTGGACGTTATTATCTACATAAAGTAAAAATTGAAATTCCTCAGTGGGGTTGAGGAGTGTGCGTCCACCACGGCAAGACCTCATAGTCCTTGTGCAAATGTAGAGTAGCCTACTTTTATCCATCGATCGTTGATTGGCACCATTAACCTTCCAAATATGTACTTTTACACGAATACAGACACTTCGCTGCAACGAAACCTTTGCTTTTGCCTGTGCCGTAAGACTTCCGGGGTGTGTGTAGCGAGTTGCAAACCAACCCGCCAAAGGGGCCGTGCTACTTGATCAACCTTATTGGCTGGTCTTTGTCCTTCTTGATAAGTTTGTTAGCCGGATGGTCTTCACATGTTAACAATATCCCCTCAATCTCCTGGTCCTGGAACGAGAACAGAACCTTCGACTTTGGGAAATGGAAATCTAACGCGTTGAATGGCCAAGACTTTGTGTGACGTACCTTACATCTAGGAGGTGCTAAGATGGGAGGGAGGGTGGAGGGGTGTGGAGTGTTTTCGGGGGTGGAATGGGTGGGAGTGATTTTGTGCCTTCTCCTTTTTGGCTACCTCCCTGGTAAAGGGGATGAAGC
>NC_134811.1:7190045-7192545 GCF_046742065.1 Oratosquilla oratoria
TTCTGTTCTCTCCGTTTTTTTTTTTCAATTCACACCTTCCCCTCTCCGTTTCTCTTTCCTTCCTACACCTCTTTCTCTTTGTATTCTCCAATTTCTCTTTTCTGGTCTTTTTTGAACAACAGTGAATAAAATCATTTGACGCCAGTCATGTTCGTTTCTGTGACGTCACCGTATTGAAGGAATTGGCATGAAGGAGGTCCCTATAGTGCGTTTCCGTGTTGAAAGTGTTAAAGATCTGTTCCAGGATTGGAAGTCGCTGCAAGGCTTTGTGGTGGGTTCCAGGGACCTTCCAGGGGTTTCAGATGTTTCAGGTACCATAGGGGCTTTATAGGCTTCAGGCGTCTCAGTTCATAGGGGGTAGTGAATTCAGGGGTTGAGGGGTCTTAAGTGTTTAGGGGTTTAGGGGCTATAAGGGTTTAAGGGTTTTTAGGGTCTAGGGGGTTTAGGTGTTTAAGAGACTTTATGGTATTCAGGGATCTTAGGGTTTCAGGGCTTTCAGGGGCTTGAGTGACCAGAGTTTTCAGGGTCTTAATGTGTTCCAGGGCCTCATCAGTTTCAGGACTTCATAAACTTTAGGGAATTCAGAAATTTCCTTAGGAATTTTAAGATATTTCAGCGGTTTTAGTTTTTTAGCGGCTTTCAGGGAATTCAGGGTTTCCTTAGCAGTTTAAAGAGACTTCAGCGGTTTCAGAGGCTTTCAGGGAATTCAGGGCTTTCCTTAAGTGTTTAAAGAGACTTCAGCGGTTTTAGCGGCTTTCAGGGAATTCAGGGGTTTCAGAGCCTTATAGGCGTCAGGGTATTCCCATGCCTCCACAATACTCACAGCAGTTGGGGCTGAATTTCAGGATCTTGTGAAGAACAATGTGTTAGATTTATATTTGTGCGCTTAAAGGAGAAGAAGGAAAAGGAAGAAGAAGAAGAGGAAGAAGAAGAAGAAGAAGAAGAAGAAGAAGAAGAAGAAGAAGAAGAAGAAGAAGAAGAAGAAGAAGAAGAAGAAGAAGAAGAAGAAGAAGAGGATGATGATGATGATGATGATGATAATGATGATAATGAAGACGAAACGAATAAAAAAGTATATTGGCTGTCCGTGCACCTATGGCAAAGGTGACACGATCGTGTAACCTTTTGGAAAGGACACGGCGAAATACCCTAAAGCTTTTCTGCGTACAAATATTTCTTTGATCTAACCTCAGACGATTCTATTCAGCCTCGGAGGGTCCCCGGACTTCTCCTGATGAAGGGTCCGCGCGGCGAGACTTCGAGAGCCAATTGGTATTCCCGAAGGCGTGGCGAGGTTTCTCCTGCAGCAGTGCTCTTCCAATTCCCGCAACGCGTGAGGCTCTGGGCGGGATATAATGACTAGATAGAGTCCGCCAAGTCTTTGTCACCCTCACACACCCCTTCCCTTCCCTTCCCTCCCCCTTCCTCCCTTTCCCTTCCTACGTCACCTGCTCCTTTTTTTCCTTTTCCTTCTTTTTCCTTCCCTTCCTTTCCCTTCCCTTCCCTTCCCTTCCTCCTTCACCTACTCCTTTTTTCCCCTCTTCTTACCTTTCCTTCCCTTCCATTCCTTTCCCTTTCCTTCCCTTCCCTTCCTTTCTCTAACTTCCCTTCTCTCCCCTTCTCTTCCTTTCCATTCCCTTCCTTTCCCTTTCCTTCTCTTCCCTTCCCTTCCCTTCCCTTCCTTTTCCTTCCCTTCCCTTCCCTTCCCTTCCCTTCCCTTCTTTTCTATTCCCTTTCCTTTCCTTCCTTTCCTTCCTTTCCTTTCTCTTCCCTCCCGTTCTCTTACTTTCCCTTCATTTCCCTTCCTTTCTCTTCCCTTCCCTTCCCCTCCTCTCCACTCTCCTCCATTACTTTCCATTCTCTTTTCCTCTTCTTACCTCTCCTTCCCTCTCCTATCCTCACCTCTCCTCCATTTTCCTTCTCTGCCTTCCTCTTCTCTCTCCACCCACTTCCCTTTCCTCGTCTCCCCTCTCCTACTCCCTCTCCTTCTTTCCCTTCCCTTCCTTCTCCACCTCCTTCCTTGTCTTCTTTTCCCATATTTCTTTCTTTTTTCCTTGACCACTTTTCCTTTTCTTTCCCTTCTCCTATTTTTATTTTTAACCCTTCTCCCTTCTCCTCTCCCACATTTCTGATTCCTTCCCTTTGCTTTCCCTTCCCCAACCAGCTCGCCCTCAATCCCACTCCCTCCAATCCTTCCCCTCCTCTCTAGCAAGAAAATTAATGTTTGCTTACAGCTTTCGTTTTTGATGCAGCTGTTATCCGCCACTTTTTTGCTTTAGAGTCTGATCCCTTCGTTCCCCTCCGCTCTCCTCCTCTCCTCCTCTCCCCTACCCTCTCGTCTCCTCCATCTTCCTCCCTTCCCATTCGCTTCCTTTCTCCTTCCATCCTTTTCCTCTGTTTTTCATCCCTTCTCATCTTCTCCCTTTCCTTCTCTTTACTTTCCTTTCTCTTCCCGTCCCTCCTCCTCCCTTCTTCCCCACTCCCTTCACTTCTCTTCCTT
>NC_134811.1:7197545-7202545 GCF_046742065.1 Oratosquilla oratoria
ACACAAATACATATGTACATGTATACATATCTTGGAATCCTCTTTGCCATTTTTTCCTTGGGAACAATAGAAGAAAAGGCCCAGGCGGAGAAGAAACCTTGTATCTACTGTACATGCACAGATGACATCTTTGTTAAGGTTAATAATAAAAATGAACTGAAAGACTTTCGCCAGCGCATCATGGAATAATCAGTCCTCATTTTCACCACCGAAAATAACATCAACAGCTCCCTACCTTTTCTAGATGTACAGGTCTCCCAGTCAGACTCTGAATACAAAACCAGTATCCTGAGGTAGATATTTATATTTTATTTTGTTTCATCACTCCAAGAAGTCTTCCACCTTTTTATCAAAAAACAACGCCTTCCCTCCTTTTCAACCACTCCAGAGGAAAAACGTCATCTACACACATACTTGTCAACACGAGGACTGTGGAACTCGAACTTTTTATGTAGGAAGGACACTTACTCACCTCTCAAGACGTCTTACTTGCCACATTCCAGCAGGATCTATCATACACCTTTGCCTCCACGTAGTACTGGACCAAGATGATGATGATGCCCGTTGTTTTTTTCTATTAGAAACCTTATATATAAAAGACTTATCACCTCGATTACCATCCAGGGTGGTGATCTGTCCCTCACTTCCAGTAGAGAGATTTCGTCACTCGCCCATTAGGGCTCCACACGAAACACCATATGTATTTTGAGTTGTTCGCTTGTAATGACCTTTACTAGTACTCATTTTTATGTATTTATAACCTTGTGTGTGATATCTCTGTTGTCATTCCAATTTGGTATGTGGCCGTTGTTCTTTCTACGTAACATTACTGAATTCGGTGATGAACGCAAAAAAGATATGCATCACCATAGAACATACCGCCAGGCGATTTTATTCAACTTGGAAACGAGACCTCAACAATAGAAGAATCCTTTGTCTTGGAGACATCCTACACATTAGATTTTATTCTGGCTGACGTCAAATGATTTTGATTACTTATGGAGGCGTCTCCGTGGCGAACAGATTAAAACTCTCGATTAACCTCTCCGTGTGTGATATTGTCCCCAAGTGTATAAGCGCTAGTGAGTTATGGGCAAAGAAGTCCAACACCACTTCGACCTGGTGACGCTCATTTACTCTCTCATTGACAAAAGGCCTCCAGACCGACCCCCAAAGTCCCTCAGCAGACCCTGACGGAAGCGGTCTCCAGGAACCTCGAGGAACTTGTTTCTTGAGCCGCCGGCGAGCTAGGCCTGTCGCAAAGACTCGCCTCCTCCTCCTCTTCCTCCTCCTCTTCTTCCTCCTCCTCCATTCTCATATGATTTTGGTGAAGTTCTGGTCAGATTCTAGTCAGGCAAGCGCCAGACGTCTTTATCCATTTGAAGAAAAGTAACTGGCGGAGGAACGCCCTCTTGTGAATGACAGCCAATCAGCCTTTTAGAGATTCTGCCAGGGGCCAATGCGAGACAATTTTGATCAGCTGATAGACCTTGTCGCCTGGCAGTAGCTAAAATTAAATCGGCCCCACGGCAGCCTGCCGGTTGAGATTTGCCCTATCCTTTTGGTGTCTCACTTTTTTTTTTCTGGCTGATCACCCTCCTATGCTGTCTGTGCTCTCGGGCGTTTTTTTTTTATTATTATTTTTTTTTTCCGTCGGTCGACCTCATTTTTTTTTTTTTTTTTTTTTTCTTCGACGGTCTGTCTCGTCTTTGTTTTCGATCGATTGACCTCTCCTCCACTTTATCCAGTCTAGCCGGGTTCTTCTTCTTTCTCTGGCCGGCCGACCAATTATATATATATGTATATATATATTTTAGCTAGCCATGCTCCTTTTTTCAGCCGGCATGCCTTTTTCTTTTTCTTTTTTTCTTTTTTATTACCAATTGGTCATCTTTATTTTTTCCTGGCAGGACATCTACTTTCCTTTTGCCAGCTGGCCGGGCTCTTTTTTCGGCGCCCGTACTATTTCTTTTTTCTTTATTTCTTTTTCCTTTTTCTCCCGGCTAGCTGGGCTCCTATTTCTATTATTTCCGTTCAGCCGGGCTGTCCTTTTTTTCTCGATCGGCCAGCTTCCTACGGCGTTAGTACTTGTGTTCTGCCTTTTTTTTTCAGCTGTGCTCCATTTTTTTTATTCTCTTTGAGCCGGGCAGCCTTTATTCTTTCTTCTCTCCTTTCCCGATCATCCGGCGGCTTCTGGTCATGCGTAAGTCTGAAAGCTCCCCAGCCGGCGAAGAGCCGAGACAGGTTCTGGCATTCTCGTTTGATCGAAGAGGATATCTCAGATGAGATCTTAATCGGTAGGTTTCTTTCTTTCTTTCTTTGACCGAAAAGTGTCCTATCGATTTTTTTTTCATTGCAACATATTTGTATCTTATATTTCCTTTTCTTCTTTATCTAAACTAGGCATGGGTTGTATTTCTTCAAAACTATATTTCTTGTAATTCATATATAGTAAGGCAGCAGTCAGGCAAATGATATATATGTAATATAAATATGTATATATATATGTATATATATATATGTGTGTATATATATATATATATATATATATATATATATATATGCAATAAAAACACTAGGAGCGTGTGTTCACAAATGCGTAAATAACCACTAGGAAAAAGTAAACTAACGAAGCAGAGCGCTTTCGTGTAATTACATCTTCAGTGCAGATACAAAGAAGGAATTATAAGATGAAGAAACAAGGTACAGAATATATGACATAGTGAAGAGGGCATTCGGAGAGGTAGTGGAAGAAGTACACGTGACGGACGTATGGGCCGTCCTGGTAGCCAACAAGTATGGGACGTTTGGGCCGTCCTGGTAACCAACAAGTATGGGACAACTGCTCATAATTTATATTACAATTCAAACTATTTCCACTTCACATGTTAAGAACAGTTTGGACCTCATTAACAAACTAAGTGAGGTAAAACCAGACTATGAATTTAAATTGGTAAGTTATGATATTGTTAGTTTGTTTACGAAAGTTCCCTTGGATGACCTTTTAATCTATCTTAAAGAAGAGTTAAATAAGCACGATTTACCATTACCTTCAGGCACCTTAATTGAACTGATCAAATTGTGTGTTAAAAATTGCAAATTCCAATTTAATGATAAATTCTATTCTCAGAAATTTGGAATGAGCATGGGTAATCCTCTCTCCCCCGTATTGAGTAATCTATATATGGAGTTTTTTTAAACCAAAATTTTAAGTAAGATCATTCCCCCCAACATTACATGGATGCGGTACATTGATGACATCCTATGTCTGTGGCTCATTCAAGATAATGTAAATGATTTTTTATGTAAGCTTAATAATTTGGTCAGTTCCATTAAGTTCACGGTGGAGATAGAGAAAGAAGGCGTTTTGCCTTTCCTTGATTGTAATATCTACCGCCGTGAAAGTGAGTTGAAGTTTAGTGTATATCGCAAACCAACCAATGTTTGTTCATATATACACTATTATTCCTCACACCCTGATGGCGTAAAGGTATCTGTTTTCTCGTCGATGTACCTCAGGGCCCTACGCATTTGCAGCCCAGAGTACATCGATGATGAAATAAGATGTATTTACGACATTGGTACTAAGCTACAATACCCCACACATGTTCTTGATAAAGCTTACAATCGTGCTAAAAGGACATTTTACAACCTTAGGTCAACTCAAACTTTCAATATGAATAACTTGCTAATTTTACCGTACCAAGAGAACCTGCAAAATATTCCAAATATGTTACGTAAATTTAACATTAATGTAGTTTTCAATAACAAGAACACTGTAAGACAACTGCTCATAAATAATTCTGTCAATAGTAATAAAGGGTGTGTGTACATATACCTTGCAAATCATGTAATCAGTTTTATGTTGGTCAGACTGCTAAAACACTCACAACACGAATCAATCAACATAAGAAATACGTTAGAGAGGGAAACCAATCTAGCGGTATATTCAACCACATGAACCATTTTAACCACCCAGTTGACTGGGATAACGCTAAAGTCATCACATACAACAACAACATAACAGAAAGAAATTTAATTGAATGCAGTTTGATCAAATCTAGTAAGGGGATAAATGTTAATCTTCATCAAGGTTTGTACAAATTAGATAGTTTTATTTCTCATGAAATTTCAAAATTGTTTGAATTGTAATATAAATTATGAGCAGTTGTCCCATACTTGTTGGTTACCAGGACGGCCCAAACGTCCCATACTTGTTGGCTACCAGGACGGCCCATACGTCCGTCACGTGTACTTCTTCCACTACCTCTCCGAATGCCCTCTTCACTATGTCATATATTCTGTACCTTGTTTCTTCATCTTATAATTCCTTCTTTGTATCTGCACTGAAGATGTAATTACACGAAAGCGCTCTGCTTCGTTAGTTTACTTTTTCCTAGTGGTTATTTACGCATATATATATATATATATATTGATATAAATATATATATATATATATATATATATATATATATATATATATAACTAATCCACTATGGGAAGAAAAATATATAAGAGCAGAGGTGTAAAAGAGAACAGCAGGTAGTGGTGATAATATACGGATATACCTGCATCTTATATATATATATATATATATATATATATATGTACATATATATACTCGTATATATACATACGAGTAGATATGTATATATATATATATATATATATCACAACAAAGTTATGTCGTAGCACATTTGTAAAATAATACTGATGACCCACTTTCGGAGAAGAATAAGCGAAGATATAGAGATCTGTATATTTCGATCACTTACTGTGATCCTCTTCAGCAGATATGAATTACAGAGTAGAGAACAATGTGTATTTATACTGAAACAGTGAGGTATGCAAGAAGGGACGGGGGCTCAGGTCACGTGTCCGGCGCGCATTGCGTGGACCTTGGTGGCTCAGGTCACGTGTCCGGCGTTGCGTGGACCTTGGTGATTTTTCTCCACCGCTAATGTAGATGGTAACATTTTATTTATAGCAAAAGAAGAAAT
>NC_134811.1:7217545-7225045 GCF_046742065.1 Oratosquilla oratoria
GTGTATTTCAGCCTCTGAGAAAGCAAATAAGATTCTGGGATTGATTGCGCGATCTTTTGACTTCAAAAGTCCATCACTCATTAACAAGCTATATAAATCGTTAGTTCGTCCACATTTGGAATATGCTGTTTCCGTATGGTCACCGAATCTCATTAAAGACACTGACAGACTGGAAAAAATACAACGGCGAGCCACAAAACTGATTCCAAATATCAAAAATAAATCATACGAAAATCGACTTAAGCACATGAATCTGTTTTCCCTAAAAAAGCGTAGACTCAGAGGTGACTTGATACAGGTCTTTAAGATTTTAAAGGGAATTGACAACATCAAAAGTGACCAAATTTTCACATTGAATGAGAATCAGACAAGAAACAATGGTCTCAAACTGTCCGGAAATAGATTCAATTTGGAAGTAGGTAGAAACAACTTTGCCAACCGTGTAGTTAATGAATGGAATAAACTTCCTGCACAGGTAGTGCAATGTAGTTCAGTTCGAAGCTTTAAGAATCATTTAGATAAATACTTAAGTAAGATGCTGTAATGATTAATTATGATTTATGTTATATTTTTTGTTTTTGTTTTGTTATAATTTGTCTGTCTGATTTTCATTTATTATTAGTTATATGTCAATTTATTATCATTTACTATTTACCTGTTTGTTTATTATTTTAACTATACCTATGCATTTATTTATGTATTTTATTTGTTATTTACATTATTATAGTTTCTATTTATTATTATTATTATTATTATTATTTTTTATTTTTTATTTTTTTTTGCATCCGACCTAGATATGGATCAAAAGGTCTCCTGTCGGCATGCTCCGCCTTTGTAATCCTTTGTAATCATCATCATGCAGCTCATTCTTTCCACTAACCCGTTTCCTTGGGGATGGTAAGCCGTGATGAAGCATCTAGCTGTCTTGTACAATTCTTCGACGTGCTTCATGACTCTGTTCTTAAATTCAGAGCCTTTATCTGACAATACCATACGTGGGATATTGTAATTACAGAACACTTTGTCTACAAGACCTTTCCCTACCTACTCGGTAAATTTGGATGGGGATGACAGGTGATGATGGATACGGAGCTGCCTTATGGTCTCTTGTAGTCTCCCTTATTCTTATGTTCTTATGTTCTTATGTTGTCTTTGAGGGGCATAAGAATAGTAAACTTGGAGAAATAGTCTACTACGACAAGGACGTAGGCTAAGCCATGATGACTGTGGGAGGGGGGGGGAGCGTGACAACCTCAGTAGATCAATTACTATTGTGTCCCGATGTTCCGAGGGGATGGGAGCTTCTCGAACTGGAAGGGGGCCTGGTAATTGACCTCTTAATTGGATGCATGTAGTGCATTGTTCTGTGTGAATGGTGATGTATTTCCTCATGGTTTGTCAGTAATAATTACGTCTGGTGTTAGGCAGGTATTTGTCTTTGGCGGGATGTCCATCGATGAGATTATCGTGAATGGCAAGCAAGATCCGTTGGACAAGTGAGGTGAAGACGACATTCTTTTCGTTATTCTCCAACGGTCTTCTGATGAGCACGTTGTTTTGTAACTGTAGTTCCTGTATAGGGAGTAGGTATTTGGTGTTCAGGTTATCTCCTGATTCGAGGGCATATATAATGGACCAGGTAGGTACTCCTTTTCCTTCTGAATTCCTCAAGGGAGATGCACTAAGTAATTGGGACTATGGGGATGCACGTGTTCCTGCTGAGGGCGTCAGCAATGACATTTGCTTTCCCTTTGATGTACTGTATTCTATGGTCGGGTTAAACTCTAAGGCTGTAGTATGCCATCTTACGATTCTTTTCATGTAGGGTCTTGCCTTTAAAGAAGCCTTTGAGGGGTTGGTGATCAGCAAAAACTGTTATCTTGTGTCTCAATATTAGTTTTCTGAAGTATTTAAGGGCCCAGATCACTGCCAAGGCTTCTAGGTGGGTTACAATATATGAGGCTTCTGCAGGGTTAACCATCCGGGTTGTATATGCTATCACCCTCTGTTTTCCATTTGAGTCTTCCCGTTAGAAGATTACCCCAATTCCTGTCTTAGAGACGGCATCAGTGTGTAGAACAAATTTCTTTGAAAAGTCTGGAAACATCAGAATGGGAGCATTGGATAGGGAGAGTTTGGATGTTTACTTCTTCCTCGTTATCCCATTTGAAGGAAATGCCTTTGTGAGAAAACTTTGTGAAGGATGCTGCTTTCTTGCCGAAGTCTTCCACAAAGTGTCCGTAGTAGGTACAGAGGCCTTTGAAACCTCAAGTTTCGTCTGCATAAGTGGAAATGGGAAGGCAAGAATGGCATTAATTTGATCAGAGTTGGTGTGTATACCTTCCTTGTCTACTGTGTGTCCTAAAGATTTTAACATTTTCTTTAAAATGGTACACTTGGAGAGATGGAATGTCATGTCAGCTCTCACAACAGCATCTAGGACTTAGTGAAAGCTGTGCATATGTTGTTCTGTTAGAGGAATGAATATGATCAAATCATCTAGGTAGACAAATAGAGATTTTCTTCTCTTGTCTTTGAAGAAGTGGTTCCTAAGACGTTGTAGGGCTGAACTCGTAATGCCAAATATCTGTGCTAAAGACTTTGACAGGCTTGGTGTCTTTTGTCAATTCTGTCTTCCAGAATACTGATTCGAGGTCAAGTGACGAGAACTCTGACTTTCATTTTGGATTATAGGATATTAGACATTACCAGCATTAGTAATCAATCAGGGGTTATTGACCTTTTTAAAGTCTGTTACAGGCCTCAATCTGACATCCTTCTTAGGTCCTAGGAACGTTATGGATTTCCCAGGAGAGTGGGAGTGTAGAATGATGCCTTGATCCAACATGTCTTTAACGTGGTAAGATACTAACACCTTTCTACTTTGTGGAATCCCATAGGCTGGGGTGTATATTGGTATTGCATTTAGAGGTGTTCTTATGTGGTGTTTTACAAGTGAAGTGGTATCTAGGGGTTCATCGCTCAGTGCGGTGGCTTTCCTGTAAACATCCAAATTCTTTAGAATTTGTGGTTTTGCTTCTAGGAAGTCAACAGGGTTTAAATCACCAATGTCTATATCTGGCTCAATGATGAAAAAAAATTGTGACATCGACGTTCGTCGCCTGAGTTTCTCGTATTGGCGTAATGCACAAGAAAGATTTACTGGGGAATGTTTGTCTAGGCTCATAGAAGGTGAATTGTTTCTTATGATGGCGAATGAGTGTTTACCTTCTCTGACTTTATCCCAGGTTGGCTGTAGCATGAAATTTTTTACTTTGCATGAAATGGGTGGTATGCCTGAATGAATTCTAATTCACCTGGCTGGCTGAATGGTTTCTTTTGTGGATGACAGAAGTTTTGTCAGCATTTTTGCGTTATTGTGAGGGTATGATAATGTATGGGTTGACTGACGGAGGAGGGTGATGATACTGTTGTTGTAGGGGTTGAGGCATGGCTTATGACTTATGACTTATGGAAACCACATTTATCTAAGTTTCAGTACGTGCTAAAAATGAAGCTTGTCTGTCTTCAGTAAGGCCTAGGAATGGAAACGATTTGTTGTGGGACTTGGGTATTAAGTTTCCTTTTGTTACGAGGCAAGTTTGTATTCCCCCTGACTGATGTATAAATGTATAAATGTCGATTGGTGTTTGTCAACCACGAGGGTGCTGTCTGAGCAAAGCCTACTAACTGTCATTTCCTCGACAAGGGCTTTGTTACAATAGAATACACCAAAAGACTCTCAAAACCAATATCATGTATTTGGGTATTTTAATGTATACTGTTGGTTTCGGTAGATCTTACTCAATTCTTCCCAACCCGGTTTTGAACCTTTCGTGTTGGTAATGATAACGGCTGCAATTCAAGATTCATTGATAAGGCCATGCAGCTCTAGTTAATCGTGTACTTATATTTTATATCGAACATAAACGAGAGTTGACTGTAACTTCATCTCCACATCGTAAGTATATATGTATGTATGTATGTATGTGTGTATGTATGTATGTATGTGTGTATGTATGTATGTATGTATGTATGTATGTATGTATGTATGTGTGTGTGTATGTATATATGTATGTATGTGTGTGTATGTATATATGCGTGTATATACGTATATAGGTATGTATGTATGATGTATGTATGTAAGTATATATTATATAAATATGTGTATACATGTATGTGCTTTTATATATATGTATGTATGTATTTATGTATATACCGTATGTACAATATTATATAAGGATGTATGTGTACATTGAAACATGGCTTCGTTGGCGATAATTTTTTCCCCCCTGTTTTTGGTTTTGTCTGATTGTCAGTTCGGTCCACTCTTCCCCATAAAATTCCCCTAGAAAAGTCCCATAAAACTGTGACAATTACGTTACGGAAAATTCGCACGTTAAGTTCAAATGAATACGGCCAAGAAAAAAAAAAAAAAAAAAGGAAAAGAAACTCCGTAATTGGATTATTCTGGTGGTTCCGGCCGAATCTACGTTCATATACATTGACCAAGACTCAAGAGGAAGCAAGAACGAAAAAAAAAAAAACTCGCCTTGTTCGCTCGTTCAAAACCACAGACGAACTTCTCCCGGTCCCATTACAAGACGTAAAACCAGGAATTAGCTCTTTCCGGTCGAGAGGCTTTTCTGAAGCTGATTAGAATAGGTTTAACGTTGGTCAGAATAACATAATTAAGTTAACTAAATGTTTGGGAAAAGGTTAATCGAGATTTTCTTTTGCCCCTCCCTCCAGGTCAAGAAGCTTCACTGTAACTGAATAAAATCCTATGGAATTAGGCATAACAAATCATTGGACAAATAATATGATTGGAAGAGTTACTTCTGGTATTTTACTCCATTACAAAGATTACAAAAGTTACAAAGGCGTAGCATGTCGACAGGAGACCTTTTGGTCCATAACTAGGTCGGATAGAAAAAAAAAAATAATGATAATAATAACAATAATGATAAATAAAAATAAATGAATAAAAATGAATCAATAAATAGATAAATAAGTAAATAAATAAACAAATAAAAATATAATAATAATGAATAAAATAAATAAATAAGTGCACAGGTATAGTTAAATAATAAACAAACAGGTAAATAGTAGATAATAATAAATTTATATATAACTCGCTTTCCATCTACTTGCCTTCTACTCTGCCTCAAGACCCTTGGATCTGCATTCAGTCTAATCGTCCCTTCACGATGTCAGTGTAACAGTCTTACTCATTATACGAATAACGTACACCATTATCTACTCACAGCCCCTTCGACCTCACACACAATCCATTCCCCTCACTCTCACGACCCCTTTTCCCTCACTTACTACCCCTTTCCCATGAGTTACGACCCCTCACCCCTCATTGATGATCCCCTTTCTCCTACTTAAGACTTCTACGCCCTCCTTACGACTCCATTTGGTCTCACTTATCTCTTTGCCCTCATCCTTCACTATTCCCTTTGAGATACGACCTCCTCCCCTTGAGATACGACCTCCTTCCTTTGAGATACGACCACCCTGTTCTCACTTACGACTAACTTCGCTCTCACTTACGAACATCTTCAGCCCCATTTACGTCCTCTTCCTTCTCACACACGACGTCTTCTTCCTCACTTCAGACCCTCTTCCCGACTTCGTGGGGGTGTAGGGGGAGGGGGAGGGGGGGGACCTCCACCAGCCATTACCCAGATCTTCTGGCCAAGTAAAACAGCCCTTCTCGTAATACGACCGCTTCCTCACACGTACAACGGCTCGGCAAACATTCCCAGATATCGAAAAGAAATTGGCACTTGTTGCACTTTGATCTGCAACATACATATTGCATGAAGGAGGTCCGCGTATGCAATGACGGAGTCTTCGCGCGAGGCCGAAACGGAATAACAGATGAGACTACTTCCCATGCGTCTCAATCTACGGGTCTTTACCGACTCTCAGAGTCTCTCTCTCTCTCTCCCTCTCTCTCTCTCTCTCTCTCTCTCTCTCTCTCTCTCTCTCTCTCTCTCTCTCTCTCTCTCTATATATATATATATATATATATATATATATATATATACTGTATATATATATATATATATATATATATATATATATTCTCTCTCTCTCTCTCTCTCTCTCTCTCTCTCTCTCTCTCTCTCTCTCTATATATATATATATATATATACATACATATATATATATATATACATACATACATATATATATATATATATATATATATATATATATATATATATCTTATTACATTCCTATATCTCTTTCTACTTTTTCCTTTTCCTTGCTCTCCCTCTCTCCCCCTCAGTCTTTCTCTCTCTCACTCTCTCTCTCTCTCTCTTTCCCACTCTCTCCCCCTCCAGCTCTGTCTCCCTCATTTGCCATCCCGATCCTTTTCCCTCTCTCTCTCTCCCTCACCCTCCCCTCTCCCTCCTTTTCCCTCCCTCTCCCTCCCTCTCTCTCCACCCCTTCCCTTTCCTTCCATTTCGCTCCCTCACCCAACCCTCTCAATCTTAATTTCCTCTCTACCACTCTTTTTTTCTCTCCCTCGCTCTCCCTCACTGACCCTTGCTCTCCTTCGCTCTCCTTTGCTCTCTCTCATGTTTCTTTGCTCTCCCTCGCTCTTCTTCACTCTTCCTCGTTCTCCTTCTCTCCCTCACTCACTTTTCTTCGCTTACCCTAGCTCTCCCCCTCCCCTTCTTTCTCTCTCTCTCTCTCTCTCTCTCTCTCTCTCTCTCTCTCTCTCTCTCTCTCTCTCTCTCTCTCTCTCTCTCTCTCTCTCTCTCTCTCGCTCTCCCCCTCTCTCCCTCACTATCCCTTGCTTGCCCTCGCTCTCCCTTCATTTCTCTTGCTCTCTTTCGCTTTCCCTTGTTCTCTCTCGCTCTCTCTTACTTTTCCTCGTCCTCTCTCGCTCTCCTTTGCTCTCCCTCGCTCTCTCTCGCTCTAACTCACCTTCTCTCTCCTACCCGCCGTCCTACCTCACTCTCCCTTTCCTTTCCTCTTCTTTCTTTCTTTCTCTTACTCTTCTTTCCCTTTATCTTCCTCCTTCACTCTTCTCCCTCCCTCTACCTCATTCCTACTCCCTCTTCCCATAGTCCACGCTCATTGGATCGCTCCTTCTCTACATACATATTCATTTTAATTACAGTATTTTTTATTTTCTTCTGTTCTTCCTCATCTCTCCATCATTGTCTTCCTTCTCCCTTTCCTCACTCCCTGTTTTCCTCCCTCCTTCCCTCCCTCCTTCCCTCCCTCCTTTCCTCCCTCCTTCCCTCCCTCCTTTCCTTCCTCCTTCTCTCCCTTATTCACTCCCTCCTTCCCTCCCTCCTTCCCTCCCTCCTTTCCTTCCTCCTTCCCTCCCTCCTTCTCTCCCTCCTTCCCTCCCTCCTTCCCTCCCTCCTTTCCTTCCTCTCTCCCTCTCTCCTTCCCTCCCTCCTTCCCTCCCTCCTTCCCGCCCTCCTTCCCTCCCTCCTTCCCTCCTTCCCTCCCTCCTTCCCTCCCTCC
>NC_134811.1:7235045-7242545 GCF_046742065.1 Oratosquilla oratoria
AAAGACTTATTTCATGCAAAAGTATTTTGTTAGTATTATTAGTATAAAAATGATGATTAAGAGTGAAAGGGCAGTGGAGGCATAGGGTAAGATTTTGTAGTGTAGATCTAAAGAGTCTATATCAAGAGTAGTTGATTTATTTAGGAGACGTACCATGTCTATCTTACTTGGGAGGATGGTATCGGGGACCTTAGGGAGGGGTGGAAGTGTTAGTTGGGTTATGGGACCTAGATCGTGGGTGGTGTTGAGAGTGCCTTGGTAGTGGAGTTTGTTAGGTAGGAGCATTGAGTCCATCATATAGATGTGGCAGGTGTCTGGTAGAGTGATAGAGCCGTTGATCTTATGATGGGAGGGTGGTTTGTGTAGGCATATTACGGATACTAATGTGGGGTGGGGAAGAAATATGAAGTGTTTATGTCCTACGTGGGTGTGGTGTATTTGAGTGTTGTCTGAAAAGCGAAAGTCACATGTCTCGGAAAAGTTGACTTTGGGTGTTGTGAGTTCTGAGAGGCAAGGTTGGGATTTGGTTAATTGGAAGTGGAATGGGTAAGCTGGGCAGATATGGAAGTTAGGTCGTGCTATCTTGCAAGTTGTCATGGTTTCCGGTGATGATTGTGAAATCCATTGACCGTCCGTTGATATTAGGATGGTGGAGGTTGGTAGGTTGAGGGTCATGGTGCGGTTTTGGTAAGGGTAGGGGAAGGGATAAATTTCCCAAAGGGAGAATCTCTTGATCGGGTCCATAGGTATGTTGATAAGGATAAATTCTTGAAAGATAGTTGATGCTAAGATGGGGTAGTAGTGTTGTATTTCGTTCTTGAGAAAGAAGGGGGTGAGTTTCAATGTATTGTGAGCTTGTCGTAGTGTTTGAGTAAGTTGGGTTGGAGTGATAATTTGAGAGGTGACTATACCTGCGTGGGCGTTCCAAATGTCGCTCTGGACAAGATTACTGTGACTTATTAATCTGTCTAGCTGTTTGTCGAGTTCATTTAGGTGATGGAGGAAGAAGAGGGCTATTTGTGAATGGGTAATCTTAGCTAAGCGGGAAGTTGTGAATGTTGTGAGGTGATTTATCTTGTCAATTACCGAATTTACTGAGGTGGCGAGGAGATCTATGTTTTTTGAGTTTAGGTTGATTAGCTTGCCTTGCTGGTGTAGTACCTTTTTTATATTTTCTATGTGTGAGTAAACCGTATTTACGTCTTGTTCAGTTGCGGTGCCGAATAGGGATTTAGAAATGATACCTATCAAGTTAAAATTCCGCGTTTGGCTGTATTGTTCTTTGGGGATTCATTTTCTGGGTTGGGAAGGTGGTATATTATGTATTTGATGGTGTTCATTTTTTCGTGTAGGGCGTTGACGTTGTGGTATAGTGTCATTGAGATTTCGTAGTTTTGATCTGTGGTGTTGGGTATTTGGGTGGAGATTAGTTGCTCTATTTGTAACAGGTTTTTGTGGATTTTTATGAGGGGGTTTATCAAGAGTTCAGGAGAAATACGCATCTTGACCATGATGGAGTCTTCTACGCATGCGGTAGTGCCGTGGTTGTTGACGATTGCTCCTGGTATCAGTATGAGAATGGTGAGTGAGAGGTGGACGAGAAGGGGTAGCAGAAGTAGTTGTTGCATCCAATGGATGAAGGTTATGTTTTAGTGAATGAGGATATGTATATCTGACTCTCGCTAAGGTTATAGTGGTCGGAAGGAAGTAGAGAAGGTTTGATAGATATGCGGAAGGGAGTTCTTATTGTAATTTGGCCATTTTAACCTCCACTGAGGAATGCATGACGTCCTGCATCTTCAGGGGCGAGAGCTAGAGTGTATGTTTTAGTTGCGTCGACGCAGTGTCATGTGATGGGAATTGCGCTTGGTTGGGTTATTTGTTAGTCCGGTAGGTGGGTTCTGGTTAGGAGGTGGGGTTGGTTTGAGGTTAAGTTTAACTTTCCTCAATTTCTCTCCGTGTATGGTTACGGTTGTGTGATCGGAAGGGTCTGTTAGTAGGAAAACATTGTTGGGGAGTTAGGTTGTGACTGTGAAGGGGCCTAAGAACTTGGGTTTGAGTTTGTTAGTTCTATTAGAATCTCTGACCATGACTGTGTCTCCAAGTGTTATGTTAAGTGGAGATGATCGTTTGTGTTGTTTTGTTTTTGTTCTTTCTTGAGCTGCTTTGAGGTTTTCTCTGACTTGTTTGTATATACTTTGCATGCCTCGTTTTAGGCATTGGGTAAGGTTGTCTAGGTTGTATAAGGGTGGTGGTGGTTGGTTGAAGATTTGGTAGGGTAGGCGCATTCTTTGGCCAAAAATGATCTCATGGGGGGACATCTTTGTTGCGGAGTTGACTGTGCTGTTGATACTGGCTTTACCTGTGGTAGCCAATCTTCCCAACTGTCCGTAAGATCGTTGGCCAAAGGTCTGAGGATTTCAAGCACTTTTCTATTAGTGCGTTCTGTTAGTCCATTCCCTTGTGGGTGGTAGGCAGTGGCGAAGGTTTGATCTATGTTGTATAGATGTGCTATTTCGCGCATTACCTCGTTCTCGAACTCTGAACCATTGTCAGACAGCATTCGCCTGGGGATGTTGTATCTACAGAATATGTTGTTAACCAATGCTTTGGCCACAGTCTCTGCTGTTTTGTCCTGTAGTGGAACTAGGATTGTGTACTTTGACAGATAGTCGACTGCCGTGAGTACATAATTGGAACCTTGATGGCTCGTTGGCATTTTAAGTAGGTCAATGCCAAGTGTTTCCCATGGTTCAGCAGGGAGTGGGATGTCTTTGATATTGAGTTGTTTGGGGTCAGGTCCTCTGAATTGGCTGCAAATTAAACATTGGTCTATATGTGTGGTTATGTCTTTTTTCATATTTATCCAAAAATATGAATGCCTAGCAGTATTCAGTGTCTTATCCCTGCCCGAGTGGCCTCCCATTGCGCTGTCGTGCAATATGTGTAGGACCTTGGGAACTTAGCTTTGGGGATGACAGTAACTTTTCTGTCATTAGTGGTTCTCCTTATGATTCCGTCGACCAGTTTGAGTTCCTCTATAGGGACAGGTGGTCGGGACTGTAAGGGTGTTCTTGAAAGTAGATGTTGTTTTACTTTAGACCATGTCGGGTCTTTGTCTGTTTCTTCTCTAAGGTCTTGCATAGGAATACAGGTTGTTTTTGTTAAGGTGGATATGTGGATTTGTCTGCTTAGTGAGTCGGCTACTACGTTAGCCTTTCCAGCTAGGTATGTTATTTTTGGATCAAAGTCCAATAAGGTGGTTTTCCACCTAGCAATTCTGCCATGTAAGTCTTTAGAGTTAAAGAGGTAGACTAGGGGTTGGTGGTCTGTAAAAACATTTATCTTATATCCTAGTATAAGATATTTGAAATGTTTCAAGCCCCATATCAATGCAAGTCCTTCTTTGTGGGTAGTTGAATAGTTACTTTCAGGCTTATTCAGTACTCTACTTGCGTAGGCTATGGGGTGCTCTTTCCCGTTTTCGTCTTTCTGCTGTAAGACTGCGCCTATTCCTTTAGAGGAGGCGTCGGTGTAAAGAAGGAATTCTTTCTTCATGTCAGGAAAGGCTAGGACAGGGGCTGTGGTAAGAGCATGTTTAAGTGTGTCGAAGCTTTGCTGTTCCGCTTCAGACCATTTAAAGGTCTCGCTTTTCCTTGTGAATTTGGTGAGAGGGGATGCTATGTGTGCAAAATTTCTTATGAAGTGTCTATAGTATGATGCTAGTCCTACGAAACTTCTTGTTTCATCTGCGTTTCTGGGGGTTGGGAAATTGGTTATTGTGTTTATTTTATCTGTGGTTGTGTGGATGCCTCGGACATCGACCTTATGGCCTAGGAAGGTGAGTTCCGTCTGTAGGAATTTGCACTTTCCTAGTTGGATTTTCAGTCCGGTGTTTTTGAGTCTTTTTAGGACAATCTCTATTACATGGAGGTGGTCAGTTTGTGTGGGGCTATAGATGATGAGGTCGTCTAAGTAGACGAATAATGAGATTCCTATCATATCGCTGAAAATGCGATTCATTAATCTCTGTTGGGTTGAGGGGGCATTTTTAAGGCCAAAGGGCATGCGCTCGAAGTGGAAATGTCCCTTATCTGTGGAGAATGCAGTTACGGGTTTTGATTCATCAGTCAATTTCACTTGCCAGAAGGCTGACTTAAGGTCAATTGTGGAAAATACTGCGTTTCCGTTACCTATAGATTGTAAGACATCCTGCATGGCAGGGAGTGGGTGTGGGTCAGATTGAGTTAGGTGATTTACTTGTCTAAAATCTACAACAGGGCGTAGGGTTCCGTCTTTCTTAGGGACTAGGAAGAGGGGACTGTTCCAAGGGGAATCTGAGTGAGAAATTACACCTTGGTGTAACATATGCACACTGTTGTCTACCTGTGTTTTCTTACTGTGGGGTATGCGGTAAGCGGGGGTGTATGAGGGGGGGGGTGTTGGGGGGGATTTGGATGTGGTGTTTAGTTATATCACATTTGCCTAGGGGTTCGCCTTCTAAGGCGATAGCCGATCTATTCCTTTGGAGGAGGTTTAGTAGCTTGTCACGCATCTCTCCGTTGGCTGATGTTGTGATTTAGTTGGGGTAGATAGGGGTGAGGGTTTGTGTTTGTCTTACAGTGTTGATGTGTTCAGGGGGTGGTTCCTGGATTGGGGAATTATGGAGGTGGACTGAACAAATGTATGTGTTCTCTTTAATTTTGCGGTGTTGGTCTGAGAGATTCGTTAACATAGCTAGGGTGTGTTTATTTTCTGACACTACATCCCATGAAGATTCTAGGGTTATGTTATTTATTCTTGACGTATCTGGGTCAATTATGACATCCTGATGTTCTATTGCTCCGGGTATGTATAGTGGAACTGTTATTGAATGTCTAGGGGGTATGATGACTGTGTTAGACATCAGTGCTTTTGAGGTGACATAAGGTGGACGGAATGAGTAGCTCTTAGTTGGAGAGGGGTTATTTAAGCCAAATAGACATGAAAGGGGTTGTGTGTCTGGGTCGGGTGTTTCAGGTGTTTTGGAGATGTCATTGACATCTTGGAAGGAGATTTTGTTGGTATCTAAGTTAATTATTGCCTTCCAGTCCCGTAGGGACTTTAAACCTATCATACCTTGTTGGTCGAGACTCCATTCATCAGCTAAGTGGAAGGATGTTAGGCCTACCTGGGAATTGTTTACTTCTATATTTATATCAATCATATCATGAAGTGCTATAGTTGATCCTTCTATTAGTAGGCCTTCTGTGTTTGAGTACTGGATTTGGGGTGGGTCATTAAGTGCTTCGTAGAGAGCTCTGGGTATGAGGTTCAGGTTTGTTCCTGTATCAACCATCATGTCAACACTTATTTGATCTAGTGTTACTTTTAGAGTGATATAGTTGTGTGGTGTGTCGGACGTTCCTATGGTGGTCTGGTGCGTGAGGCTGGTGCACCGAATGGTACCCCCAATCGGTGTTGAGTTGTATGTGTTGTGTGGGAGGAGGGTGTTTGTCGAGGTGCCGTAACTTGTTTGTTTGTTCTCTGATGAGGTTGTGGTTGTGATTTTTGTTGAGAACATTCCTCGTTGGAGTGAGTTGTGGTTTTGTGTAGGTTGCAGTATTTGCCTGGCCGTGTTGGTTTTGACATGTTGGGTGGTCGGGGGGGGGCGTGAGTTGTTTGATTTGTTGTTGAGCTCTACATTGGGAATCTGTGTGGGAGGTAGTACCATGAACTGAACAAGGGGTAGTGCGGTGTTGTGCCTGCGGGTGTTGGTATTGCTGTGCTCTACATTGAGCATCTGTGTGTGTCGTTGTCCCATGAACTGAGCAAGGGGTAGTGCGATGTTGTGTTAGCACTTGTTGTTTCTGTATGCAGTCTCTGGTGTTGTGACTTGTTGAAAGATGGTAGGAACACCAGGTTGAAAGGTTGGGCTGTATTGGAGCTAGGGGCCTGCTGTGACTGAAGGCTATTCAGTTTAGCATAATGGTGCTGGTCAGAGAGGGAGATGTTGCAAGCGTTGGTTATGTCTATACCCGTTGCACTGAGAACTGGCCGTTAGGGCGGAGCACTGGGAGTTCCCCTGTGGTGCCACATCTAATTATTTTATAATTTTATTTTATTATATAATTCTATTTTATAATGTTGCCACATATGATTATATTATAATTTTTGTCACACACCACCACTGAGGTAAAAATCAAAGCAATGTTTTCTATACAAAGGTTTCGTTTCTTCGAGTCTAGACATGGCATATGGAAAAGAGAGAGCGACGTTGCCGCTACATCTAATCTCTGGCCCCGCCCCCCTCACACTGCATTCAGAAATCATTGCATCCACACGCACGTTCTCGCCATGGATGCCCACTTGTGGCAACACCGGGAAATCTCCTAGCCCCGCCTTATCGGTCATTTCTCCTTGCGCTGACTATAATATGTATGTGTAAGCTAATGGGTTTCTAGTATTTAGATCCCTTCTAGTTGCTTCTCTATGACACTTTGGTGGAAGTTGGGAAAGATAAAGGCCTATCTCTAGGAATGTGTATAGGTTTTCTAATGTCATTGCCTTTTTTCCTGAGGTGTCTGTGAAGGTCCAAGGGCTGTTATTGTCCATGTTTTCCCTAATTTCTTTTATTGCATTGGCAACATTGTCCCTGGTGTTAGTCTTTTTGAATTCTAGTGTAATTTAGAAATGTGAAGAGAAAGTTAATGTTGTTTGCTTGTTTGTTCTGAAAGACATTTAACAGATGCTCCTTATAATCGCTATATGCGATTCCTGCGGCTATCAGACTGTCTAGCATCCGAGCGGTAGACCTGTGCTCGTCAGATGCTTCTATTTTCTGGCGGCATAGATTTATCTTTTCTAAGTCAGAGTAGTTTGGATTTTTTGAAAAGAAAAGGTCACATGCCGTCAGGAAGTCAGTGATGGAAAGTCCGCTAGTTTGAGAGAAGGTGGGGATTTCGGTTAGAGGGGAGATGGTTTGGTAGTTATTGATTATTGTGGGTTGGTGTTGGGCAGTATGTGGGGTAGTTGGCAGTTGGGTTGGGAGGGGGTGTTGTGATGGGGGTTGTGGGTGAGGATGCTGTGATAGAATTGGGGGGGGGGTATTGTGTAGGGATGTCGGATGAAAGCTGTTTGACTTGGCGTTAGGTTGGGAGAAGGGAAGGCAAAGTTCTCGTATGAATGGGTTGGTTCTGGATGAGGGGAAATTGAAGTTTTGGTGTGGAGTGGGGAAAGGGGTTGGGGGGTAGGAGTGGTTGAGTTGAGTCAAAGGAGTCTTCGAGTGAATGGTCATGTTGTGAGGGTAGGTTGTCAATGTTATTGTTGTGAGGAGTTATAGGATCTACGTCAGATGTGGAATGATTGGTATTACTGGGTGATTTCTCTTCTTTCGAGTTAGGAAGGAGAATATCAAAGAAATTTTTGACCTTGGATCTCGTTCCTGAAGCCATGTTAGTGTCTAATTTAGGGATGCATGCATTACCTAAGAGATAGTGTGTTGTAGCTAGAGACGAGGTA
>NC_134811.1:7247545-7255045 GCF_046742065.1 Oratosquilla oratoria
TCAAATATCAACAGAGAGCATCGTCATCTCTGTGCACTGAGACCTTTGTGACAGGAGTAAATGTGAAGATTCTCTGAGTGCTTTGGTTCTCGCTTAGATTGGAATATCTTTATAGTGCTTCAGTACCAACGTCTTCTGTTTCCAAATGCATAGCTGTCCAAAGTCTTGCATACGTGAGTACGCCTGACGCGAATAGTAGTTTTTAATGCAATACCAGAAAGAATTCGGGAGTTTTACTTTATATATTTTGAGGGGGAAGAGAAATATAAATGCCTTCGTTCAAGGGACGACATGGACGCTAAGCATTGTGGTATACTAGGAATGAATAGAAAAGTTTGATGGTAGAAAACATAAGAGGAAGGGAACCAACAGCCACGGAAGGAGACGATGACGTAGCTGACGCAACAAAGACGAATAAGATATTCCGTTGGGATAAAATGACAAGCGTCACGTGCTCCTGAAGAGGCTAAGGAAGTCTCTAATCGAAAACAGAGACAAGAAGTCTCTGGCAAGGGACTAAGACCCTAAGCCTGAGACTCGGAGTTCCCAAAGAAAGACCATCAGCAAACGAAGACAGAAACTTTCAACCTTTGCAATAATCGGACTCCCACTTGGAGGAGTCTCCTGGTAGTGAGGCAGACAACTCCCTTTGGTTCAGGGGAATATGATGGTACGTAAGCTTACTTTGATATTTTTATTCTGGCGAATACCACGCGATTTTGGTGCAGAGGCCGATGGACGAAACTGAGTCTCCATCAACTGAAATCCATTTATTGGTCTTCTTGTCAGATGAATGAGGATATCTGGTGCTAACTCAAAGATGTATATCGAGTCTCCTAAACCTATTGGCATTAATCCCACATATTTGTGATTCGAAAGGAAGTACTTTCGAGGATTACTGTCTTCATGTGCAACCAGGCAACATTTATAATTATCATTAAGGGTTCTTCCTTGTAATTCATAGATATGAAGTACTAGTGCCAATGGGTTAAGGAGACCAAATAGATAATTGGCACTAGTGCCTATATGTTAACAAGACTTATGAGAAAAATGAATTTTCATCATATTAACCAACATGAAGCTTCAATCATGAAGTTGTACAGTTATCTTCATTGGAGGATAGATAATCATTTCTGTTTTATTGACAAAAACCTGCAGCCCGACAATGCTGGCAACCAACTATCCTTGGAAAGTCGCATAGATGTCTATGGGAAGAAACATTGATCTGTTGTCTGTGTAGTGTTTCGTGAGAACTGACTTTGTGTCAGTACCATGTACTCGTGGGAGTAAGAGAAATGGCGAAGTCACAGGCTATCTGCCCTCCTTATGTAAAAAAAATGGAGGAAATGCAAACTTAATACACAGATATCCTGGGTCCCGTCCTCAAGACCGAGTGACAACCTAACAGGGTTACATTTTCAGATAGAGGTTAGGTTGATGACGGGTTTTGAAAGCAGTTGGCAGCAAGATGCTGTAATGACTATCATTTATTTCATATTATTTGTTCATTTGTTTTGTTATCATTTGTCCGTTTGTTTATTATTATTTGCTTGATTTTCATTTATTATTAGTTATATGTTAATTTATTATTATTTAATATTTACCTGTTTATCATTTAACTATAACTATCCATTTATTAATGTATTTTATTTATTATTTACACTATTGAATTCTTTATTTATTCATTTATCTATTTATCATTATTATGATCTTTTTCGCATCCGAGCTAGATATGGACTAAAAGGTCTCTTGTCGGCATGCACCGCCTTTGTAATCCTTTGTAAATAATCCTCTTTGGTGTCTGCGTTTCAGGTACTTGTCGCCCCGTTTTTCAGATAGGAGAAGCATAACCGACGCTGTCTAGGCCTACTTGGTTGAGGTAAGTGATATTCACTTATACTAAATATATTATCATGATCTCTTGAATTTAATAAGTGTAATAACTATCGATGCATAAGAAGGATGCCATTATGTGGAATATGTGTGGATCTTGTTCCAGAAGTTTGAGTTTGAGTTTTATGGGCTTCTGTTTCTTTTTGGGCTGAGCATTGATTGAAAGCTCGCTTACTGATGCGTCCTCCAGTTATATCCCAGCTTCTTCCATTACATGATGCATCCAACAGTAGAAAAAACAGATCAAGGTGAAATAGGACAAAATGAAATAGAAATAAAATCCAAGTAGATATAAATGGAAGCCCTCGAGAACGGAAAAGTTTAATTGCTTCAGAATCACCCCATTACTCGCCTTTATTCAAAATGGCGCCGAAAGTTTTGGCGACATACAGAGCAAAAGCTGATAACGATGCAGCGAATTTACTGACTCCATTCATATTTCTGCTTTCCACTTCCAAATGTTGTAGAGTTTTAGGCAGTGAGGAACAAGATTAACAACTTATTTACATAATATTTGACTAATTCGACACCGAATTGTTCCATTTTTACCAAATATTTTGTAGCAGTGGGGAGAAAAAAATCGCGTGTAACAGAATTTTCTTTATTTGCTGACGTCATCATCAGAATGAAATCGCCAGACGGTAGCCAGAGGAAAGTTGTCTATGACCGTGAGAAGGTTAAAAAAGCCTCGCATTGTATTTATTTATTTATTCATTTATTTATATATTCTATTTATTTCTTTTATTCATTTATTTTATTTTTTTACTATGTGATCTCTTCAGCGCACAAGAGCACTACTGCATGATTAAAATAGGCTACCGTCTTCTCCTTTTCTGCATGAGGGGACGGAGAAGGGGGATCGCCGAATTAATGAAGCGGCCTTGCTGTGGATGTGCTATGTCTTGCGACACTGCTTCTGACCTACGGCAGTGGGAGAGATGTAAGGATGACCCGTCATCTAGGAGGTGCCAAGATAAGAGGGGGGAAAGAGGGTGGAGAGGAGTGGAGTGTGATGGGGATGGAATAGGTGGGAGTGGTTTCTGCCTCTGTCTTTTGGCTAGCTCCCGTGTAAGGGGGGAAAAACCTCTGGTATATATATGTATGTATGTATGTACTTTTAGTTGGAACAAAGTCTTTAAAGATGACATGGCGACTTCATAGATCGATTTCAATTCTCAGGCTCCCAGAGGTTCCTAATAAAACTGCCTGGCGTTAGCCAGAATAAATATCTCGGACCCTTTGACGTTGACATTAGTTTCCCTCGGCGACATACAATCGTCATAGTAAACATGGTTTTAAAGGTGACACAAAAGCTTCAGAGATTAACTATCAACCTTCAAGAAGTTGTCTACAAGCTGAATTGAAATATTTGATATTCACAAGAACAAAATGGATTTAAAAGTGACATAGTTTAAGGGTTTCAAGGGTAAGAACAAGATTTGAAATTTGCCTCAGGTTTTGTGCTGAGAAATCCAGCCTCCTAACAACCTTCAAGAAGTAGTCTATATGTTGAATTAAAATATTTGATATTCACAAGAACAAAATATATTTGAAACTGACATAGTGTAAGGGTTTCAAGGATAAGAACGAGATTTGAAATTTGCCTCAGCTTTTGTGTTGAGACATTCCAGCCTCCCCTCCCCCCTGAGAGTCTGGAAAAGGATATATTGTCGAAAAGAAAGTGTGAAGTAGGAGGGGAGGAAGAGAAGTTTAGATAGGGAAGGAGGGAAGGTGGTAAGGGGAAAGGAAGGAAGGAGAAAGAGGGTAAGGTTGGGGTGGAGAAAAATCTATAAAGAAATGTCTGTCTCTTGTCACCCACGTCCTGGGAAATCGGCAACAGCGTCTCTCAAGAGGGAGACAGAGAGTAGCAGCATCTTCGACACGACAAGGGGGTCCGATTCCGGGAGCTCCTGATGTATTCGGCGGAAACCAAGAACTCTTCTGTCGGAAACCGAAAGCGTCTGCCGGGAACCAGAAGCCTCTAGTTTCCGCTTCGCCAGGACCCGGCCTCTTTTTTTTTTTTTTTTTTTTTTCTATTGTTTTCACGACAAGGATTTGACGAATGCGCGCCTCTGGCCAAGCACATAGACATAAGAAAAGAGGACAGATTATTCTTTTTATTGGATTTTTTTTTCCAACTTATTAGAATTTATCCTTTTTGTAGTTCTGTTTGAATTCTTTTGAAAGTTTACCCTTGATAGATTGACTTAACCTACTCAAATCCCAAGCAGTCTTGCAAGTATTAGTAGTAGTGATTGTAATAATGATTGTACTAGTAAATGGTAAATAGAGAAGAGTGAGTACTGAAGAGTGAATAGTGAGTAGCGAATAAATAGTTGATAGCAAATTGAAAACAACTAACGGCAAATTGCAAGGTGCAAAGCGTAAAGCATAAGTGACAAAGTACAAATGGTCAATGGCAAATGCCAAGTATTAAAAGAATTTTTTCAAATTGTAAAGTGTTTTGACCAACCTGCCTCTCTCTTTGGCACCCGATGAGTCTCAGGGTCTCAATCGGCCAAGTCTCTCGAGCTTCTTTAAAACGTCTTCAAGAGACCCAAACTCCATGACCCCCGCGCAGCTGATTGGAGGGAGCTTAATCTTCTCTCTGAAAGCTCGTACTCAGTAAAAAAAAAAAAAAAAAAAAAAAAAAAAAAAAAAAAAAAATCCTGAAATTACTTTTAGTTCAAGCATTAAAGGACATCTCCAGATTGGAGTAGTTAATGAGATTAAGTAGACTGCCAGCTCTCTCTCTATCTAGAAATCCATCCTAGCACCCTCCTCAACCCCATCTCCAAATTCCAATCCTATCCCAAATCCTAACCCATCTTCAACTCCAACCCCAACTCCAACCCCAGCCCCAACTCCAACCTCAACTCCAACCCTAACTCCAACTCCAACCCCAATTCCAACCTCAACCCCACTTCCAACCCCAACCACAATTCCAACCTCATCTTCAACTCCAACCCCAACTCCAACCCCAGCCCCAACTCCAACCTCAACTCCAACTCCAACCCCAATTCCAACCTCAACCCCATCTCCAACCCCAACCCCAACTCCAACCCCAATTCCAACCCTAGCATCCAGCCCCAACTCCAACTCCAACTGTAACCCCAACCTCAACCCTAACCCCAATCCCAAACCCAATCCCAACCCCAATTCCAAACCCAACCCAGACCCCAATTCCAACCCTAGCACCCAGGCCCAACCCCAATTCCAACCCCGAGCACCCAGCTCCAACCCCAACCCCAATCCCAATCCCAACTCCAACCCCAACCCCAACCGTAATCCCAACCCAAACCCCAGCCCCAACCCTAACCCCTATCCCAAACCCAATCCCAACCCTAAACCCAATCCTAACCCCAGCCCCAACCCCAACCCCAAACCCAATTCTAACCCTAGCACCCAGGCCCAAACCCAATTCCAACCCCGAGCACCCAGCTCCAACCCTAACCCCAATCCCAATTCCAACTCCAACCCCAACCCTAATCCCAACTCCAACCCCAGTCCCAACCCAAACCCCAGCCCCAACCCTAACCCCTATCCCAATCCCAATCCCAATCCCAACCCCAACCCGAAACCCAATCCTAACCCCAACCCCTACCCCAACCCAAACCCAACCCCAATTCTAACACTAACACCCGGGCCCAACCCCAATTCCAACCCCAAACACCCAGCTTCAACCCCAACCCCAATCCCAATCCCAACTCCAACTCCAACCCCAACCCTAATCCCAACTCCAACCCCAGCCCCAACCCAAACCCCAGCCCCAACCCTAACTCCTACCCCAACCCCAACCCCAACCCCAACCCCAACCCCAACCCCGACCCCACTCCAACCCCAACCCCAACCCCAACCCCGACCCCAACCCTAATCCCAACTCCAACCCCAACCCTAATGCCAACTCCAACCCCAACCTGAACCCAAATCCCAGCCCCAAACCTAATCCCTATCCCTACCCCAATTCCAACTCCAACCCCTACCCCTACCCCTACCCCCACCCCTACCCCTACCCCTACCCCTACCCAAAACCTAACTATATCTCAGACCCCAACCCCAACCCCAACCCCAACCCCAACCCGAAACCCAATCCTAACCACAACCCCAACCCAAACCCAGCCCCAATTCTAACCCTAGCACCCGGGCCCAACCCCAATTCCAACCCCGAACACCCAGCTTCAACCCCAACCCCAGTCCCAATCCCAATTCCAACTCCAACCCCAACCCTAATCCCAACTCCAACCCCAGCCCCAACCCAAACCCCAGCCCCAACCCTACCCCCTACCCCAACCCCAACCCCAAGCCCGACCCCACTCCAACCCCAACCCCAACCCCAACCCCAACCCCAACCCCAACCCCAACCCCGACCCCAACCCTAATCCCAACTCCAACCCTAATGCCAACTCCAACACCAGCCTGAACCCAAATCCCAGCCCCAAACCTAACCCCTATCCCTACCCCAATTCCAACTCCAACCCCTACCCCTACCCCTACCCCTACCCCTACCTCTACCTCTACCTCTACCCCTACCCCTACCCCTACCCCTACCCCTACCCCTACCCAAAACCTAACTATATCTCAGACCCCAACCCCAACCCCAACCCCAACCCCAACCCCAACCCCAACCCCAACCCCAACCCCAACCCCAACCCCAACCCCAACCCCAACCCCATCCCCAACCCCAACCCCAACCCCAACCTCAACCCCAACCTCAACCCCAACCCCAACCCCAACCCCAACCCCAACCCGAATCCTAACCCCAACCACATCCCCAGGACTTTCTCTGCTCTGATCTCTCCCTATCGCAGACCCATCCAATGCCCATTCAAGTTTCACCTGTATCACAGTTCCTCCTGAGCCCCCAGTCATTGCCCCAGTTCACCCCAGTTTCTCCCACCAGTCCTATCCACGCCCCTATGAAGCCCCATCCCAGTCTTGTACCAGTCCTTTCCCAATCCTATCCTCTCACTCCGCTCCCTGGGTCCTCTGGATACGCGCCCATATTCATTCTTGCCCTACTCCAGCCCTACATCAGCTCCTCCTGATCACGGGCGCTTCCTCCCATAACTTGTGAAACCCAAGAATCAGCGGAGTGGACGGGTTAAGCTACAGATCCAAGCCAACCGTCGGGTCTCAGGGTATGGGAGACAGAAAGAGAACGAGAAGAGGAAGGAGGTGAAGGAGGAGGAGGAGATGAGAGGAGCAAAGGGAACGGGGAGGAGGGAGAAAGGGATGAGATGCTCAAAGAGGTGCTTGATACTCAGAGAAAGGCAAACAAGAAAAGAAAGAGGGAAAAGAGGAATAAGGAGAAAAAAGTTGAAGGAAGGGAGAGGAACGGAGAAGGAGTGGGGTATGAGATTCCAAAGGAAGTGGTTGGTAAACATTGCAAAAGGAACAAGATGAAGAAGGAGAAAAAGAAGAAGGGGAATAAAGAAAAGGGGACAGAGAGGAGATAAAAGAGGAATGGTGCGAAAGATCCAAGGAGGAGGAGGTGAAGGAGGTGGGAAGGAGGAAGAGGTGGAAGAGGAGGAGGAGGAGAAAGTGGAGGAGGAGGATGGAATGAAAGACTCATGGAGGAGCTATGATGAGAAAAAAATCCAGACGATT
>NC_134811.1:7260045-7262545 GCF_046742065.1 Oratosquilla oratoria
CATTTGTTCCTATAGATCTTCTTAATTTCATATCTAACCTAAAGTAATGCATATGGGAACAACCCAAACTAGTTCATCTTACCTCCCCCCCCCCAGCAACCCCTTCCTTAGAAAAAAAATATGAAAAAATAAAAGTAAAAAAGATAAGCTGTTAAATGTTACCGCTGTTTTCAGAAAATATCGGTCGATAACGATGATATTTGAATTAACGTGAACGTAATATTTTGGAAACGGGGCCCACAGCTTAGTATCCCCTTTGTAGGAGAACGAGAAGACGACGTCACAATATACCACGAAAGAAAAAGACTTCTCACAGTCTGAACTTGTTTGACTCTCTCCTTCTCCCTTCCTCTTTCCTCTTCTCCTTCCTCTTTCCTCTTCTCCTTTCCTCTTTCCTTTTCTCCTCTCTCCCTTCCTCTTTCCTCGTCTCCTTCCTCTTTCCTCTTCTCCCTTCCTCTTTCCTCTTCTCCCTTCCTCTTTCTTTTTCTCCTTTTCTTTTTCCCCTTCTCCTTTCTCCCTCCTTCTCCCTTCCTCTTTCGTCTTATCCTTCCTCCTTCCTCCTTCCTCTTCTCCTTTCCTCTTTCCTCTTCTCCTTTCTCCCTTCTTCTCCCTTCCCCTTTCCTCGTGTCCTTCCTCTTCTCCTTTTCTCTTTCCTCTTCTCCTTTCTCCCCCCTTCTCCCTTCCTCTCCCTTTCCCTTTCTTCGTCTCCTTCCTTTTCTCCTTTTGTCTTTCCTCTTCTCCTTTCTCCCCCTTCTCCTTTCCTCTTTCCTCTTCTCCTTTCCTCTTTCCTCTTCTTCTTTCTCCCTTCTTCTCCCCTCCTCTTTCCTCGTGTCCTTCCTCTTCTCCTTTTTTATTTCCTCTTCTCCCTTCTCCCCCCTTCTCCCTTCCTCTCTCTTCCTCTTTCCTCGTCTCCTTCCTTTTCTCCTTTTGTCTTTCCTCTTCTCCTTTATCCCCTTCTCCCTTCCTCTTTCCTCTTCTCCTTTCCTCTTTCCTCTTCTCCTTTCCTCTTTCCTCTTCTCCTTTTCCCCCCCTTCTCCGTTCCTCTTTCCTCGTCTCCTTCCTCCTTCCTCTTCTCCTTTCCTCTTTCCCCTTCTCCTTTCTCCTTCCTTTTTCTTTCCTCTTCCCTCGTCCCCTTCCTCTTTCCTCTTCTCCTTTCCTATTTCCTCCTCTCTTTTCTCCCTTCTTCTCTCTTCCTCTTTCCTCGTCTCCTTCCTCTTTCCTCTTCTCCTTTCCACCTTTCCTCTTCTCTTTTCTCCCTCCCTCTCTCTTCATCTTTCCTCGTCTCCTTCCTCTTTCCTCTTCTCCTCTACTCTTTCCTCTTCTTTCTCCCTCCTTCTCCCTTCCTTTTTCCTCTTCTCCCTTCCTCTCTCCTCTTCTCCTTTCTCCTTCCTTCTCCCTCCTTCCTTCTCCCTTCCTTTCTTCTGCCACGTCCTTCCTCCTCTCCGTCGTTTCTTTTCCTCCCTTCCATTCTTCTTCCTATCCTCCTTCTTTCTCCACTTCCTCTTTACTTTTCCCCCCTCCAGTTTTTTCTCTCCTTCCCTTTCCTTCCTTCTTCCCTTCCTTCCTTCTCCATCATCTTCTCTCCTTCTCCCCATCGTTCGTTCTTGCCTCTACACCTCTTTCCTTCTTCCCCACCTTTCTTGTCCACCTTTCTTTCTCTCCTATCCTTCTTTCTTCCCTCTTCCTCCTTCACTCGCCTCCTTCCTTCTCCCCTCTTCCTTCCTTCTCCTACTTCCTCCTTCCTTTTTTCCTTTTCTCCTCTCTCTCTCTCTTTCCTTCTTACTTCCCTCCATACCTTTTCTCTCCTTCCTCCTTCTTCTCCTCCTTCTAGCTCGTATCGTTCCTCCTCTCTTCTCCTCTTTTCCCTCTCCCCCAAACATCGTCCTTCCCTCTTCTACTCCTCCTGTTCTTTTAGCGTGTCTTTCCCCGGCTCCTTCTGTTACTGGCTGCCGGGCCGGGAGCCGCGGCAGCCGCGTGCCGCAAGAAAGGTGAACGAGCGAATGATAAAGCGGCAACTTACGAGGCGCTGGGGAGGAACTTGTTTCCGCAACCACGAAGGGGAATTGGTCCAAGAAAGAGACGGAGGGAGATGGACCGAGGCAGAGCAAGGACTCCTTGGCGAGAGTTACTCGCCAGCGAGCACACAATCGCCATAAAGAGAAATGGCTTTTTATATATATATATATATATATATATAACGGGTCATATCGTTGAAAACTATTACAGTAGAAGTCCTTTCAGTCCACAAGGAGGTAAGATAAAAAACTAGATTAATGAATAAAATTAGATACAATAAAATAAAAAATAAATAATGTATACATACATATACCAAAGGTTTTTCCCCTTTACACGGGGGTAGCCAATAAATAATAGTATGTATATATATATATATATATATATATATATATATATATATATATAACGGGTTACATCGCTGAAAAGTGTAACGATAGAAGACCTTTCAGTCCACAAGGAGGTAAGATAAAAAAGTAAATTAATA
>NC_134811.1:7282545-7287545 GCF_046742065.1 Oratosquilla oratoria
TGGCTACATTAAAGTTAATAACATTGTCTTTACTGATGGAACTGTTCCTCTTGCTGAGGTTTTAGAGGTTTTGAATGAACCTTCGAGGCACTTGAGGTCTCCTTGATCAAGATCAAGGTCTAGACCTTTGGGGGTTTACTGAATGACACAGTTCGGTATGTCCCTGTGTGTAGCGAAGACATTGAGGCCTTGGAAGGGTTTACATATCTAGGTAGTGTAGCACCCTTGAAAGGGTTAGTATTGCCAATGATGTTTTGGATTCGCTCAACCGAAGAATATAGTATTGTCGATATTTATGCAGGAGGACTAAGATATGAATCTTCAGTTCACTTGTGATCCTTGTCTCGCTGTACTGCTGAGGGTCGTGGGTATAATCATTGTATAAATAAGAAAATAACTCTTTCAAAATGATTCTGAAATGACCTCAGCGGTGGCGGTGTTTGGTGGACGCTTCCATAAGGGTGATTGACTGTACAAGTACAATACCGGCTACCGATACGTGGTGACGTCACGGCAACGGGAACAACTGATTGGCCGAGAGTTGTGACGTCACGGCAACGGAGACGACTGATTGGCCGAGAACGCTGACGTCACGGCAGCGGAGATAATTGATTGGCCGCGAGCAAAGGGCAGGACGCGAATCTCCCGCCCGCGAAGCGAGCAGCGCCGCAGGCCAAGCGCCCATAGCGGAGCCATGGCGGCGAAGCCGGTGCTTGTGGTGGCTTAAAGATGCGCCTCGTCGTCTCTCGTACCAGGTGCTTTCGGAGAATTAGGAGGACTGCTGGAATGATTCAAAATAAGGAATGTTCCGTGAAGCTCGGTCTAGGACTATTACCAACATAAGTCGTGAA
The DNA here is from genome assembly GCF_046742065.1 of Oratosquilla oratoria. Classification (NCBI taxonomy): domain Eukaryota; kingdom Metazoa; phylum Arthropoda; class Malacostraca; order Stomatopoda; family Squillidae; genus Oratosquilla; species Oratosquilla oratoria. The sequence goes on from NC_134811.1 coordinate 7,283,397, forward strand.
CGTCAACTCCGAGGGCATATGACACATTTTCCTGATGTTAATTTCACTCACAAGGCAGTCCGCGCAAGAGACAATCCTCCATGGAGGAGACGAAAGGGGAAACCCACAAAATTAATGGCCGGGGAAACACGATCGATTCTGGTGAGTGTTGTCTGGAATGGGAAGGATGTTTGCATAGGAGTTTGCTCGCAGAGACCGTGGCGACGATGATGATATAGCCCAAGCCTATTGAATCTAATATAATTGGACAATAAAGTGAGAGCTCAAGTTGAAACATATTTGTATTTTAGGATAGGTAAGATACTCGTAGAATAAGACAGAACCATACGATCGTTGATTCTTTCTTGTATACTATAATCAAGTGAATGAATTAGATACAAATGCTGTAGGTGGATATGCACGTGCGCACACACACACACACACACACACACACACACACACACACACACACACACACACACACACACACACACACACACACACACACACACACACACACACACACACACACACACACACACACACACACACATACAAACACACACACACGTGTGGATTATTTGATATTTTTTTAGGTCTTATTTTGTTTGTGGATGCTTAACAATTTTACTCAGCGCTAAAGTGGTCTGTAGGAGATCAAAGAACAGTAGTCCATAGATATGGCTGCATGAGAATCCCTGATTTAGGTAAAAAGTTGAGCGACGTGATGATACTTCTTCCTAATTACTCATTTCTTTGTTCAAGTAGCTATTAAACTATTACACTTATCAATATCTGTTTGATGGTATATTCATTTAATTGTTCGTCATATTTATGAATTACTTGTAGATTTATTTGTTTATATATTTTATCAATTAATTTATTTGTATATTTATATAACTGTTTTTTGCTTCTATATACATTGGATTTTTTTTTTTTACAATATAATGAATATTTGCAGTTCTGTACATAACTGAAAAATAAACTAAAAGCACGCACACGTACGTTTACAATTGAGATCACCTGAATCTGACCCCTAAAATGTCAGAAACATTCAAATGCATTTTTACGTTTTTTTGTCGCGTTAATGAATTTTTTTCGACAAAAATCACTATCATTACAGCAGAACTGCTGTCTATAGATTTGTATTAAATATTCCATAAAAATGTATATTTAGATAGTCCTGATTCACCATGGGACAGGTTAAAACGTCCACAGAAAATTTTATGTTTTATCTATTCAGCTGGCAGACACTTTTTCCTAATCATTAAAGTTGAAATTTTTCCTGTTACCAGATATAGCTTGATTTATATATTTTTTTGTATAATTTAACTTTTTTATATTACAGCTATTATTATAATTTTTATGAAATAACTTGCTTAAAATAATCATAATCACAATTTTTATAGTACAGCTATTATAATATTTTTATCAAATATAGCTTGATTTATATTTTTCTTTGTATAATTTAACTTTTCTAGAGTGCAGCTTTTATTTTAATTTTTATCAAATATGTAGCTTAAGATGATCATAATCATAACTTTTTTACACTACAGCTATTATAACATTTTTATCAAATATAATTTGATTTATATTTTTCTTTGTATAATTTCACTTTTTAGAGTACAGATATTATTATAATTTTTATCAAATAACTAGCTTAAGATAATCATAATCACAACGTTTTTATAGTACAGCTATTATAATATTTTTTATCAAATATAACTTGATTTATACTTTTATTTGTATAATTTTACTTTTTTATACTACGTCTATTACTATGATCTTTATCAAATAACTAGTTTAAGATGATTATAATCACAACTTTTTTACAGTACAGCTATTATAATATTTTTTATCAAATAACTAGCTTTAGATAATTATAATCACAACTTTTTTACAGTACAACTGTCATAATATTTTTTATCAAATAACTAGCTTTAATCATAATCACAACTTTTTTAAAGTAAAGCTATTATAATATTTTTAATAAAATAACTAACTTAAGATAATCATAATCACAACTTTTTTAAAGTAAAGCTATTATAATACTTTTTTAATAAAATGACTAGCTTAAGATAATCACAATCACGACAAAAACTGGTCTCCACTTCCTCATCTTCCCAGACATCGTCATTAAAACGCGCTCCCGTCTTAAGGGGACCGTACGGGAACTCCCAAGTAGCTTTAAGGTCCCCCGTGGGGGGAAGGGCTATCGGGGGAGTAGGGGGGAGGGGGAGGAGGCAATTGGGGGAGTAGGGGGAGGGGGGAGGGGGGAGGAGGCAATCGCCCAGAAGCGTAGCTCGGAAGGAAGAACCCTGAGGGTTAGCAACAAGTCCACAAGGTTAGGGTCTAGAGAGAGGAGAGAGGGGGGAGCAGAGGTGGAGGGAGAGGAATGAGGAGAAGAGAGGAGGAGGGGGGGAGAGAGAGAGGGAGGGAGAAGCTTGCCAGCTCAAGTGCAACTCCGTCTGCTTGCGCCAGCTGGTGCTGGAGGTGGAGGAGGAGGAGGACAAAGAGGAAGAAGAGGAGGAGGAGGAGGAGGAGGAGGAGGAGAAGGAGGAGGAGGAGGAGGAGGAGGGTGGAAGGGGTGAAGGAGGAGGGGGTAAGGGCCATCTACAGCGAGCTCATCGGCCCGTGGGTCTGTCTGTCTGTCTGTCTGTCTGCGTCTTCGACTCCCTCCGTTGTTTGCAACTGTTTGTCTTCGTACGCGATTGTCTGCCCAGAAGATTTCCTTCGCCTTTCTCTCCCTGACCTCCCGCCCCCTCTCCATGACACTTCCAGTCTATCTGCCATGGCAGGAGTGTTAAAAGCTTGGTCCAGAATTAGCATGTCAGTTTATGTGCACATGAATACATGTATACATGTATGTTTGTTTGTATGTATATATGTATGCATGCATGCATGTATGCATTTTGTATGTATGTATGTCCTGTATGTATGCATGTACATATGTGTGTATACATGTATGTATGTATGTATGTATGTATGTATGTATGTATGTATGTATGTATGTATGTATGTATGTATGTATGTATGTATGTGTGTATGTGTGTATGTATGTGTTTATGTATGCATGTATGTATGTATTTATGTATGTATGTATGTATGTATGTATGTATTTATGTATGTATGCATGTACATATATATGTATGTATATATGTTCGGATGTATGTATGTACTCTATGTATATATATATGTTTTACGTATGTGTGTTTGTATATATGTATGTGCATAGGTAGGAAGGTAGGTATGTATTTGTATGAGTATGCGTTTGTGTATGGAACTCGTATATGTATGATTATGCGTATGTGTATGCGTATGCGCGGGTGTGTGTACATGTACGTGTATTTGTATGTGTATGTGTTTGTATATGTGTATGTGCTTGTGTATGTCTATGTATATGTGTATTTTGGAATATGTGATTTATAATGTTCGAAGATGATGGAACACATACAGACAGTGGTGGATCAAATTACGGATAATAGAATGAGAGGAATAATGTAATATATCAAGTATTCAGTTCAGGTTTATAAAAAGAGGTTGTGCAGTGGATGCTGCATTTTTTGTAATACAACTACAAGAGGAGGTATTGGAGGAAAATCGGAGGGTTTGTTATGGCTTTGTTGATCTAGAGAAAGCATGTGAAAGGATTCCAAGAGAAATGGTGTTTGGGGGCTTGAGACGGAGTAGGGAACTGGTAACTGAAAGACAAAGCTAAACAAGGTGACGAAAGACGTAAACAAAGGGACCAAGACCTGTGGCGATAACAATACATAGTGACACACATCAGTTTAGAATTGAGGTCGGATTACATCAAGGTTCTGCTTCCGAGTTCGTTCCTGTTCGTGTTGGTGATAGACATCCCGAGCGAGGCGATTGGAAATGAAGACATCTGGGAACTGCAACATGCGGACGGCTCGCTGGCAGAAGCACGTTCGGACGAAGATCTAGAGAGACGAATGTTAGAATGGCAGGCGTTCTTTGAGATGAGAGGAATTGAGAGTAAATGTCTGAAAGACGGAGGGGGTGGTTACAGGCTAAGAGGAGAGCAAATTGCACTGGTGGACACACACGAAATAGATCTAAACAATTAGAAAGTTTCTTCTATCCTGAAAAAGAGGTGGGAAGTGTAAAAGGAATAGGATAGGAAGTGAGAAAAATCAAATGGGA
>NC_134811.1:7292545-7297545 GCF_046742065.1 Oratosquilla oratoria
ACAAAGGACTTTGTCAGAAGTAAACAGGCGGAGTCTCTTTTTCTAATTATTTTGTGATGATATCACTAGCACACGCTCTTTCATTTCACGCGATCTAAGCCACTTTAGTACAAGTACAGCCTATTAAAATGCTGAAGACGTTATCTTACCGACTACATTAAGGTTTGAGGTCTTGCATTAAGATAAGTGTTGTTTGTCTCGAAACCACAATGGCGTAAAATAATCCACTGAGGTGACTCATATTCACCAAATAAACTTTACTTTATTTCAACACAATAGCATAATTGATCAATTTATTCTGGCTAAAAACATACGAATTTATACAATTAAGGGACAGATTCCAGAGTAGAAGGATTCTTGGTCTCTTATGTTCTAGAGATCACCTATCAGCTGAATAAAATCGTCTGACGCTAGACAGAACAAGATATTTGAGGTATGTTACTGCGTTGATATGGGTAAGGACCCAAAATCACGAGATGATTATCGAAAGAGTTTCAAAATGTTCTTTGTATAATATTGATCTCATTAACTTAATCTTAAAAAAGTTTGAAAGAATCTTAGAGTCTTTGGTTCAACTTCAAGATATTGGAGATTTTAATTGATAATAATAAAATTACTTTTTTCAATAAAAAATTATGTCATCTCGGGATATTATATCCAACTGAATGAAATCATCTTTAAAAAGTTAGGAAGAATCTTAGCGTCTTTGGGTCAACTTCAAGATATTGGAGATTTTAATTGTTAATAATAAAATTACTTTTTTCAATAAAAATTACGTCATCTCGGGATATTATATCCAACTGAATGAAATCATCTAGTGTTAGCAAGAACATAAGAGCATAAGAATGAAGGAGATTGTAAGAGACCGTAAGGCCTATACTAGACAGTTCCATATCTATTATCACCTATCACCCTTATCCAGGAAGTTATCTAATCTTATCTTAAAACAATCAATAGTTTCGGTACACTACCTGTTTATTAAGTCTGTTCTATTCGTTAACTAGTCTATTGGTAAACCAGTACTTGACTATTTCCTTCCTTTATAACCTTAGTATATCGAGACGTTCTTCTCGTCCTTTGTCACGTCTCTCAACCCTCGCGTGAATGCCTAAGGCGCGGTTATCTCTCACGTGAGCTCACTTTCCCACGTGAGACACTCAACAAGGCAAGATGTCGCGTCTCGTGAGGTGACACTCAGTGGGCCCCGGACCGAGCATATTGAAATGAATTCCTTCAATATAAATTCGTGTTCCCATGTCGCAGAAGCCAGAGGATTTTCTTCAGTTGAGATGTGATGTATCACCAGTGATCAATAGTTGTAATTTTAAATCTTTTGCCAACCCTGGCGAACGTTTTCTACTATCAGGTGATAGAAAATGGCCTGATTTTATATCTATGTTACCTAGTGTAATGGTGTGTGTGTGCGATCGGCAGGTATCTTTTATTATTAATATAATCAACAAAGTTTGTAAAAAGTTCTACTACCTAATAGTAGAAAACTTTTGTCTGAAAAGAAAACTGTTCTCATCCTTTAAAACCAAGAAAGATTTGTCAAAAAAATTATATGAGTACAAAAAAGTGGCATGAGGCAAAATACGCCATTATGAAACAATCTGTGACTTAACAGTTGGCATGACATAGAAGCAACAGGCCAAATGATGTAACATGATAAATTAAAACAAAAGTTCAAAATAGTAATATGACGGAAAACATATGAATATAACAATATACGTCACGAAACTCGACAACAGAGGAAGGGTAAAGGGCACTAAGGAACGTTGTAGTGTTAATCCATAAGAAGACCATATGGTCCACGTAGTTTTACTTTTAAGTAACACAGTGGCAAATTGAACCTATACGAGTATGTGACGAATTGAGCGTACGAGCCCGTTATGGATTCGTTCATTTCGTAACTCTACAGCCCGTTGATACACATCTTTCCAAAGTTCCCCGGAAGGCAAGAACTACTGTAGTACTTAGGAGTGAATATCGTAGACTTCCTTGGCCTAGTGGCGTACATGACGAACTTTATTCTGGCTTACGAAGTAGTATTTCACTTGGGTAGACACTATACTGAAGAGCTTAAAGAGTCCTTTCTAATCAAACACTTAGAATAATTCCTATTATCTACCAAAAGTGTTACCTATTGTCTAAGTAAACAAGGTGACGGCTTCTGCATCTGCGAAGTGTCTTCTAAAGTCCGCCTTTCATGACCCTTTGAAGAAAACAGACGCAGATGATGACTCTGTGACGTGACTTGGACCCTGAGGACGTGATTTGAACTCGCGTCATGTCCACTATGGAATATGAGCTTTAAGCACACTTCGAGTCTTTAAGACTCACTTTGAGTCTTTAAGACTGTTTCTTAAACACCTAAGCAATTTAGCTTAATGTGCGTTAGTTGGTTGATTTGTTGTTCTGGTTTCGTTTGCCTGATTGTTTGTTTGTTTACTTTTTTATTATTATTTTTTTCTTTAATCTGACTACGTTTTGGACTGAACGATTTCCTGGCTGTTTCATGTCAAGTTTTGTAAACTTTAGTGAATTCTTGAAAACATTTGGCTTTGTTTCAAACGTTAATATACTTTTAAATGCGTTTGTCAACATTCATTACCTTTGATTCTTTAAAAATTTATAGACTTTTAAACATTTGTAAACACTATTAAACACTTGAAAACACGTGTAAACATTTGTAGACACTTAGAGACGGATTTATTTTTGGCAAGTAACACCAAGATAAGGTTGAAGTACTTCAACAATATGTCGGACTCTTCATAATTTTCTTTGGCGTCGAGTGATTTGATTCATTTAAAGAGAATGCCGGATTGAATGGGGTCTCATTCGTTAAAAAGAATAAAATATATAGTGTGTGACACATTATTTGAGGAATTGGAATAGAATATCACATTTGAATGGACTGATATGATATATTGCAATATAATATATTACATGAGATGACACGGTGATAAGAAATTATTTGACATGTGATGTGGTGTGGTATGATGTAACACATGACGTGATTTCACATATGGTGTGATGTGATTTATAATCTGATATAAGGAATGACTTGATCTGATATATATGATATATGGCGTTTGACATGGTGTATGACGATTTGACCTGATATAGAATGATATGGTATAAGATAACAACGTATGACAAAATATTTCATGATATGACATGTAAGATGGTATGACATATAATATGACACAATAAGTTACACGTGACATATATGTTATGACGTTATGACGTATGGCATATGATATTATATGGCATGATATTATGTATGACATATGAAATATAGTATAGTGTTTTATCATATGATACCTGACATTATAGTATATATAACGATATGACAAGATATAGCCTGACAATATGTAGAACGATATTACTTGATATGGCATACTTTACTTATATCATGATATATGATGTAATGTTATATAATATAATATATCGATATGGAAGTTGATATGATAGGGCATGTCATGATATGATGTGGCATGACTTGATATTTGGGACACATTTTAAAAAATCATACGATAAATTGTTGGATATGACTCCGAATACATGACAATACGACGTGTGACATGAGAACTTATGATATGGTATATGACATATGGCATAACATATATGAAACGCTATGAAATTTTGTATGATATGATATGACATATGATATAATGGTACCTCACCTGAGACGTAAAGATATATGATATGATATAACATACAACATCATATGATATGATATGAACAACATGATACTGATTTATGATATATTATATGACACATCAACTAGTATATGACGTGGTATAGGCATACGACATATATGATATGACATATGATATGATATGTCTATATGACATGCGATATGGATTAAAATTGCATGATATGTCATAGTATGACATGATAAAGTATATGGTATGACATGACGTGATACGACGTAACATGACATATGTATGTCATGTCTGCCATGTTATACGATAGTGCATATGATATGACATAAAATAATATGATATAATATGACATGATATGAGATGACATATAAAGGCATATGACAGAGAGAAACGTGATATGACGTAGTATGGTATGATATGACGTGGCATATTATTCGATGTAACTTATGGTATGACATTATACGAAATGACATGTGATGTGGTATGACGTTGTATTGTATAACGTGACGTCACTCCCACAATATCTATTGTCACGTGTCACATCGTACACCTTTGTGTGAGTTAATGTTGCGTGATGTGATCACGTGACATGATATATGTGATGGAATTATGCTGCATGACGTAGATTATATGGCAATGAGAGGGACGGACTTTAGTTGATAAGCTTTATTTATTTATTTATTTATTTATTTATTTATTTAGTATTGTATCAACAGGCGCTATCAATCAGGTTAGAATACCCTTCCGAGTGGAAGATATACCTAAACTCGGTTTACTCATTAGTGATCAGAGTTCTTAATCAGCTAAGTAAAATCGTTTGAGGATAACTAGAATAGAATACGTAAGACGTAACGTGTGTCGAAACACACTTATTCAGACTGGTGGTTTCTCTTTTTTGAAGATCGCATACGACAAAAAAAAAAAAAAAAATAGAGTTGGTCATGAACCTGTTCAATTCGTGGGTGCTGTGCAGATACAAGGAATCAGAAATTCCAAACATTCAGAACCAAAATGACTGAATTTTCTAGATTTTGCCGGGTTTTTTTATTTATTATTTTTTAGTCCCGTTAAAGAAAACCGCCCGAATTCGGCTGAGTAATACCAGGCTAATGTATTCAGCCAAGGGTGAGGGTGCGTATGGTAGTAAAAGGTGTGTGTGTGTGTGTGTGTGTGTGTGTGTGTGTGTGTGTGTGTTTTTGCGTGTGTATGTTTGTGTGTGTGTTTGTGTGCGTGTGTGTGTGTGTGTGTGTGTGTGTGTGTGTGTGTGTGTGTGTGTGTGTGTGTGTGTGTGTGTGTGTGTGTGTGTGTGTGTGTGTGTGTGTGTGTGTG
>NC_134811.1:7300045-7305045 GCF_046742065.1 Oratosquilla oratoria
ACATTCCCCTCTTCCCCAAAGCCCCCTTCACCCCATCCATCCACCTCATCCTAGGACGTCCCCTCATGTTCACTCCCTCCACATCTGCCTTCCATACCTCTTTTACTAGTCTTTCACTCATTATTTCCATGTGTCCAAACCATCCTAATATTCTTTCATCAACCCTATCTCCCAAATCCTTTTTCACCCCTGTTCTCCTCCTCACCTCCTCATTTCTCACTCTATCTAGCCTAGTAACCCCCACCATACTTCTCAGACACCTCATCTCAAACACATTCAAACTCCTTCTCTCTTCTTCTCTTATGTTCCATGTTTCTGCCCCATACAGTGCTGTTGGCACAATCACTCCTTCATACAGTCTCCTCTTCGCATCCATTCCCAAATGTCTATTCTTCATTACACTCTTTAAACCACCAAGGCATTTACTCGCTTCTCTCAATCTACATTCTACCTCCACCTTCACTCCACCTTTTCCTGCTACACTTGCACCCAAGTATCTAAAACTATCCACTTCCTCCAGTCGCTCTCCCTTAATGTTCACTTCCAGTCTACTGCCACTTTCACCCCTTGTACATCTCATCACCTTACTTTTACCCACATTTATCTTTAGCTTTCTTCTATCACATACTCTCCCAAACTCTGCCACCACCTTCCTCAATCCCTCCTCTGACCCTGCCACAAGCGCAGTGTCGTCCGCAAACAACAGCTGGGTCACCTCCCACTTTTCTCCATTTTCTTTAACCATCTCCAATCCCTGACTCAATACCCTAGCATTCACCTCTCGCACCACCCCATCCATGTATAAGTTGAACAGCCAGGGCGACATAACGCATCCTTGACGAAGTCCCACCTTTACCTCAAACCACTCACTCTCTCCATTTCTAATCCTAACACATGCTCTACTTCTCTCATAAAAACTCTTGACAGCTCCCAAAAGCTTTCCTCCTATCCCATAAATCTGCATAACCTCCCACAGTGCCTTTCTGTCTACCCTATCATAAGCCTTTTCCAGATCCATAAAAGCCCCAAAAAACATCCTTCCCCTTTCCTATAGCTTTCTCACATATCTGTCTTACCACAAAGATCTGATCTACACAACCTCTACCTGTCCTAAATCCACACTGTTCCTCACCAATTACTCCTTCTGTTCCTCTCCTAATCCTCTCAATTAAGATCCTCCCATAAGCCTTCCCTACTACACTCAACAGGCTAATCCCTCTGAGGTTATTTAATGTTTGCTGGAGAGAGGGTAGAGTACCGGAGGACTGGAGTAGTGCCTGTATAGTTCCTCTTTACAAGGGAAAAGGGGACAAGATAATAACAACAACAACAACAAAAACAACGTGGATTGTGGCTTTGATATGTCACAGCACACCACAGAAATGACGTAAAGGTAATTTTCTTAGATTAACACAATCATCTGACGACAACTATAAAACTCACTTAGGACGAATTAGGGCTTTACGACTTTCGCTGCTAAGTGAGGGTGGAGGGTTTGAATAAAAAGTCTGTCAACAGATATAATAAACAAAACCTGCAGCCCCTTTTGCCCCTAATCTATTCTAAATATGAATAAAATCGCCTGATCTTTAGCCAAAAAATAAATAAATAAATAAATAAATAACAAAGAATTACAAAGGAACAGGAACATGCCAACAGGAGATCTTTTGGCGCATATCTAGGTCTGATGCGAAAAAATCATAATAATAATAAATAAGTAAATACATAAATAAATAGATAAATAGATAAATGAATAAATAGAAATATAAAAATGCAAATAGTAATAAATAAGATGAATAAATTAGTGCATAGGTATAGGTAAATAATAAACAAACAGGTAAATAGTAAATAATAACAAATTGACATTTAACTAATAATAAATGAGAATCAAGCAAATAATCATAAACAAACAGACAAATGATAACAAAACAAATAAATAAATAAATAAATAAATAAATAAATAAATAAATAAATAAATAAATGGATACATGAATGAATAAATAGATAAATAGATATATAAATAAATAGATAAAAAAAAATAAATAAATAAAAAACGCCACCAAAGCGAAGAGATATGGATGACACGGTATCCTGTTTCTTGCCCCCATCAACCCGATCTTCTTTCCCTGATACGTGTCTCTACGTGGAATAGGCCGTCACACGTAACGCGGTGATAAGGGAAGGAAATTATCACGTCACACCGTCACGCAACCGGACGAACGACCCCCACCACCGTGTGCCTCCTCGCGTGTCACGTGACACGAGAGGTAGGTGTCGTGTCGTATCTCGGTAGAGGTCTAACGTGGCAATAAAAGTGATTAAAGGGGACATGTATATATAAACACTCCAGTGATGTAACAATGGCCCCCGTTATATTTTTTATTTCATTTTCCTTTTTTATTCATTTTCTATTTAGTCCATGCAAGTCCCTGTAATAATCATAAGTTAATCTTTATAATCTATCAAACCGTATCGTAAGTATGAAATATATCTTATTGATGCTATGTGATTTTATTCAGGTGACGTGAGGTTAGGCAAAGGGCAGGGAGTGTGTGTCATTTGGTCAACAAATGTGTCATAAACATGATACAAACCTGTGGAAGTCGTGATGAAGCGTAGTGTGTCGTGACGTCTTGTCAACTCGGTCAAGGTCACACAGTGTGTCGACTAATACATTACGTGACGTAACGCATTAAACGTACAAACGCATAACATGACATATGTGACAACTTATTACGTGGAGTAAAGGTAACACCAGAGGTAACATAAATGTTACTAACGCGTGAAGTGACGTATTGTGACGGAACGGATTGTGTGACCTAGCTTATCTCTAATTAGTACGTAACTCTGTATGGACTTACAAGGTCTGTCTTACAAAGAAGAGTTTTAATTTGCGTGCGGCCGTCGCCATGGTACTTCCTATGGCGTTCAATCTTTATCGACACTTTTCCTTCACAAACACTAAATCTTTGATGTCTGGTCCACGTGTCCTTCCCGGTCTTGATTTAGTTTAAGGCGGACGACATAACAGACAAAACGTCAGTTTGAGTATCACGTAACTCATGTTACACGCAGCGCGTCAAGCATCACGCAGTGCTACATCGTTAGAAAACGGCCTCCGTAATTCCCCAATTCAAAAAGGATTCCTTTGATTCCTTTGAACCAGGATCTCCAATATATTTTGTGAAGGGGTAAAAATTAGCTCATTATTCGCCAGAGCAAAGCATGCAAATGTTGCACATTGTTGAGGTCATAACACACAACCAATAAGGCCTCTTCAGACGAAGTTATTCAGAAGAATGTTCATGATAGGTCTCGTCTTACAAAAGGAGTTGATTGAGATAGCTTCAACCTCTTTTCTATGGTAAAATTTCCTCAGCCTAATATAATCGTCTGGCGCTAGGTAAAAGAATACGTCTTTGTAACAGCTGTAGAGACTGTCGTTAGATGGAAAAGTATGTCTAGACACACAGACATGTGTATGCATACACCTTTTGTTTCTCGATATGGTGTAAAGGAACTCATAGAAAAATGAAAGTCTCAAAAGGTGTTTGATGATGAAAAAAGAACAAAACCAAAATGATGTCTAATTCGAAAGTTCAAAGCAAAGCAATCATAATCGACATGGTGACAGTCATTGAAGTTAAATATTATAACTATTGAGGACAGAAGCTTGAACTGACTAAATATCACAAAATAAAATATAAAAGGTGTATCACAATTGCTTGGAATATGGTAGAAATAAAAAAAAGTTGTAAAGGGGGCTGTACCCGTGGATCTGAAATATATAGTTTACAATCAGTGTAAGATGCCAGCTATGATCCCGGGTAGTCTCTGAGATTGGCGAAAGCGATGGAGACAAAGCTAAGGAATGTACAGAGAGAATGGACAAATCAATACTAGAAATAACGTTAAGACGCAAGAACAGGGTAAGAAGGATGAGAGAGAAGACTGGAGATATTGTGGAGGGCAGAAAGGATCTTATATGGAACTTGGTAGGAAAGTTAGGAAAGGTGATGAAAGATTAAGCAATTGTATTCCTGATTGGAGTCGGCACGATGGGACTTGGAAGAGAGAGACTATATACAAGGAGAAGATTTGAGATAGAGAACTTTGTAGGAGCGACCCCCGGAGGAGTTTTGGAGAGGCTTTTGCTCTGTAGTGAACTACTCATGTCTGATTAATTGGAATTATCGAGAGGAGTTCACCCCAAGGGAGACTTAACTGGGATCTAAGTCATCACCTATGCCCTATGTGCTCGGGCTTCCAATTGTTGGATTCGGATGAGTCCACATATTGTATGGCGCTACGGGAGCCAGGTCGCTATTCTGCACGTTTTGTAGTATTCTTTGAAATAGAAACGATATGTCAAAGTATTTTTGTAAAACGTGGCAAACGTTTACCGTAGACTTTTGGTCCAGTTGCCTAACGCAATACTGAATTTTATTTCCAGAATTAATTATAAAATCAATACCGAAATTTTATATCTAAAAAATATCTGTCAGAGGGTGCGTGGATATGGTTAAAATAATCACCCTTTCCCTATTTGCTAGGATAGCCGGATCAAGGGATAATCAATCTTATCTGTATTGACAAAACATATTTGATCCCAAAATTCAGAATACTATACGTAGGATCAATAAATCATAGAGTGATATCCATCACATGGAATAAATATCAAAAGTTAAAATTATGAATAGAAATAAGCGCCTTCTGGTTGAGTTCCTTTCCTTTTGCGGTGCAAGAAGGCAATGGACACATATTTGTAGACTGAATTAGCACGGACGCATTCTACGTAGATTAATTATCTACCGTTTCTGGATCGTGTACATACATACATATACCAAAGGATTTTTCTACCTTATGTAGATCGTGTAGTCGAATCTATATATAGTAACTTACTCATGATTAGGAACATGACAGATATATCCACATAGTTCTCAGTATTTTAAGTCACATGTGAATGTCCTCAGATGGTACGTATTTTACGACCACGCAAA
>NC_134811.1:7320045-7322545 GCF_046742065.1 Oratosquilla oratoria
CCACGGACGAACAATCATTTAGTGGTAAGAGGGAAGAGAATGAATAAGAGATTGGAGATGCATTCTTCGACATTGTGTCAGAGTTCTGTAGTCAACTGGGACCTATAGTTAAAGGATGTCATAAAGACGGCTACGAGCAAACACAAATGCGCGCGTACACACACACGCGCTCGCACACACACACCACACACACACACACACACACACACACACACACACACACACACACACACACACACACACACACACACACACACACACACACACACACACACACACACACACACACACACACACACACACACACACACACACACACACACACACACACACCGATATACACTTCATTTAGGTCGAGAGTCTTTTTGTACCGTGGCCCTCCTCTCGCCCTCAGTGGGTTGAAAAAAATCAGCTGACGTTTACCAAAACAAATTGTATACAGTCCGATGCGGTCCTGGGCGGACAAAAACGTTCCCTTCTGAAAGGGAAAAGGTTAAAACGATTTTGTACTGAGTAAGCAAACCCGCACCAGTGATGATGGAATGGGAATGGAAAGGGAACAGGGAAATCACCGGAATGGGTGGACGGGAAAAGACGGGAGAGGAATAAAAGGGACAGGAGAGACAGAACAGGAGGGACAGAAATGGCAGTGGAGTGGAATGGGTCAGACAGGAAAAGGTGGTATTAGACGGGGTAGGGTTGGACAGTAAATGGTGTAATTTGACAGAATAGTTTGGACGGAAGGAAGTAAAATAGGGAAGCATAAATACAGCTGTTGGGACGAGACGGGAGGAGACAGGTATAGAAGGAATCCTTGATTCATATTTTAACTCCAAAGAAGGTAATTCACTGTGAATACTTAGGAATAAAATCGTCGCATTCTAAGTACAGGGTGGTCCGAATGTGCATTATTCAGGCAAGAGTATAACAGGGGCTGTGCGACATGACGTCACTGACAGATTCGGCAAACCAGCTCCTCCGAAAATGACAATACTGCGAATGGAACATTTTGTTCCTGTGTTCTTATTTTGTTCTATTGTTCTTACAGTAAATAAACTGAATCCAGGCCATGTATTTTGTATTGCTGTAATACTTGTACCTCTATTGGTAGGGGTAAGATGACATTAGGACCACCATGTACTACTGTATAGTTGACTGTGTTGAACTTATGATCAGGTAGTCATGAGCTCGATTCCCGGGACCCGCTTTGTGTATCTTGCGTTGGTTTCCAACAGGCTGAAAAAATAGCGGCTTATCGCAACTGACAGGGCGTGCCCTACCACGGGTTGCTAACTTCCCACTTCGTGAACTCTTTTTTTTTTTTTTATATATATATAATCGCCACTTTGTTAATGTGTGTGTGTTCTGATGTTAATGGTCATGACTACCCTCCGGGTGAGCTTAATCGTTTAGAATTAACCAGGATACATTAGTAAAATGAGTTAAATGGAATTAATTGTACGGCTGGCCCCACTTAAAAAAAGAAAAAAAAAACGAATAAAAAGAAAGCGTAGTTCTCCAGACAACAACTCTGTATGTAACTAAGGAAGTACGACTGCTCTACTGTATGATACAACACACTTGTTCAACTCGGAATAAATAACTCTTATTCCAAGAATGCGAGCCTGTAGCAACGTTTCTCCACATTTTCCGGCCCTGTTAACTCGAAATTCCAGTTCAGTTTAGAGAAACCCCAACATTGACTTTAAAGCTCATGCGGTGATTTGTATTCACTCTATCATTCCCTTTGCTGTGCGGGAGAGTGCCTCTCTCGGCTGAATGAAATTGACTGGTGGGATAGAGGACGATTGACCAATATGATACATGAACTCAGAAATTTACCATACGAAGAGAGGCTTAGGCACCTTAACGTATACCCTTTGGAAATACAAGTACAGAGGTAATTATCAAACTCTATCTAGTGATAGTTAGACCCATCCTTGACTATGTGGTACAGTTTTGGTCTCCGTCCTATAGAATGGACATAAATTCACTAGAATCAGTACAGAGAAGATTGGTCAATATGATACATGGGCTCAGAAATTTAACTTACGAGGAGAGTTTTAGGCAACTCAACATGCACTCTCTGGAAAGATGCAGAGTGCAGGGTGATCTAATAGAGGAGTTTAAGTAAATCCTAGGACAATTGACCAATATGATACATGGGCTCAAAAATTTACCTTACAAGGAGAGGCTTAGACACCTTCATTTACACTCTCTGGAAAGACGCAGAGTGCGGGGATGATCTAATAGAGGTGTTCAAGTGGATCAAAGGCTTTAATAAAGGTGACGCAAACAAGGACATCATATTAAGACAACAGGGCAGGACTCACAGTATTGGATTTAAATTGGACAAATTTAGATTTAAGAAATAAATAGGCAAGAACTGGTTTATTAATAGGGTGGTCAACGAATGGAATAGACTTGGTAACCATGTAGTGAGCGCTGAAACTATCAGTTGTTTTAAGAAACGGTTAGATAACTTTATGGATGGGGATGA
>NC_134811.1:7330045-7345045 GCF_046742065.1 Oratosquilla oratoria
TTTCCTCTTTCCTCTTCTCTCTCCCTTTTCCTCTTCTCTCTTCTTGCTTATTCCTTTCTCCTTCCCCCTATCTCCTCTCCTCTCTACTATCTCTTCTCTCCTTTGTCATCTTTTATCTCTCCTCTCTCCTCTCTTCTCTCTCCTCTCTCCATTCTCTCCTCTCTCCATTCTCTCCTCTCTCCTCTCTTCTATCTCTTCTTTTCTCTTTCATCTCTCTTCTCTTCTCGCTACTCTCTCCTCTCTCCTTTCTCCTCGCTCCTCTTTTTTTCTTCTCTTTCTGCTTTCCTCTTTCCTCTCTCCTTCCTCCTCTTTCCCCTATTGTCTCTCTATATTCTATTACATTTCTTCTCTCCTCTTTACTTTCCTATTTCGTCACTCTTCTCTCATATCTCCTCTGTCCTCCCTCCTCTCTTCCCTCTCTTCTATCCTCTCTCCTATTTCTTATCTCCTCTCTCCTTTCTCCTCCATGCTTACTCCCCTCTCCTCTCTTCTTTTTTCCTCTTTTACCTCTCCTCTCTCCTCCCTTCGCTTTTCTAATTCGCCACTCCCTCTATCCTCTGTCCTCTTTTCTTTCTATTATTTACTCTCTTCTTTTTCGTCACTCTTCTCTCTTTTCTCTTCTCTCTTCTCTTCTCTCCTTGTTTGCTCTCTCCCATATACACCAAATGGAGCCCGTAAAAAATAAAGTAAAATTGAAAAAAAAAAGAAAAAAAAAATTGTGTGAAGAAACAAAGAATAGACAAATAAATGATAAGAAAGAAGACAAGTGAACAACTACGTAAATAAAAGATTACACATGTAAAGAAATGTTTGTATATTTGAAAACATGTGAATACAAATGAATAAAACATATAGATAAAAGAATGATACACTAGATTAAAATGAATAAGCTTTTAAATAGGTAAGAAAATGAAGAAATAAAATAATTATGTTAATGAATAAGTCCATAGACAATAAACAAAAAATATAGTAAACAAGGAAATAGGTATGTAAATAAATAAACGAATGAATAAATAAGTAAATAGATAGCTATATTAGTAATTAAGAATGTAAGTGAATAAACTAATATGTAAATAATTAGTTATACGTTCTAATACAAAAAAAAAAAAAAAAATCGTGTCATATCTGCCGTTTCCGCCGGAAGTGACTCAAGGGGACACGTCCTCTCCGGCCCCTGATTGCCCGAGAGAGTGATGACGCCACGGCAACGGAGATGACTGATTGGTAGAAAGCGGTGATATCACGGCAACCTAGACGACTGATTGGCTGCGATCGAAGCGAACTCGCCCGAAAGGACGAGCCCCCATATCGCGGGGTCGGGCGCAGCCCGTTGCTTGTTTATAAACAAAATAATAATGAATAAGTGAACAAATAGATAAATAAATAGATAAATAGATGAATAAAGGAAGGAATAAATAAATATCAATAGATCATTAAATGAATAGATAGATAAATACATAATTTAGTGAATGATTAAATAGGTACGTGAACTGATAAATCAAGAGAAAACGAACAAACAAACTAGATTAAAAAAGAAATAATTAAATAAATGAGTACATGAGAAAAAAAAAAAAAAAAAAAAAAAAAAAAAAAAAGAGATGAGATCGGGACGGTCCTTCACATCCGGGTACTGCCTTGGATGAGACCGGACCTCTGTATTGGGGAAGAAGTCTCTTGCTGGCAGAGAGCCCCACGTCCGCTCGCATCAATCTTTGAGACCTAACAGCTCTCCCGCTGACAGATCTGACACAGAATGAAGAGGCTTGTGCAGGGAAGCGATCCTCTGATGCCGAGGAAAGCTCACAAGAAACAAGATCCAAAAACTGAAGATATCCTTTCTGACACAGAGGAGAACCGACAACAAAGAAACTCATATCGTTCATCGTTCACGGAAGATCATCGCTAAAGAATGACCTCTCAAGGCACACACGTACATTCACACGTACACACACATACACACGCACGTGTACACGTACACACACACACATACACACACGTACATGCACACACGCACATACACACATGTTCAAGCGTACACACACACACCAACTTCGATCTAACGTTCTTTTTCTCACTTTTTTTTTCCAGGTTCTTTCTTCCCTGACTTTTTTATTTGGTTGTTTTGTCTGGTTGGTGGCATCCGTATGTAATAGGAAGTCTGCCTTCAGCTCCTACACATACACAAATGTGCAAATGTGTACGGGCGTGGAAAGACTAAAGGTACACATACGTACATAAACAAGAGGAACACATGGACACAGGCCAGCGCGCGCACATACACACACGACTCGATGGTACGGTGGTAGAGTTTCCGGCTGCCACTACGGCGGTCCGGGCTCGAATCCCACACAGGACTGAAATAATTTTAGTATCACTGCGCTGCGTGTCGTTACTCCAACTCTCGTGGGCGGGGTGTTGGGTGTGTGTGTGCGTGTAAGGTCTCAGCATTACCCAAAGATCGGTCATATATGAGATCTGAGCTTTCTTCCGAGAGGGAAGTAGCTGTCGATCACGAGCCCAACACGTGATCCGAGACCATGGTGAATCACACCCATACCCACACCCACACCCACACCTACCCACACCCACACCCACACCCACACCCACACCTACCCACACACACACACACACACACACACACACACACACACACACACACACACACACACACACACACACACACACACACACACACACACACACACACACACACGCACACACACACGCACACACACACACACACACACACGCACACACACACGCACACACACACACACACACGCACATACACACACATACACACACACACACACACACACACACACACACACACACACACACACACACACACACACACACACACACACACACACACACACACACACACACACACACACACACACACACACACACACGTAAAGATCAATCTTCATCAACAACCTTAATTTTTTTTTTACTAATTAGAAAGCATTTCACAGTAAAGTAGACCACGAATAAGCATCCGCACTTCCAGACATAATATGCCACTCAATTAGCCATATTGGGAGAACTTGTCCTCGTCTTTTGATTTGGGAGACATTCTTGTTAAATGTTGCTGTTTTCTGATATATGTCTGAATGTTTGCCCTTTCTGATATCCTGTAGACGTCGAAAGACTCTGAGGAGAAAACATAGTTTCCTCTTTCATAGCTAATATTGTCTGCAGGCTTGGTTCTTGATTTATACTATCATGTAGTGAGCGCTGAAACTATCGGTTGTTTTAAGAAACGGTTAGACAACTTTATGGATGGAGATGATAGGTTATCATGGACATGGAACTGTCTAGTGTAGGCCTTATGGTCTCTTGCAGTCTCCTTCATTCTTTTGTTCTTATGTATACAGTGCGATGTTGGCACGGAACTAACGTCAGGCCACACCATACACTCTCGAACTGACCTTCCATTAACAATAACTGAGGTTTAATCTTTTAATACTTTTGTCAGTCTTACAGATTACACCTTAGGCCTGTCTTCAATCAAAAGCACAATCATGCATACCCAAACTGGACTGAAGAGACTGAACGTAAATGGCATTCAAAAAAAAAAAAAAAAAAAAAAAAAAAAAAATCCTAGTGACGCAATCGATATATTTTTTTTCAGCCTAAGGAAAAACCATTTTATGCATCTGAATGTAGGACTTCAGCTTGAAGGAAATCCAGAACAACCGTGACCCTTTCCAGGCAGGAAGCCGTCTCCTCAGATGACTTAAGTTGCTTGTCCTTAGTCAGGACAAAGTTCCATAAAGGCCGTCACCTATTTGAAAGGTGGGGCGATTGCGGGGTGGCTGAGAATATTTAACTACAGATGCATGTGGCTACAGACCAGTGGAAAAGTTCTGATACAGCGGTGGAAAAGAGAGAGAGTGAGAGAGAGAGAGAGTGAAGGAAGAGGGACAGGGGGATGAAGAGAGAGGTGAAAATATAGATAGAGAGAGAGAGAAAGAGAGAGAGAGAGAGAGAGAGAGAGAGAGAGAGAGAGAGAGAGAGAGAGAGATAGAGAGAGAAGTAGGAAGGACAGAAAGTGTGAGAGACAGGGCAAAGGGGGGGAGGTCACAGCCTTACCCATATCTCAGAATATATATGAGTTCTGGGCTCTCATCTGGGAAGTAATAGCTGTCATCATGAGTCCAACACATGATCCAAGACCGTGGTGATCACATGTGTTTATGTGAACCTGTTTTTGTACATCGTTGTTCTCCATTTCCAATTACCTATGAAGTTCTTCCTTAGTTCTCTCCAGTTTTGTACTCAGGGTTGACTTTTTACCAACGTCATTTTTTACGCTTTCTCTCTGTCTTTTTTACGTGTTTAATGAGCTTTACTTTTTCCTCGGGTTCGTCTTTCTGCCTCTTTGTATTATTCTGTTCATAAAAGTGATTTTCATTATTTTTTAGCATTAGGTATTCGTTCACTGGGTTTTTTTTTTTGGGGGGGGGAAATGGAATTATAAATGAGGTACATCTCGTTTTTTGTTGCAGTTCTCCTTGTTTATGTATTGGGATATGGAGACAACCTACAACCTGAGTTGTAGCCTGAAGTTTGTTAAATCCCAACACATCACAATGGAATTGCCTGGTGTTAACAAAAATCATACAAATTGTATCTATTTTAAAAGAGATAATGAAAATGTTCATTCTTTTTCGTCAGCCGTCTCCTTGCTGAATAAAATCGTTAGTTGTAATTAGAGTATGCGTTATTCTATTTATTTATTTATTTATTTATTTATTTATTTATTTTTTTGCGTGGAGGGAGTTTCCTTAGCTGAATAAAATAGAATGAACATAACATAATACATATAAAATGAGGATTTATTTTTTTGAGGGAGGAACCATTCAGATAGCTGTTTTTTTTTTTTTTTTTTTTTTTTTTGAGGGAAGATTCTCTAAGATATGCTTCCAATGTTCAGAAAGAAAATGCATTTCGAGATGATAAAAAAATATCAGAAGATGCTTCTGTTATCTGGAAGTGTATGAAACGTCAACATTCAGATAGTCTTCTCCTTTTGGGAATCGCTAATACTCACATATCTCCAATATTCAGAAAGGAAACACAGAGCTGGCCGCGTTCCTCGATGCGTTCCTATGTGTATTCCTCGGTGCGTTCCACTTTAGTTTGGCCGCGGTTAGCGCTCCCAAACTATTAAAACTTAAGAGACAGTTTCATACCGAAATAAAAGTCCGGTAGGCCACATATTATACTAAAGAAAATTTTCGTAGGTCGCATCTAAAAGGTAGGCCACATACTATATCGGCACTATATTGCTTTAATGGCTTGGGAGCGCTAACCGCGGCCAAGCTAAAATGGAACGCATTGAGGAGCGCACCTAGTAACGCACCGAGGAACGCGCCCAGATCTGGGAACACTTAGAAAAAAAAAATCAGAAAGTGCTTCTGCTATCCAGTTCTAGAACTTTTCGTTCCAAATATTGGAACCTTGCGAATTTCGGGGATTTCCGATAGAGAGAACCGGTCGGGTTCACATCCCGCACCCGCACTGCAAAAGACAATTTTGTCTCGCTGCACGCTCGGCATCGCTCTTTTGTTTACGAAACGCGAGGGAGCGTCGCGAGTCGTAAAGGCTTCAAGGCTGAAAATAACTGCGACAATTACCAACACTTAACCATTAAGCGTTCGGGGGTTAAAGGGGAATTCTTTTAGTTTAATAAGATCATTTGGCGGCAGGGAAGGAGGCATGGAATACAATTAACTTTAGGTCACAGGTTGAGAAAACGTGTGCATTTTGAACTTAGAAAGTTATTTTACATATTATTCTAATCAGCTCGGGTATAAAGCCTTCTTTAATACAGTGGCGAACACTATCCTTTTTATCTTTATTTTATTTTATTTATTTATTTATTCATTTATTTATTTATTTATTATTTTTTTTTTTTGTCTGAGTCTGCTGATTAGAATTGGCTGATGTCCATCAGGACATTTTTTTTTTTCGTCTACGCCATCGCTTTATATGATTTTTTAGTTTAGCAAAGCGTAAGCAAAAAATGCTCTTTGACAACAAGTAGTTTATAAAGAGACATTCCCTAACTTTAATCAAACCATCGAGGACATCCGGAACAAGGTATGTATAGATGTGAGTTGCGGTCGAGTGGCTATGCGGAAAGCCATTTGATTATACTCTTCGTACTGACTCATTTCACCTCATCTTTAACTACGATGGCGAATTTCTAAACCTTTCCCCTATATATTGCCACTTGTTTTAATCAACAGCCAGCCAGAATTGGGACAGAATGGAGCCTCAATCCTGCAAGACCCTATTTCATCCTGGGCCCCTCCCAGAGCTGAATGAAAACTATTAGTATTAGCCTCACCAGGGGTCTATGAAGTATATCACCGTCCATAAGGGATAAACGTCACATCCCGCAAGCCGCGTTCCACTAACCTGGCTTCATGATCCATCGTAACTCGGCCGGGCAAAGCAAATATTTTTCTTTATGGATGATGGCTAGTATATAACAGTGCCGCGCGTACACACGACGCTCAGCGCTGCCCCCGGGCCGTAGTTGCTACTGATCCGGGCGTTACTATACTGTCCTACACGACAACTGGTGATGTTTTAGCAGTGTCGAATACTGTCCCCGGACGATGACTTCTCGTGTTCCGGGAGCTTGATACTGTTACTGTTGTCGAAATGGTCAGTACTGACACCACCACTATCAATACCATCAGAACTGTCACGAACTTTGCGAAGCGTCCTCCAACTAAAAATGTTTTCTTTCGCATCACTTCCGTTGTTGTTGTCATTTCTACTTTTGTCACCACCACCAACACCACCATCACCATCATTACCACCACCATCAGTACCACTACCATCATCATCACCACCACCAAGACCAAAACCACTACCACCACCACTACCATTACCATCATCAACTTGACCACCAACATCATCATTATCATCATCACCATCATCACTACCTCCATCACCACAACCACTACCAAAACAACTATCACCACCATCACCATCACCGCCACCACCTCCACAACTACCACCACCATCACTACAGTCATAGCCACGCCTACAAAATGACGTCATGAGTGCCAGCACGAACATTATCCACATCTTTAACAATGTTACGGACACTCCCCCCTTCCCCCCTCCCCCTCCCTGACTCAGACTCTTTTCCTCCTGCTCTTCCTCCTCCTCCTCCTCCTCCTAATCCAAATTCACGTCGCGGATCGCCCCCCCCTTCTCCAACACTCCCAACCACCTCTCCCCCATTGCTCTTTATCGCCGACATATTTTCCACATTTCAGTTGTGGGAGAGCCATAATAGCAGACTGGAGGGCCAAACTGGCCCTAACAGTTGGCCCCCGTGCCCCTTTACTCCGTCTAACCATCCACCCCCCCTCCTACCCACCCCGTCTCCTCGAGATTTCTTTTGTATCCTTCTCTCCTAGAGACTTCTTTTCTTCTTCTCGGGGCTTCTGGGATTTTTTTTTATAATCTTCTCGGAAACAATATCTAGATATATCTAGCCTTCATAGGACTTTTGGTCAATTACAGCCAGCAATTTCTGACCATCTCTGATCCTCTTGAGAATCTTATGAAAACCATTGGATTCTCTTTGAAGACTCCTAATGCATTGGATTCTCTTTGGAAACTCCTGAAGAAACCATTGTATTCTCTTTGGAGACTCCTAAGGAAACCATTGTATTCTTTTTGGAAACTTCTAAGAAAACCATTGGATTCTATTTGGAGACTTCTAAGGAAACCATTGGATTTTCTTTGGAGACCTCTAATGAAACAATTGAATTCTCTTTGGAGACTCCTAAGGAAACCATTGGATTCTCTTTGATCCTCTAAAGCCTTTGCATGTCTCCTCCCATCTCTTTCTGAGCTCTTCTCACCTATTGATTATTTTATTTATTTATTTATCTAGTCATTTACTATTTTTCATTTTTTATTTTTTGTCGAAGCCTCCTGATCACGTTTTCCCTTCACTTAATTTCTTATTTCACCCTCCAACCCTGTTTGATCTCTTTTGGTCCCCTAAAGGCGTCTGTCCCGCATAAGATCCCATCTAGACACTTGATATATCCACAGAGACTTTCTTCTCTTCACTCTTTTTATTCCTCCTCTGGTTCCCGGACACTTTTCTCTCTTCTTGCTCTTCCCTGCTCCTCTTCATTTCATAAGACTACTTCTCTTTTCCGCCTACAGCCCTCTCTGGTCTTCTGAAGACTTTGTATATCCTCTTAGGTCCTCTTCTGGACACATCACGCCTCTTAAAAATTTCTTTTCTTAGCCACTTGGCCCGTTTTTTGTTTCCTCCTGCTCTCGATAAAAACTTATATTTTTACGTCCACATTCTGGTCCTCGCCTTCATCTGTACATTTTGTCATTCGTTCCACATCACGGCTCTCCTCTGAGCCTCAATTGTCATCTTCCTGTTCTTCCTTATCCATTATTGGTCTCTCATCTGTCCTCTTCTCGTCCTTTATTGCCCATCGTTGGCCTCATCTGGAAGTTATCTGCCTTCTTTTGCCCAATCACTCGACTCATCTGACCTTTTGCCTTTCTCCTGTCCTTTCGTGCCCCGTCATCGGCCTCGCCTAGCCTCCTGTCCTTTTCCTGCCCTTTCGTGTGCATCATTGGTCTCCTCTGAGCTTCTGTCCTTGTCCTGTCCGTTTTTTTTTTTTTTTTTTTTTTTTGTCGTCGCTCTCCACTGGACTCCATCTATCATTTTTCTTCCTTTTCTTGCCACTCACTGATCTCCTCAGCCGTGCTCCAACTACAGGGGGGTTTTGGGTACATCTGCTTCATTCTCCTCTATAACAGAAATAAAGGTTGGATTTATTTGATCTATGAGTGTTATTGTTTTTCATCACATAGAAATTCAACAAATTTAATTACATGATTACGTGATAACAAAAAATGTAGCTTAAAACATCGATATAGCCAGTTGTCTGAGATATTTGATTAGGATAGATTGGGTTAGGACAGGATGGGGTAGGATAAGCTTAGATCAAAATAGGATAGGATAGGATAAAGTAGGGTAGAATGTGATATGATAGGATAAGGTAGGATAGGCGAAACTAGTCAGGAATAAAAGTATTTCCCTCAGCCCGTGTTCCCTTTACCTCCTATCCACAATATAAAATAAGATAAAAAGGATATGGTAGGATTGTATAGGATAGTGTAGGATAGGATAGTATAGGAATGGATAATATAAAATAAGATAAAAAGGATATGGTAGGATTGTATAGGATAGTATGGTGTAGGAGAGGATAGTATTGGGTGGATAGGCTACGATGGAAAAGGTATTGCCAG
This sequence comes from Oratosquilla oratoria, assembly GCF_046742065.1. Taxonomy (NCBI): domain Eukaryota; kingdom Metazoa; phylum Arthropoda; class Malacostraca; order Stomatopoda; family Squillidae; genus Oratosquilla; species Oratosquilla oratoria. The sequence continues at coordinate 7,339,370 of NC_134811.1, forward strand.
ATATTGGCTCGATATTCAAAATATCGCCCTATCGATGGAGAAACTGGTCAAGCATGGCTCATAAAGTGATGGCGATATTGTTGTCTTAATTGGCGACATAGTCATCTTCATTTACGACTCACATTTTTCAGGAAGTGCCAATGATAATGTGAGTATTTGCAATCATCATTCGATTTTGTGATCATAGATGTAACCGTGACTACAAACGGATACCAGGTTCCAACAAAAGATAAATATTGCTTTGTAGAAAGTCAAAGGAACTGAGTGCGATAGTAACTATAAGGAATTTTTAGATTTATTGTAATTGCCGAGGACTGTAATCGCTTGCAAAGCTATAACTGATTTGATAGTACGGATAATTGATGTACAATATCTATACAAAACTTTAGATATTATTTAGAGTTATTCTAATTCTTAATTGGCGGAATAATTATATTCATTGTCAATTTAATTCGTGGCACTCAAAAAGTGTGATTTCCCAAAGATTACGTAGAATTCATATGACTGCAATTTACAAGAAGATCAATTATCTGATAGTCTAAGTCTGGAAATCAGTGTTATTGGTACGTTCACCTCCCCGTGTGGAATCCTGAAACCTCCCATCCATTTAGTAGGGACGAGACCTCCCTCATGCCTCTTCTTGTGAACAAGAGGTCACAGCTTCCTCTGTCAGGCCCTACGCTAGTCAGTCCTTCCCTGTAGGCCTTTAGGACACCTCTGGATTCCCAAGACACGTCTGAGCTATCCTTTATTCGGAGCTAATATCTGACTTTCGAGTCTCACGGGAACCCAACGACTACGCCCAGTACATAAGTCTTGTCACGTCCACTTTCTGTCTCTTTGCCTCAGTGTCCTTTCCTTTCAACCTATCTAGTGGCGGAGGGATAGAAAACGAGGTTATGTTGGAGGTTGGTCGGTCAGTGAGTCGGTCACTGATATTGTTTTTTTCTTTTAGGCTCCCTGAAGGAGAATGGGAAGTGAGACTATGAAGTGTTGGGTGGTTGTCGGTCACGGTAATTGATTTGTTTATTTGCAGAAGGCTTTCTCATGACAACCACAAAGCGTTAAAGATAACGAGTTTTCACAAACAACTCCAAAGTTGGTTTGCTGAAAATGTGGCTAGGGATGGTGATTCAAAGAACACCCCACAACGTGTGTGCATTTGATGTGAATATTAATACCCGTAGGGTAGTTTATTATGTATGACTGAATACGTAAAATTAGTAAATGTTGAGGGCGCTTACAATATAGCTTTGCTGAAGAAAATACAGATATTCTAGTTGTTTCGAAGACCCCCGGAGTGAACGAAGACTCGATCAATCAAGACTCTGCCCATTACTCACTTGAATAAAGTCTCCTCTCAATTCTCATAGCAGAATATATCACCTGAATAAAATCATCTGACGGTTACCAGAAAAATATATAAAGACGTGACGCCCTTCTTATGGTTGATTAAGACAACCACAAGGGTGAGTAGGTTTTTCTCTTGTGAATAGAACGGTTTGGCTTCAAGTCAGTCCGTGAAGATTTAGCTTGACGCACACAGATGATGCGCTTATTTTTATCGCCTTTTTTGGAGTCTTGTATTAGTATTTCGTCAGCAATAACTAGCGCCTCCATCCTAAGAGTTGAACGAAATCACTAACGTGGTGAAGAACAGATTTAGAGAAGGCGGTAGGAGACAGTAGAAGTTAGAAATTATTGTCATTCTTCTTTGAATGGGAGTTAATCTAGTCATCAGACTTTATAAGTGAGACTGGTCGATGGAAGTGTCACAAAGATAAAATACTGACCTCATAAAATTTAAGAAATCAATATTTGATTTGACGACAGTAAGGAACGTGTGTTTATACTATACGTGCACAGATACATGAATGATACATGGTGAATGCAACCACTTAGAGGATATTAGAATAAATGCAAGAATTAAACATTGCTCTCACAAGGTCAAGAAGCTTGTAGGCAATCAGAACAAACATGCAAATAGGTCATCGCATTTGCATAGACACGTGATGAATCCAATCACTTAGAGGATATTACAATAAATGTAAAAGTTAAACATTGATCTGACAAGGTCAAGATATTTGTAGGTAATCAGAACAAACATGGAAGTAGGTCATCACATTTGCATATTAACTAACACTGCATGCAAGTCCTTCTTAATATCTTTGCTACAATGACACCTTTTATGTATATTATTCTGGTGAAGACCAGGTAATTTTATTCAAATGGAGGTAGAAGGCTTTGTGCTGAAAGAAACACGGTATCAGCTCCTTTGTGAAGCAATTTTGTACAGCTCAGAGCAAATCCTAGTATATATAATGTTAATCAGAATATTGCTGAACCTTTGAATTAAAGAGTCCCCTGTTGGTTCTTGAGGTACATTTACGATCTCGACATTGTCGCCGCAGCGCCGAGGGCCAGCGAAGGAAACTAATCCTTTAACCTAATTTCATCGCTCGCGATCATTTATGCATTAAAACACAGGCGACCAATCTCAGATTACCCTGATGTTCTCTTTGCCCTTTCTTACCTGAAGAGCAGTTCTTCGACCTCCATGACCCGCGTGACTCTCTGTGACCTATTATTACCCTTTATGACCTATTATGACCCCTTTGACCTCCTTTGAGTATTTATGGCCCTTTGACTTCATATGATATCTTAAACCTCTTATGGTCCTTTTGACCTCTTATGACCTTCTATGAAATTTTATTACTTTTCATGACCCTGCATGACTTATCATGGTTCTGGTGACCTCATATGACCTTTCATAACCTCTTATAAAGCCTTATGACCTCATGACCTCCTATGATACCCTGTGATCTCTATAACTTCTTATTTGAACTCTAATAATATTTCATGACCTTCAATGACCTCTTCTGACTTCTTACGATCTCTAATGAAACTTCTATGGTCTCTCTGTCTCCTCGAGAGCTCCTACGGTCTTTTATAACCATGTGTACGTCGACTGACCTTTCCTAGCATTCTCTTAACCTCTTTAGCCCCAAAACAGCCTTCTATGACCTCTTTGACTCTTTATGACCTCTCATGAGCTCTTTGTGCCCCTGTGGATCCTTACGACTGTATTGCTTGTTACCTTGTGACCCGACGACCTTCTTTTACCTACTGTGACCTCCGACTAAATCTCATGACTCCCTATAACTCATTTGTGACCCTGGCAACCTATCCTGACCTCTCCAGGCCCCATGTGACTCTTCACGACCCCGACGAGGTTCTCTGACCTCGCCTGACCCATTATGTCCCTGATGACCCCAACGACCTGGTCTGGCCTCGACGCCTTCCATACAAACAACATTCTTTTGCTTCCACTTCAGTTTCTTCTCATCATGATATTCCTGGCTCCTCTGCCCTCCATAAATCAGTTCTCAAAGGCCTTTGACTTCCATGCTAATGGTGCTCGGCTTTTCCCTGCCACGGTCGAGACGAACCGGAGAATTTGTTCAAATTACGTGTGGTGGATGATATTGTTCTTTCCCAGTGTTAACAGTAAATGTAGGTTACTAGAATATCATGGGCGGTCCAAGGCCTCAAGTACCCTACTATCCCCTCCCTCCCACCAAAAAATCCATCCATCCATCCATCCATCCATCCATCCATACATACATACATACATACATACATACATACATACATACATACATACATACATACATACCTACATACATACATACATGCATACATACATACATACATACATACATACATACATACATACATACATACATACATACGTACATACATACATACATACATACATACATACATACATACATACATACATACATACATACATACATACATACATACATACATACATACGTACATACATGCATACATACATACGTACGTACGTACATACATACATACATACATACATACATACATACATACATACATACATACATACATACATACATACATACATACATACATACACACATACATACATACATATATACATACATTCATATACCAAGGGCTCTTTCCCCCTTGCAAGGGAGGTAGCCAAAAAACAAAGGCATAAAAACCACTCCCACTCATTTCATCCGTAACATACTCCACTCCCCTCCACCCTCTTTCCTTCCTCTTATCTTGGCACCACCTGGATGACGGGTCATCCCTGCATCTTGCCCACTTGATGTTGAAGCTGATGTTGATAAAGAAAGAGTGATACCTTCTCTTCTTTCCGGTGCTATTTGTAAAGCCTCCTTCGAGTCTGACTTTCATTATTTTCACTCCCCGTCCACTCCCACTCTTACAAAAATAAATAAATAAACAAATAAATAGATAGATAAAATGTCTCCCAGGAATGCATGCGAGAATTCTCTCGACCTATTCCTCTTCTTCTTTCCTCCATCAATCCTCCTCTCCTTCTCCTCTTCCTCCTCGTGTCCCTATCACTTCCCTTGTCCATTCGACTTCGAAACTTTCTAGAATCCTCCTTCATTCGCCCGAAACTCCTGTGGACCCTTCCGATTACGTCACTGAGGCCTTACTAGGGACACTTCATTCCTCTTCGACTACTCCTCACCTCACTCCTCCTTGTCCTTCCTCGAGATGAAAACTTAGCCTCAGGGCCTTCCGGATGTGGCTCTCGAGGTTCGGAGGTCCTCCTGGATGTTGGGTTCCGATCCGCCGGACGCCGAGCCTTCACGTTCTTCAGTTTCTTCTTCGACAAAGTTTGATCTCAGGTTCCTTGGTTCTGGGTGGGGGCGAGGTGGGAGTTGTGTTGGTCTTTCGGTAGATCTTCAATATTTTCTTTTTTTCTCGATCTCTTTTGAATGAAGACCAGAAGCTTCTGGGTATTTTCCATAGGAGGTCGTTTCAGTTGGGCGAAGGATCAATATTCCTCGTCGCTCTTTCAGAACTCTGAGGCGATCTAGCGTCTTCGAGTTCCAGAATACGGAATACAAGTGTGATGCTTCTCAGACGTACTCGTCTCCATGACGTCATGCTATATGATGACATGATGTATTACGTTATCATAGTGACGTCATAGTTTATGTTGATTACGTCATAGTTTATTATGTAATTATGTATGATCCCGTGGTTTTTGACATCATTTTTTTCTCAGAGTAATATATCATGGGCATATATATATATATATATATATATATATTTATATATAATATATATATGTATATGTATATATATATATATATATATATATATATATATATATAATACTGATGACCCACTTTCGGAGAAGAATAAGCGAAGATGTAGAGATCTGTATATTTCGATCACTTACTGTGATCCTCTTCAGCAGATATGAGTTACAAAATACAGAACAAAGTGTATTTATAGTGAAACAGTGAGGTAGCAAGGGGACGGAGCTCAGGTCAACACGCCCAGTACGCATGCTCGCATCTTGGTGGCTCAGGTCACATGACCGGCGTAGCATGGGCCTTGGTGATTTTTGTCCACCACTAATGTTGATGGTAACATTTTATTTATGACAAAAGAAGAAATACAGTCTGGTGACCATTGACCATGGGAAATGTTGTAATTTGGGAAATCATTTATTAAGGAGGATTCTACTATTTTTCTTCTGAAAATACATTTGGATTTATAAATAATTTATAAATCCAAATGTACTTTTTCTCTCTTTTTTATCTTCCTCTTTGTCTTCACCTTTCTGTTTATTTTTATTCC
>NC_134811.1:7355045-7357545 GCF_046742065.1 Oratosquilla oratoria
TACCGCTAGATTGGTTTCCCTCTCTAACGTATTTCTTGTGTTGATTGATTCGTGTTGTGAGTGTTTTAGCAGTCTGACCAACATAAAACTGATTACATGATTTGCAAGGTATTTTGTACACACACCCTTTATCACTATAGACAGAATTATTTATGAGCAGTTGTCTTACAGTGTTCTTATTGTTAGAAAATACATTAATGTTAAATTTACGTAATATATTTGGAATATTTTGCAGGTTCTCTTGGTACTGTAGAATTAGCAAGTTATTCATATTGAAAGCTTGAGTTGACCTAAGGTTATAAAATGTCCTTTTAGCACGATTGTAAGCTGTGTCAAGAACATGTGTGGGGTATTGTAGCTTAGTACCAATGTCGTAAATACATCTTATTTCATCATCGATGTACTCTGGGCTGCAAATGCATGGGGCCCTGAGGTACATCGACGAAAAAACAGATATCTTTACGCCATCAGGGTGTGAGGAATAATAGTGTATATATGAACAAACATTGGTTGGTTTGCGATATACACTAAACTTCAACTCACTTTCACGGCGGTAGATATTACAATCAAGGAAAGGAAAAATACCTTCACTCTCTATCTCCACCGTGAACTTAATGGAACTAACCAAATTATTAAGCTTACATAAAAAATCATTTACATTATCTTGAATGGGCCACAGACATAGGATGTCATCAATGTACCGCATCAACACACACACACACACACACACACATATATATATATATATGTATATATATATATATATGTATGTATGTATGTATATATAAGGTATGTTCAATAAGTACTGAGAAAATGTCAGGCGAGACATTAAATATGATTTGATCAAAATACTACTTCATGGTGAAGTACACATATATATATATATTCTATAAAATGACTAACTGGCAACTTTCTATATTTGAAGGTCTGAGTACAGCGGTGAACGTGGTGGAACCAGTCTGATTCGGTTTGCCGATCTGTGAACACTTGTCAAGATGCAGGGAAACATGGAGCAACGTTACGCCATCAAATGTTGTGTTAAACTGAAAAAAAAGGAGCTTATGGAATGTTAAAAGAGGCCTATGGGGATGAACGGATGAGCCAAGCAAGTTTCAATTGGTGGTTCAACAAATTTTCTGAAGGAAATGAACAGGTTGAGGATGAACCCAGATTTGGAGCACCGAAAAGTGCACGCAAGGAGGAAAAAATTGAGGAAGTGCAAAGGTTAGTGATGCAAGACCGTCGAATATCCGTGAGGATGATATCTGAAGCTGTTGGTATTAGTATTGGCACAGTAGAGATAGTTCTGACCAAAGATCTGAAGCTCCACAAAGTCTGTGACAAGTTCGTGCCAAAGATCCTCCCCGACGACCAGAGGCAGTTTCGTGTGGAATATTTAACTGACATTCTCGAAATGATAGAGGCTGATTTAAGTTTCCTGAATAAGGTAATGACTTGCGACGAGAATTGGTTGTTCACCTACGACCCTGAGAGCAAACGTCAGAGTGCTCAGTGGAAGCACGCGACCTCCCCCAGACCCAAAAAGGCAAAGATGAGCAGGTCGCAAGAGAAGACCATGGTCATTCCTTTCCTTGACCCCCCAAGGGCTCATTCACGTTGAATAGGTTCCCCCTGGTCAAACCGCCATTAAGGAATATTACCTTACTGTTCTGAAAAGGTTCAGGGAGAAGATAAGGAAGAAGAGGCCTCAGCAGTGGAGGAGTGGTCATTGGTGGTTCCACCAGGACAATGCCCCATGGCACAAGTCAACGCTGGTGACCACCTGGATGGCCGACAGGGGAATGAAAGTGGCACAACACCCAACCTACAGCCTTGACCTAGTCCCTTGCGACTTCTTCTTGTTCCCACGCATGAAAGACAGCCTCAGGGGAACCAGATTCCAGTCAACAGAGGAGCTGAAAGAGGCATTGGAAAGTTACCTGAAGGGACTACTGAAAAAGGACTTTGAGGAGGTCTTCCAAGATTGGGAGAGACGCATGCAGAAGTGTGTAGATGCGAGAGGCAATTATTTTGAAGGAGACAAAGTTTTGTAAGCTTATGAAAATAAATAGTGTCTCTCCTGACATTTTCTCATTACTTATTGATCGTAGTGGTATATATATATATATATATATATATATATATATATATATATACATATATATATATATACATACATATATATATGTATATATATATATATATATATACATACATACATACATACATACATACATACATACATACATACATACATACATACATACATACATACATGTAGTTTTAGAAGTTTTGTTCTGATACCATGTGTTTTATCAGTCCTAGAAAGTTGAGTCATACAAAAGGAAATAGGTTTCCTATCTACATGTTTTTAAAAAGATGAAATTTATGCAAGGAGGAGTCCAGTCATAGCTAAATCAAGCACCTTTGAATCGGTCGACGCTGGAGATGGAACTGTAAACTTTATTCTCACAAGACAAAATTAGAGCCCACTGCGCCA
>NC_134811.1:7362545-7367545 GCF_046742065.1 Oratosquilla oratoria
TTCCCTCATAGGTTTCCGTGGAGATTTGGCCATCTTCATATTCCAATTCCTAAACCATTGAACCTTTTGAATTTCAGTAGAAATAAGCCTACTCTCTCCAAAATATTCAACAAGGAGACCCCCTTGGTAATGTCTTCATCATCCTTTTTTTTCACTCAGTCAACGAGATAACCACACAAATTCCCTTCGAAATTACCGCCAATGATCTCTCCTTTTTCTGTGTTGGGATTCTCCCTGCCCACATCACTTTGCTTCTCAAAATGGATCATTATGCAGAAGAACACGGATTTCAATTTCTACCTCAAAATCAGTCACCATACGCATCTATAGGGACACTGATACAAGAACGCTCCATCAATATTACTATGTATCACCATCCTCACGATGACGTAACAGACTCAATCCTTGGGTCTGGTTCTCAATAATCGCATCATAAAGCTTCCGACCTTAAATATCTAAAAACATCCTGTCTCCTAACCTGTGATCTCCTGAAATCATTATCACACAAAAAACCTGGGGAGCCAACAGACAATCCTTTTCAACCGGACTTTTATACAAAACAAAATTGGTTATGGATACTAAGCTCACTCCCCTGTCTTGCCCACAGGTTTTCGAATATTGACCCTCGTCCTCTTACCCGGCTTAGGCCTTGGCACAGGTGCAACTTCCTGGAAAGCCTTTATGCAGAAAGGGGATACTTTACTTCAAGTGATAAAACTCCCAAATACCACAATCATCCCTCCACACTTTCATGAAGAGAACTGGACCATTGACCAATATGCAATTGCCACTTACTATAAAATCATTTAACGCAACAAAACATTACTCTCATAGGTAAAGACTACTATACTTCCATATACACCAGTGGTTCTTAACCTAGGGTACTTATAACCCCATGGGGTACGAAACCTTGAAGCTGGGGTAGTACGAGACATGATAGCCAGTGTAATGGTACTGTATATTTACAATGAGAAAGCAAAGCAAGTTTTGTTTCACTAATTATTTTCATGTGTTTGAATTGTATTTGTATTGGATGGGAATACGAGAATTTTTTTCTGAGATATCAAGGGGTACGGACACTGAAAATGGTTAAGAACCGCTGATATACACCAAAGAACATAAAATCAATCTTGGCGACGGTGAGTTGTTGTTCATTAGGATTGAAACACTGGTGAACTGTCAATCATAATAATCTACTATAATAAAGTAGTAGCCTCTGTCTGTCTGCTTGTTTGTTTGTTCACGAACTCCTCCTAGGGTTTTGGAAATAGACCCCTATAACCATATATGTTCTGATACCCTATCACTCCAGGTACTTGGATAACTATATTTCATTTAAAAATATATATATGTTTTGGTTAGGATTAAGGGTCAATGTTAGGTGGGGTATGGTTAGGTTAGGGATTATTTACGAACTCGCAGCAACGCACAGTTGATTTGGCTAGTAACTATAATAATCCTCTCACCTCCCTTCTCCTCCCTGTCCCTTTCCTCCTCTTTCTTTTACTCCCTTTTCCATTACCTTTCCCAACGATTTCTGTTCATCGGATTCGCCTTCCGCATTGCGCTAACTCCTCCTCTTCCCTTTTCTCTTCCTTCTTCTTGCTCGTTCTTCCCTTCCAACAGCAACTCCGTCCCACTCCTCGTCTTCTGGTTTCCACTAACTAACTTAATCTATTCAGACTTAACCTAATTCTTTTCCCCTTGTATTCAAGGATGTAAACGGATATCCACACATACTTACACATGGACTGGCATAACCACACACACACACATACTCACACATGGACTGGCATAACCACACACACACACACACACACACACACACACACACACACACACACACACACACACACACACACACACACACACACACACACACACACACACACACACACACACACACACACACACACACACATACACACACACGCACACACACACACACACACACGCACACACACACACACACGCACACACGCACACACACACACACACACGCACACACACACACATACACACACACACACACACACACACACACACACACACACACACACACACACACACACACACACACACACACACACACACACACACACACACACACACACACACACACACACACACACACACACAAACCCACACACACACATACACACACACAAATACAACTAGGTAAATACAACTTAAACTATACATAACTTTAAGAACAAAATGGATGTGGAAAAATACAAAAGCGGGTCACTACGAGCATAGCTCTCTTTCCGTAAAATACAACTAGGTAAATACATCTAAGTAAATACACACACACACATCACAGTATGTACACAAACATACACGTCACATACGCACACGCGCACGCACGCGCGCTCGCACACACTTATCCTTGATATCTTATCTTTTCGTCAGCACGGTGATGAACCCTTTATAATTCATTCTGGTTCATTCCAGACGATTCTATTTTAAGAAATGGTGGCTTGGGCAGAAACAGGATGTTGATGGAGTAAATCTCCATTTTGGCCCAAGTCTGGCCTCTCAGCTGAACAAAATTGTTTAGTATTTGCTCAAGTAAAAAGAAAAAAAAAAAAAAACCTCGTCGTGTTGATGGAGTTAATTTGATTCTTGTCTTCTTCTTTTTTTTTTATTCCTTTCTTGTGTCCTTCCATCATCACCTTTTTCTTGTTTAAAGAAAAATCTCTTCTCTCTACTTGTTTTTATTCTTTAATTTTATCTTTGTCTCCAGCATTTCCTTTACTTTTCTTTCTGTTTTTTTTCCATTTCTTCCCACACTCCGATTTTCTTTTCTTTTTCTTTGTAATCCCACATTTCACCTTCCTTTCTCTTTTGTTTTTCTTCCTTTTGCATTTTCTCTCCAGTTTTTCCTTCCTTCCATCTCTCTTCCTTTCGTCTCCCAGTTTTTCTTATTTCTTTCACTATCTAAACCTAATTCTGCCTTATTTGATATTTCCTGTCTCCTCTTCTATACATTTCCTATTCCCGTATTTATCATTATTGTCTATCATCCGCTTGTTCTTCTTCTTGTCTCAACTTTGATTTCTGCCTCTTTTCGTCTTTCTTGGTCCCACCATGGAGGTAGTCTGCTGTTAAATCCCAGCTACGTTACGTTTTTTTTTTTTCCCCAAATGTCATTCACATTTTAATCCCAGCTTGCAAATGAAGTTAATTTTTTTCTTCTTAATCTTCCTGCAACTTTTTTCTTTCTCTTCTTCCTCCTCTTTTGTCTTCGCCTTTCTATTCTTTTTCCTTTTTACCTTTCCTTTTCTTCTTCGTTTCTTTTGTTCTTCGTCCTCTCTTCCTCTCCCTCTGCCTTTTCCTTTTCCTCATCATTTCCCCTGTCTTCTTCCTCTTCTTCTTCCTACTCCTCTACTTTTTATATTCCTTTTCCTCTAACTTTTCCACATCATTTCCCCTGTCCTCTTCCTCTTCTTCTTCCTACTCCTCTACTCTTCGTATTCCTCTTCCTCTTACTTTTCCTCCTTCTCCTCTCCTTCGTCATCCCGAGGCTTCTTGGATTTTTGCCCCCCTCCCATCCCTGCAGGCTTACCTCTTAGTCACCCGTTGTCTGTGGTTTCCCTAAAACCCAGCTTGATTAATAACTTCCTTTGCCGAGGCAGGCACCTTAAAATCCAGCTAGATCACACACTCCCTGAAGACCCCGAGAGCCTTTCTTGACTCCTTGTGCGGCCGTTTCAAGGCTCTTGATCCCGGCCTCCCGTCTGGTGGGTGTTGAGATCTTGATCTCGAGGTCCTGGAGGAGGACTTCTGTCCCCGGGTTCGTTCCAGGAGCTTCGTGTCCGGGCTCCGGTGGCAGAACTTATGCCTCCGGGCCTCTGTGGTGGGACCTCTAGTCCCGGATATCTTCTGCGTGAGCTTTTGGTACTCGAGGCTGTATGTGCGTCTGTATCTGCGTCTGGACGTTTATTTCCGGGGTTCTCTGCCCGGACCGTTCTTTTAAGAACTTTGCAACCGGATGTATGCGGGAGAATTTATTAATCCGGACTTATGTTACAGGACCTTTATACCCGGACCTATGAAGAGGGGCTTTTGGTTCCGGGCTTTCTATTCCGGACAGATTTTTGTGTTTGGACCTTTACTCACCGACCTCCGATTAACTTGTTCATCCGGGCTTAACCCCTGGAACCCACATCACTGTACTTGGCTTTATTAGAGTTACAAGACCCAGAGTACAACATCGAAATCCTTTCTCCGTATCCGGTTCTGTGCCTCAGTTCAGTTCCAGACGGAATCGCTACCCCCAGAACCCCCGTTACCGGGTATTAACCCTGCATTCAGACCCACAATTCAAACTTCATCCTTTTCCGCGCTTTAGATTATTTTCTAGTTTTATTATGCTATAATCTAGACGGTGGTTCTTAACCAGGGGTACCTGTACCCCTGAGGGGTACGAAACCTGGGGGTAGGAGACATAATAGCCATTGCAATGGTAATATAAATTTACAATGAGAAAGCAAAGTAAGGTTTGTATCATTTATCCTATTCATATGTTTGCATTGTATTTGTATTGGATGGGGGTACAAGAAAAATTTCTGGAATATCAAGGACAGTGAGAAAGGTTAAGAACCACTGATCTAGAGGATTTTATTATATGATACGAGCTCGCTGGGTGAGCGGGTCAGTGCGTCGTTACTTGCGGCGAAGGTCGAGGTGAGGGCGGGTTCGAATCCTGACACCGGCGAAGTTGAACCAAGGGCATGGTTCATTAAATTCCACGCTACAAAACCCCCTGTGAGGGGCACCGTCTTAGCCTCCCGATAGGGGGGAGCGTGTGGCGTTAAACCATATCATATCAATACGAGCCATCGACTACGCTGGCTTCTTCTTCACAGGATGTTCTGCCTTCGGCCGCAGGCGTTTTTAGTAGGAACCAACCAGATCTACAAAACTCTAACATATCTACAGGACTCTAACAGATCTACAGAACTCTAATAGATCTACGGGACTCCACCGGATCTACA
>NC_134811.1:7382545-7385045 GCF_046742065.1 Oratosquilla oratoria
GAGGGGAGAGTGGGGGAGGTGGGAGGGAGAGTTGAGAGGGAGAGTGGGAGAAGAGGTTGCTGGAACTGCTAAGGAAGGTAAGGAGAGGTGGGAGTGAGGGAGTGAGAGAGTGGGAGAGGTGGGAGGGAGAGTGGGAGAAGAGGTTGCTGGAATGTTAAGGAAGGTAAGGAGAGGTGTGAGTGTGGGAGTGTGAGAGTGTGAGAGGTGGGAGAGTTGAAAGGGAGAGTGGGAGAAGAGGTTGCTGGAACTGTTAAGGAAGGTAAGGAGAGGTGTGAGTGAGGGAGTGGGAGAGTGGGAGTGGGAGGGGTGGGAGAGGGAAGGGAGAGTGGGAGAAGAGGTTGCTGGAGTAAAGGCAAGAAATTATGGGAAAGTTAAACGAAGTGGCATTTTTCCGAAAAAAGATTTCGAGGAAGAGAAAAACAGAGGGAAGAGGAGAGGGACGAAGAAATAAACGGAGACGAAGAGTAATAAGAGAAATTCTTTGAAACAAGGAAGGTATAAAGAGAAGAACATTCTGGGAAGAAGAAAAAGTGAAGGAAATAAAGAAGAAGAAGATTGTAAAGGAGGAGAGAGGATATTATGAGTAAAAGGAGGAGGAGGAGGAAGAAAAGTAGAGCTTGAAGAGAAGTGGAAGTACGTGGAAGAAGATATGAAAAAGAAGAAGAGAGAGAGAAAGAGGAAGAGAGAGAAAGAAAATGAGGAATAAAAAGAGAAAGAAAAAAAAGAGGGATAGAGAGAGAAAGAAAATTAGGAATAAAAAGAGAAAGAGAGGAAGAAAACGAGAAAGAGAGAGAGAAAGGAAAAGCGAGAAAGACAAAGGGGAAGAAAAAGAGAAAAACTACGAGATTGAGAAAATCAAAAGAGAAAGAGGAAAAAGAGGAGGAATAAAAAGAAAAAGAGGAAGAGGAGGAAGGGGTGCAAGAGAAGAATAAATAAAGTAAATTGAGAGAAAAAGAGGAAGAGGAGGATAAGAAGTAAAAGAGAGAGGGTGGAGAAAGAAGTATCAACGATGTGGCGCTTAATACGAGAAAGAGAAATAGAGAAGAGAGTGATAGCTCGATAATTAAGGAAAAAGAGTAATCAAGGGATTAGTAGAGGAGGAGATTGAACAAAGGAGGAGGTCGGTGGAGGTGGAGAAAGAAAAGGTCAAGACAGATTGAGAAAATTGGAAGTTAAAAATAAAATAAAATAAAATAAATACAATAAAATAAGATAAAATAAAGAACATTGTATCTCTTTCTCTCTCTCTCTCTCTCTCTCTCTCTCTCTCTCTCTCACACACACACACACACACACACACACACACACACACACACACACACACACACACACACACACACACACACACACACACACACACACACACACACACACACACACACACACACACACAATCACACACACTCACACACACACACACTTACACACACACACACACACACTTTCGCACACACTTTCGCACACACACACACACACACACACACACACACACACACACACACACACACACACACACACACACACACACACACACACACACACACACACACACACACACACACACACACACACACACATATATATATATATATATATATACACACACAGACACACACACACACACACACACACACACACACACACACACACACACACACACACACACACACACACACACACACACACACACACACACACACACACACATAGAGGGGGGTTAAACACACGTACACACACACGCACATACATATACACACATATACACACGTACATACACACACGCACTCACAAGCGCACACAAGGAGGAAGGAGGGGGGCATCAGAAGAAGGAAAGAGGACGACGGGCAGGAGGGAGAGTAGGAGAAGGGAAAAGAAAAGGAGGAAGAAGAGGAGGAAGAAGAGGAGGAAGGAGAGTGGAGGGGGAGAGGGGAGTTTACAAAAAGAAGATGGATGAGCTGCAAAAGGAGATCCTATCGGTAAGAGACCATTCCCCACTGGGACGGGACCTCACGAGCAGATGGAGTCCCGCTCGCCTCAAGGCAGACTCTCTCTCTTTCGTTCTCGGCTCCTGCAGAAGCTGTCTCCGAAGTCTCCCTTCCTTCGGGGTGAACTGCAAAGAGAAAGTCGCGGGTTCTTGCAGAAGAAGGTGGATGGGTAACAAGGGAGGAAGGAAGTTAATAAGAAAGGTTGGAAGATAGATTGGTCTGAATTAGAAAATTAGGTGTAAATGTAGGAAGGAATTATAGAAGCAGGAATTTAAGTAAACAGAAAGGAAGGGAGAACAGTAGTTAGGTATATAGCTACATGGTAGATATATTGAAAGGTACAGTAGCAGGTAGGTAATAAGATAGATGGGTAGATAGGTAGATAGATAGGTGCCTCGGTGGAAGGTCTGTTTTGTAGTGATACACATTGAAAAAGTGGATAAAAAAATGACAGTAATAAGTTTCCTTTATTTGAATAAATTCACCTGGTCAAAGAAAAAATAAAGCTCAAATTT
>NC_134811.1:7397545-7407545 GCF_046742065.1 Oratosquilla oratoria
CCACAATTACCACCTCACCACAACCATTATCTCCATCACCATCAACATTACCATTATCATCACCATTACCACTATCATCACTATCACCATCATTTCTGCCACGGCCTCCGTCACTACCATTATAATTTTCACCAAGCCCGTCCTCTTTCCCGTCTCCTTTCCCGTCTCCTTTCCCGTCCTCTCTCCCTTCTTCTCCCCGTCTACTCTCCCTTATTCTCCACCCCCTCCTCCTCCTCCTCCTCTTCCTCTTCTTCCCCTCTTAATCCACCTTCCTCCTCATCCTCTCTCCCTCGTACCCTCCTTCCCTCTTCCTCAGCTGGGTCTTCAAGTCTTATCGGCTCAAAGACTGGGCAACGGCAAAGGGAGGAGGGGACGAGGACGGGGGTGGTGGGTGGGGTGGGAGCTCGTCAAAGGTGGGTTGGGGGGGCGAGGGGGAGGGGACGAGGGGGAGCGGGGGCTGGGGGAGAAGGGGGGGTCTCAATAAGGGTCCCCCGAGCCGCCTGACCGTCAAAAAGTTGCCGTCCGACTTTGGTGACTCCGTCGCCGGGGCGGAGGGAGTGACGGGCCGCGAGGAGGAATGATTAAATGAGACTTAGATGAAAACTGAAAAAACTGAGGGCTGAGTAGAATTGTATGGCATTATAAAAAGTATAAATTATATATTTTCTTTCTCCACCTATCTTAGGAGACCTTACTCAGAAAGACTAAACTCTAATTGAGTTTAACAAATTAATTTGTTGATAACTAAAAAAATAATAATAATAATAATTGTGCATCATCATATGGGGATAGGATGGAGTTTTAAGCTATTATATTTGTTAAATGTAGCTTGTATATAATTTTGGACTCACAGTGATGCCCTAAAATTTTCTTTTTTCCGTAGGAGGGCTTCAGGCACTGATTGCCAATAAAGTATAAAAAAAAAATAAAAAAAACACGAAAACGGGCCTTCGAGTCCTATTCCTCTTTGCTCTCTTTCCCTTCTTCCTTCACTTTTTTTCCTTCTCTTTCTTCTCCTTCTTAATGGGACTATCATAAATAGCTACTGACAAATTAATCTGACACAGTAAAACGCAATGTTGGACTAATTTGCTGATGGTGTGTGGTCACCACAAAGAGTTTGTGATTTCATTTGGGTTTACTACAATGTAAACGAACGAGACGGGATTGTAGACATTTTTGTTTACCTGTCATAGATGTGCACATATCAAAGATCAACAGGCAGACTTCATGATAGACTGGAACAATATTGGTGCGTCTCACGTTTTCTTCCTCTTCTTCCTCCTTTTCTTCCTCCATAGCCCTCTTCTCTTAATCTTCCTCCGCGTTTTCTATTTCTGCTCTTCCTCCTCCTCCTCCTCCTCTTCTTCCTCTTCTTCCATCGCCCTCTTCTCCTCTTAATTCTTCTCCTCATTTTCTATTTTTACTCTTCCTCCTTCTCCTCCTCTTCTTCCTCTTTCTCTACTTTCTCCTCCTCTTCTTCTTCTCCCTCTTCCTCCTTTTCTTCCTCCATCGCCCTCTTCTCCTCTTAATCTTCCTCCTCATTTTCTATTTCTGCTCTGCCTCCTCCTCATCATCATCTTCTTCCTCTTTCTCTATTTTCTCCTCTTCCTCTTTTTCTTCCTCAATTGCTCTCTTCTCCTCTTTCTCTTTTTCTTCCTCCATCGCCCTCTCCTCTTACTCTTCCTCCTCATTTTCTATTTCTACTCTTCTTCCTTCTCCTCCTCTTCTTCCTCTTTTTCTATTTTCTCCTCCTCTCCTTCTTCTCCATCTTCCTCCTCCTTTTATATTTTTACTCTTCCTCCTCCTCCATCTCCCCCTTTTCCTCTTTCTTCTCCTTTTCTTCCTCCTCCTCTTATTCTCCCTCTTCCTCCCCTTTTATATTCCTACTCTTCCTTCTTCTCCTCCTCTTCTTTCTATTCCTTCCCCTCTTCCTCTTTCTTTTCCTTCTCCTTTTCTATTTCTACTCTTCCCTCCTCCTCCTCCTCCTCCTCCTCCTTTTTTTCCTGATCGGAGTATCGACTGCCTCTGTTTTATGCAATCATAATTACAGAGACTTCAGTGATCAGAGACACATAACATTCATTAATGATTGGAAACTAATTTCAATTCAAAAAATGAATTCTGGATCACTTTCGATTTTTGCTACATCCTCCGTTCTATTGTCTTTCTAAAATCTCTGTTTTACCACATCTATAACCCCAAGTATTCGTCACGATTTTGTCCTTAAGGATAGAAGCCCTGGTGATTGCCGACAAAATGGTATTTAGATGTGTTCTTTCCCTCCATTTCTGCACCCTCCTTACCCTTCTTGTATTCCTTCTCCTTCTCCTCCTCTTCCTCCTCCTTCTCCACCTTCTCCTCCTTTTCCTCCTCCTTCTCCACCTCCTCCTTCTCCTCCTCTTCCTCCTCTTCTTCCTCCTTCTCCTCTCCATCCTCCTCCTTCTCCTCTTCCTTCTCCTCCTCCTCCTACTCTCCTCATCTTCTTTGTTTCCTTGTTTCCCTCCTACATGGGCAAGAAGAGAGTAATGCTGCTTTTACTTCTTCTGCCTTCAATTCCACTTCCTTATCTCAGCTTCCACATCCCCTTTCACCTCCTCCTCCTCCAATTCCACTTCAACTTCCTCTTCCACCTCATCTTCCACTTCCTTCTCTTCCATCTTTGTTTCCATCTGCTCCTCCACTTCCTTTTCCACCTGCTCTCCTAAGTCCTTCTCCACTCTTCCACATCCTGACTGTTTCTTCACTGCTCGACGAAAGCTTGTAATGTTTCTCCTCCACCTCCACCTAATCCACCTCCATCTTCTCCACCTCCACTTCTTCCACCTCCACATTTTCCACATCCACTCCACCTCCACCTCCACCTCCACACTCACCTCTCACTACGCCCTCATCCTACTTTTGTCTTGAGACGAAAACCAAATGTAACGTTCTTCCTTCACTCATTTTTTCTCTGCATCCTCCTCTCCTTGCTCTTCCTTCCCCTCCTCCCTCCTCCTCCTCCTCCTCCTCCTCCTCCTCCTCCTCTTCCTTGTTATCCTCCTTCTTTCTTCTCCTATATTTCCTCCTCTTCCTCCTCCTTCTTTCTTCTACTATATTTCCTCCTTCTCCTCCTCCTCTCCCTGCTTTTCCTTCTCCTATACTTATTCCTCCTCCTCCTCCTCCTCCCGCTCTCCCTGCTCTTCCCTCTCATCCTCCTTCTTCCTTCTCCTATACTTTTTCCTCCTCCTCCCCTTCTCATCCTCGTTCTTTCTTCTCCTCTTCCTTCTCTCCCATCTTCTCCTCCTCCTCCTCTTCCCTCTGCTCTACCCTCTTCCCCTTTTATCTTCTCTTTCCCTTCCTCCTCTCCCCATCTTCTTCTCGTTTCTCCCTTCTCCTGTTTCTCCTCCTCCTCCTATGTCCTCCTCCTTCCTTCCATATCCATCTCCTCCTTTTTATCTTTTTTTCCTCCTCCTCCTCCTCTTCCTCTTGTTCTCCTTCAGTCTCCCTTCACTTCCTCTTTCCCCTTCTCCTTTCTCCCTTTTCCTCCTCTTCCTCTTCTTCTCCTTCAGTCTTCCATCACTTCCTCTCTCCCTCTTCTTCTCCTCCTCATGTCCTCACTCTCACCACCGCTTCCCCCTCCTCTCATCCTCCTCATCTTCTCCCACTTTTATTCCTATCCCCCTTCTCCTCCTCCTCTTCCTCCTCTTCCTCCTCCTCCTCATTATCATGTTCTCTTTATCACCTCCTCTTTCCCCTCCTCTCCTACTCCTCATCTTCTCCCACTTTTATTCCTATCTCCTTCCTCCTCCTCCTCCTCCTCCTCCTCCTCCTCCTTCTCCTCCTCCTCCTCCTCCTCCTCATGTCCTCCCTCTCACCTCCTCTTCCCCCTCCTCTCATCCTTCTCATCTTCTCCCACTTTTATTCCCATCCCCTACCCTAGCCTCCTCCTCCTCCCCTACTTCTCCTCCTCCTCCCCCTACTTCTCCTCCTCCTCCTCATGTCCTCCCTCTCAACTCCGCTTTCCCCTCCTCTCATCCTCCTCATCTTCTTCCACTTTTATTCCTATCCCGTTTCTCCTCCTCCTCCTCCTCCTGTTCCTCCTCATGTCTTCCCTCTCACCTCCGCTTTCCCCTCCTCCCATCCTCCTCATCTTCTCCCACTTTTATTCCTATCCTCGTCCTCCTCCCCTCCTCCTCCCCTCCTCCTCCTCTTTCTCTTCCTCCTCCTCCTCACGTCCTCCCTCTCACCTCCACTTTACCCTCCTCTCCTCCTCCTCATCTTCTCCCACTTTTATTCCTATCCTCCTCCTCCTCCTCCTCCTCCTTTTCGCTCGTGGAAGGAACAATGGCGGGTCGTGTCCATCATTATTAAGCGAGTGAAATATGGCTCCGTTAGGCTGCAAAGAACCTCGAGACTGCTGGGCCCCACCGCCGCCGCCGCCGCCGCCGCCAGGCCCCGCGGGGCCCCAGAGAGAGAAACTCGGGTCCAAATCCGCGCCAAATATCAACACATTCTATTATAACTTGCCTTCCTTCCGCGCATTTTTTCATTCTCAGAAAATACGTTATCGAGATGAAGAAGAGGGGAGGTGGGAGGGAGGGGGAGGGGGAGGGAGGGGGGATGTGGGATGTGGGAGGGAGGGGGAGGGGGAGGGGGAGGGAGGGGGGATGTGGGATGTGGGAGGGAGGGGGAGGTAGGAGGTTGGAGGAAGAGGGAGGAGAAAGAGGAGGAGGAGGAGAGGGAGACCAAAGGTAAATGAAAGGAAGAAGATTTTTTGTAAAAAAAAAAAAAAAAAAAAAAAAAAACGGAAAAATACTAATAAACAAGTAAATAGACAAATTAACATATGAATGATAAATACTAAAAAAATAAATAACCAAATAAATAAAACAACGAATAAACGAAAAAGCTAATACGTAGATGAATAGATAAGGAATAGAGAAAATAAGAATAGAATGAATAAATAATGACAGAGTAAAATGCCTGCAAAGGTCCAATCCGGAAAGTCTGGAACGAAGAGAAGCATACCAATTCCAAGCCAAGTGCTGAATGTGAGGAGATAAGAGGTAACTAGGAGGAAGGGATGACGGGGGGGAGGAGGTACGAGGGGGGGAAGGGTGAGGGGGGGAGGTATGGAAGGAAGTAGGGAAAGAGGTGGATGGGAGGGAGGAAGAAGAGGTGGAATGGTAAGAGAGGTAGCTGGAAAAGAAGAAGAGGAAGAACACAAGAAGGAGAGGGAAAATGGGTGGGAAAGGAAGATGGGAGTTAGGAAAGAAGTGGATAAGAGTTGAGGAGTTGAGAGAGAGAGAGAAAGAGGGAGAGAGAGAGAGAGAGAGAGAGAGAGAGAGAGAGAGAGAGAGAGAGAGAGAGAGAGAGAGAGAGAGAGAGAGAGAGAGAGAACAAAATGAAGAGGGAGGTAGAAAGAGAGGGAAGAAGAAAGGGAGAGGAAACGGGGAGGTAGGAGCTTATGTATGTGTTGACAAAGGCAGCCAGCAAATGATTGTATGGGAATGGGTCATATAACGGAACGCATCTGATAGCAGCTCAAATTGCTTTCACTGCGAATTCGAATCTCTCTCATCTCCCTCCTTCCTTCCTCTCCCCACCCCTTCCTCCCTTCCTTCCTTTCATGCCTCCCTATTCCATTCCTTTCCTTTTAAGGGAATCTCATATTTAGGGAGAAGAAACCCAACTCCTACTGTATATCAAATCCTATTGGATGATACCACTTTCCTTCCTCTCCCCACCCCTTCCTTCCTTCCTTCCTTCCTTCCTTCCTTCCTTCCTTCCCTCCTTCCACGCCTCCCCATTCCCTTCCTTCCCTTTTAAGAGAACAAGGTATTCAGTGTTATCAATTGTAGTAATATGAGTTCTGTCTTGGGCTCCTTAAAGGTTAACTAGCATACATGAGAGAAAAGTGAAATAATTTGCTTATATTGTAAGTACATTTAATACAATATAAATGGTGTATAATGACAGGGGAGGCGAAGTCAAGGAAAACAACTGAATTATAGATCTCATATTTAGGGAGAAGAAACCCAACTCCTACTGTATATCAAATCCTGTTGGATAAGATCCCGTCTTCAGCTGAATAAAATCGTTTGGCGCCAGGCAGAATAAAGTTGGTTAGTGTAACGATAGGGATGATTGGCTATAAGCCACTCGAACAGAAGGCCATACTCTTCGTGCAGACTTCTCCTGGAGAGAATCTCCGCGAGTTGGGGTCTGAAGCCGTGTTGCCCGGCCGCTTTCCTTTCAGTTCCGGAAAGTCTTTTTCTTTTTTCCCTCATCCCCGACCTCGCCTCCCAGAACAGAGGAGATCAGGTTACTGGGGGAAGCTTTGGCAGACCTTCTTGCCCTTACTTGAAACTCAAAAGTTCTGTGGCCTTTCTTCTTGAAGAAAGTTTCATATTTTTTTTATTAGCCATACCACAACGCTGTTTTGTCGTACTTTTTTTTTCTTTTTTTTTAAGGCGAGTGTTGTGTGGTATGGTATGTTGAATCTCCACATGACGCAGAGACTAATCAATATGGAGTCTGTTATGTGGTCCCCTCTAACTCCCGTTCCCCCCCCCAACTCCTTCCTACCCATCTGAAACGAAAAAGGGGGGTGGGGAGAGGTACAGGAAGGAGAAAAAAATAAAGAGGAAAAAGAATTGCGGGTGTCCACTTTTTACACGTCAGTAGTTGTAATGATTTTTTCTACCTGCAGAACTTAATTGGCTTCTCCGCAAAAAAAAAAAAAGAGAGAGAGAGAGAGAGAGAGATGAGAAAAGGAGAAGGGAGAAAGGGAGTAGGGAGAAAGAAAAATAAAAAATAAAATAAGAGAAATAGATATAGTTATAAACAGGAAAAATGTAGATAGTCACGATTTTTTTTTTTTTTTTTTTTTTTTTTTAGAACAAGACCACCATAGTTCGGCAAACATTTCGATGAAAAATTACAACTTTTTGAAATTCAAAGGATTTTGATGAATTACTCTGTGAGCCTGTGGGCCAGGGAAGGAAGGGACAACGGGTCTGGTTTTGGTGAGGGAAAGAGGGAAAGAGTTGGCAACAGATATCAGAGAAGGAAAGGCTCGTGGAGCACAGATGGAAGTAGGAAACAAGAGCAGGTCCTGAAAATAGGCTGGATCCTGGAATAAGGGAAGATTCCTGAAGAAAATAGAATGAATAAAGGACATTAGAGAAAGAGAGAGGTGGAGAGATAGGCCGAGAAGGGAGCACAGAGATAAGTAGGAGACAAAGGCAGGGCCTGGAAATAGGCTGGATCCTGGAATAAGGGAAGGTCCCTTAAGAAAGTAGAATGAATAAAGGACATTAGAGAAGGAGAGAGGTGGAGAGATAGGCCGAAAAGGGAACAGAGATGGAAGGAGGTGACAAGGGCAGGGCCTGGAAATAGGCTGGATCCTGGAATAAGGGAAGGTCTCTTAAGAAAGTAGAATGAATAAAGGACATTTGGCATTCCTGGAAATAAGGCTGGATCCTGGAATAAGGGAAGATCCCTGAAGGAAATAGAATGAATAAAAGACATTAGAGAAGGAGAGAGGTGGAGAGATAGGCCGAGAAGTCAGGAATGAATGATGGAATAAATATAAACGAAACGAGAAATAGTAACGACAGAATGAAAGGAAATGAATAAGGAAGAACGAAGGGGGGAACGGAGAGAGAGCAAGTAACGAAGATAGGCGGTGATAAGAAGAGGCGGAAGAAGTAAGCATGTGTAAGAAAACACAAGCGGGAGAGAAAACGGGAAGAAATTGGAGAAGGGTTTGTGAACGCCGGACATAAATAAGAACGAATGAAGAGGCGAGGAAAGCAAAGAAGAGTAAACGGGGGGGGGGGGGAGGATGCCAAGAGTGGACAGATATGACGCGCTTCTTCGAGAACAAAGAAGAACAGAAAGGAACAAAGGCTAAGATGACGCGAGTGCGGAATGGCTTCAAGAAAACAAGAAGCGGAAAACGGAGGGATAATTGAAAGGAGGTAAAGATAAGATGAGAGTAATGTTGGCGAGACGTTAGGAAGGGGTGAGGAAAGAGGACACGAAAGGGAAAGAGAAAAAGAAAAAAGAAACGAAGACGGTAGACGGGCTCAAAATGAATCTAGCTTAGGAAGATCTTCCCACATAAAAGAGAAAATTATAGAACGGGAAGAGAAAAAGGACAAGAAAAACATGGAACTGTGTATATTCTCGGTTGGTTTTAGATGGTTGTATGTTTGTTGATAGCATACAACAGTGTTACTGTATTATGGCACCAGCATTACGGAAGAAACTGAACGATCTCTAGGGCTCTGGACAGAGGACCTCCACCCTAGATATGTTGTGGTTGTGTTCGTGCGGCGCCAGAGTTAACATGCGTTTGACCTTGTGTAAGATCATTTTTCGTGTAGGAAAGGCCCGAAGTCACGCAATCAGTCCACGTGTAGGGGATAGGGTATGGGAGAAATGGACTTCTTAACTAATGACGTCACGTCATCCTGTAAGGGTCAGGAGTCATACATTGGTATTCTTAAAAATATATATATTTCCTTATGTAAATCTTATATAAATCCTTGGAAGGGAAATATATATATATATATATATATATATATATATATATTTATTTTTTTATGAATACTACCGTAAGATTCTTATGGTGGTATTTTTTCAGAAAAAAATCTTTCCTTGTATAAATTGTTCATTTCCAAGGATTTATATAAGGAAATATACATTTTTTTTTAAGAATACCACCGACAGAACCTTCGGAATCTGCATTAGGACATTATAACTCCAAGGACTTTAAGACAAGATAGGTGAGACTACAGCTACTGTGTTTTAAGCATTGATAGTTCCATGGAGTATCGAAATGATCTTGGGATTTCCAGAAAGAGAACCCCAAAGTATAAACACACACACACACACACACACACACACACACACACACACACACACACACACACACACACACACACACACACACACACACACACACACACACACACACACGCACACACACACACACACACACGCACACGCGCACGCACACACACACACACACACACACACACACACACACACACACACACACACACACACACACACTCGGTGGCGCAGTTGGTAGAACGATGAACTACTAGCATGGTGGTGCGCGTAGTGCTTGGTTCGAATCCTGCCCAGGGCCGAAATTAATTTCGGTACAGCTGCGCTTCGGGTCGTTACTCTGACTCTCGTGGGCGGGGAGTTGGGGGTGTGTGTGTGTGAAAGGTCATAGCATTACCCATAGATCGGACCTACGAGCTCTGAGCTCTCTTCCAGGAGGGAAATAGCTGTCGATCACGAGTCGAACACGTGATCCAAAAGACCAAGTGAATACACACACACACACACACACACACACACACACACACACACACACACACACACACACACACACACACACACACGGCTCGATGGCGCAGTGATAGTTTTCGCAACCACTACTCCAGCGGTCCGAGTTCGAAACCCGCCCAGGGCTGAAATATTTTCAGTATCGCTGCGCTGCGGGCCGTTACTCCAGCTCTTGTGTGTGCGTGTAAGGTCACATCATTACCCATAGATCATTCATATATGAGCTCTGAGCTCTCATCCGGGAGGACAATTGCTGTCGATCACGAGTCTAACACGTGATCCAAGACAATGGTGAAATATACATAGTAACGATGGGACTGGTGACTGGTGGAGAATGAAAAATAATAAATAAATATTAATCTCACAATATATATATATATATATATATATATATATATATATATATATATATATATATATATATATATATATATACAGTATATATACAAATATTCTACACCCCTTCCTAATTTTGAGCATATTTTGTTAATGACTTAATGCACCTCACTAGTTCATATTATTGTATTTGTTACTCCAGCGAAAAAGAATATCAGGTATAACTGTTACAACAAGGCTGGAGAGGGCTCCTCACGAGCGATGCTGAGTCGCTCCAACTCCACCCCCCACCCCCCTCCACCCCGACCGTCTC
>NC_134811.1:7422545-7427545 GCF_046742065.1 Oratosquilla oratoria
CATCATCCAAAAACTCCGGACTACAAATCCGATAAGCACGAAGGTACATTGAAGATAACACAGATGCTTTGGTCCTGTAATGATGAGAAGAGTAAAAATGAACATATGAAAGAACATTGGTGGGTTTCCTATAAACATCAAATTTGAAAGACCTTTCGTTTCTGTATATCAATACATCAAGGAAAGGTAATTGATTATTTTGTTCTATTTCCATGGTAAAATTGATTGAAGGGACTAAGGCGTTAAGTTGTGACAAGAAAGTTGACGGGTCAGCATTAACAGACCAAATGCACAAAATATCATCAATGTACCTAAACCAAGTAACATTTTGGGGGAGAATATTGGGTAACAACTTTGTTTCAAAAAATTCCATATAAAGATTGCTAAGAATTGGAGAAATCGGATTACCCATTGCCATACCGAAATTCTGTAAATAATAGTTACCGTTAAACACAAAATGAGATTCCAAAACACACAATTTAATTAAATCAATAATGGTGGCAGTAGGCAGTGGTAAATCAAATTTCTCCAATTCTTCTTCAAGATACACTAATAAATAAAAAACCGGAACACGGGTGAATAACGAAGTGATATCATAACTAATAAGAGAAAAATCATAGTTAATATTGAGGTTATTAAGTTTGTTAACTAACTCTACATTATTGTGTATGTGGCTGTGGGAAATTGTCCCTACTAGAGGGCTCAAAACGGACACAAGCCACTTGGACAAATTGCACCCAGCAGATCCTCGGGAACATGTAATGGGTCTCACAGGGTTGTTCGGTTTGTGAGTTTTAATCAACCCATACATGTATGGGTTGATTAAAACTCACAAACCGAACAACCCTGTGAGACCCATTACATGTTCCCGAGGATCTGCTGGGTGCAATTTGTCCAAGTGGCTTGTGTCCGTTTTGAGCCCTCTAGTAGGGACAATTTCCCACAGCCACGTACACAACAATGTAGAGTTAGTTAACAAACTTAATAACCTCAATATTAACTATGATTTTTCTCTTATTAGTTATGATATCACTTCGTTATTCAACCATGTTCCGGTTTTTGATTTATTAGTGTATCTTGAAGAAGAATTGGAGAAATTTGATTTACCACTGCCTACTGCCACCATTATTGATTTAATTAAATTGTGTGTTTTGGAATCTCATTTTGTGTTTAACGGTAACTATTATTTACAGAATTTCGGTGTGGCAATGGGTAATCCGATTTCTCCAATTCTTAGCAATCTTTATATGGAATTTTTTGAAACAAAGTTGTTACCCAATATTCTCCCCCAAAATGTTACTTGGTTTAGGTACATTGATGATATTTTGTGCATTTGGTCTGTTAATGCTGACCCGTCAACTTTCTTGTCACAACTTAACGCCTTAGTCCCTTCAATCAATTTTACCATGGAAATAGAACAAAATAATCAATTACCTTTCCTTGATGTATTGATATACAGAAACGAAAGGTCTTTCAAATTTGATGTTTATAGGAAACCCACCAATGTTCTTTCATATGTTCATTTTTACTCTTCTCATCATTACAGGACCAAAGCATCTGTTATCTTCAATGTACCTTCGTGCTTATTGGATTTGTAGTCCGGAGTTTTTGGATGATGAATTCTCAAGAATAAATGACATAGCTTTAAAATTAAAGTATCCAAATCATCTAATTGAAATTTCTCAAAAAATGGCTAGAAATTCTTATTTTTGATGACACAACTAAAGAAAAATTTAATTCTAAAAATCTTCTCGTTCTTCCGTATCATGACAACTTCATTAAATTGCCGCATATTCTTAAGAATTTCAACATCCAAACCATTTTTAGGAACTCCAACACAGTCAAAAGTCTTTTGATTAAAAATTCCCCTGAAAATAAGGAAGGCTGTGTATATAAAATTCCATGTAAAGATTGCAACAAATGCTATATTGGTCAGACTGGAAAGGAATTAAATGTTAGAATAAAACAACACAAATATAGCGTTAGAAGTGGTCAAACGTCCAACGCGTTATTTGTTCATCTTAGGGATTTTAACCATTGTATCAATTGGAATGAAGCTAAAGTAATTGTCAAAAGTAATTCTTATTTGAATAGAAACATCATAGAATCCAGTCTGATCAAGAATACATTTGTTAATAATTTAAATTTAAGTCAAGGATTATACAAATTGGATGAATTTATCATAACAAAAATTGTAAACCAAATGTCCGGACACTTGAGCCAATATGGCACTGGGAGAGATCCACCTTAACCTTCTGAGTATTCATACTTGTCTCTTTTATGTATCTATACCTTGAAAATGTCTGAATAGACGAAAGCGCTCGGTCTCATCTCTTTCATTTTCCCAGTGGTTTGTCTGCATACTAGTATCACGCGTTCAAGTGATTTCTTCTGCATATATATATATATATATATATATATATATATATATATATATATCAAACTCTCTCTAGCTCTTTCTCACTCTCTTTAACTCTCTCTCTCTCTCTCTCTCTCTATCTATCTATCTATCTATCTTTCTCTCTCCCTCTCCCTCTCTCTCTACCTCTCCCTCCCTCTCCCCCCCTCTCTCTCTCTCTCTCTCTCTCTCTCTCTCTCTCTCTCTCTCTCTCTCTCTCTCTCTCTCTCTCTCTCTCTCTCTCTCTCTATCTATCTATCTATCTATCTATCTATCTATCCATCTATCTATCTATCTATCTATCTTTCTCTCTCTCCCTCTCTCCCTCTGTCTGTCTGTCTGTCTGTCTGTCTCTCTCTCTCTCTCTCTCTCTCTCTCTCTCTCTCTCTCTCTCTCTCTCTCTCTCTCTCTCTCTCTCTCTCTCTCTCTCGTCTAGTTCGTCCTGTGGATCGACCATAATGTTACTTATGCGAAATTCCAACTTTTGTGTTTCTAGACACGCGGGTGTTGTTATATGCATGAGACGATTGTATGGGAAGCTATCTCATTAGTGCTTCGAAGATTCCGCCTTTCTCTTTGTCTGTCTCGTTATCTGTTGATTTATCTGTATGTCTTTATGTGCTGGTGTAGCTGTGTCTGTGTGTGTCTGTATTATGCATATCTGCCTGTCTTCCTCCTTGTCTGTCTTTGCGTCTGCATGTTTGCACGTCTGTATGTCTGTATCTTTATTTGCCTGTCTATCTCTTTCGTTTAATCATATGTTAATCTATTTGTCTGTCTGCCTGTCTACCTGTCTGCCTTTCTTCCTGCCTGTCTGCTTGCCTCCCTGTTTGCCTGTCTGCCTGTCCGTATGTCTGTATGTTTGTATTTTTTTATTTGTCTTTCTATCTGAAACAGTATAATGTTGGTCCATCTATCTGTCTGTCTACCTGTCTGCCTGTCTGCCTGTGTGACTTTGTGTCTGTCTACTTATCATCTTGCCTCTCTTCCTTCCTGTTTGTCTTATTCGTCTGTCTTCTCTCTCTCTCTCTCTCTCTCTCTCTCTCTCTCTCTCTCTCTCTCTCTCTCTCTCTCTCTCTCTCTCTCTCTCTCTCTCTCTCTTTCTCTCTGTCAATCAGCCTAACTGTCTCTCTGTCTATCAGCCTGACTGTATCTCTGTCATTGTATTTGTCTCTGTGTTTGTATCATCACCGTTATTGTACTTAGACTGATTATAGTCCCATGTCCAAGCAAAGTATAATTCATACAATCAACTGTATGGCTTCAATTCCTGGACATGAAAAGAGCAGCCCTCACCCGAATGGAATCGTGTGGCTTCTGCCATAACATATTACGTAAATTGTGTTCCTGGAATTATAAAGGAAATCTAATCGACATAGCCTTAACCCGTTTACCCTAAGGATTTATCTAACGTTCACCATAACAAAAGCTCTAAGGAAGGTTTGTCGATGGGTTAAAGGTGTTCAGTACATGAGAACAAGTGCTTTTGGTTGATCCATTTGGCCCTGAGAGTCTTTATTTTTTTCTTCTGCCTTTTGCCTTACCACTTAATTTTCAACTGATATTTTTTTTCAACAGTGATGTATTCTATACACCTCTATTCTGGCAAACGCCAAGTAACTTTAATCGGCTGGGGACCACACACGAGCGGCTCGGGGTTGATTGAATTTAGGTAAATCAAGACAACGCCATTACCAATAACGCTGTGTTCGATCAATGTTGCTGCCAGTATGACAGCATTTCTGAAATGTTAACCAATATTTTACAATATACTGTCCTAATCTAACCTTCTCCTATCCTAACCTAGCCTAGCCTAACCTAAGTTAACCTAAATTAATCTAATCTGAACTAACCTAATTTAGCCTAACCTAACTAAACATAACCCAACCTAACCTAACCTAACTTAGCCTGATCTAACCTGACTTAACCTAACCTAATTTAGCCTAACCTAAAATAACCTAACCTAAAATAACCTAACCTAACCTAATCAAACATAACCCAACATATCCTAACCTAGCCTGATCTAACCTGACCTAACCTAACCTAATCTAACCAAACCTAACCTAGCCTAACCTAACTTAACCTAACCTAGCCTAACCTTGCCTGATCTAACCTAATCTAACAAAACTTAACCTAGCCTAACCTAACTTAACCTAACCTAACCTAGTCCAACCTAGCCTAATCTAACCTAGCCTAGCCTATCCTAGCCTAAACTAACCTAACCTAACCTAACCTAGCCTAACCTACACTAACCTAACCTAGCCTGATATAACCTGACCTAACCTAACCTAATGTATCCAAACCTAACCTAGCCTAACTTAGCTTAGCCTAGCATAGCCTAGCCTGAACTAACCTAACCTAACCTAACCAAACCTAGCCTAGCCTAACCTAACCTAACCTAACCTAACCTAGCCTAACCTAACCTAGCCTAACCTAGTCTGATCTAACCTGACCTAACCTAACCTAATCTAACCAAACCTGACCTAGCCTAACCTAAGTTAACCTAACCTAGCCTAACCTAACCTAACCTAATCTAACCAAACCTGACCTAGCCTAACCTAAGTTAACCTAACCTAGCCTAACCTAACCTAACCTAGCCTAG
>NC_134811.1:7432545-7447545 GCF_046742065.1 Oratosquilla oratoria
CTCGGGGCTCAGGGTAGTAAACCACCATTTCCGGATTTCCGTTAATAGATTATGTACGGATGTACATGTGCGTACGTGTGTGTACAAATGTATGTATGTGTGCATAGGGGCACGTGCTAATTAGCATTTAGTATATATCACCTTCCTTCCGATTTTTTTTCTCCATATTTCCCTATTGTTCCTTTTGTCGGATAGATCTTGCTAAGTGGAAGACAAAGCTAATCTTTCTTAATGGAAAGAAGATATGAGACTTAAAACAATTCCCCCGTCTCAACGCGAACCCGCGAGCTCTAGGATTACGTTCATCAACAAGATTAATCGCTGTTCAGGGAACTGGCTTAGCCTAACACGCATCTATACGGTTAAGTATATTGGCCTACGTGTATGGATAAGTCTATGTGTCTGCATATTGTTGGTGTGTGAGGAATTGTATATTTGGACCGCGAATCGCGAATAAACGCGAATTGGGGGTCAAACGGAGCATCTCCACAGAATTAATTCCTTTACGTGCCTTAATGGCGACTATCGCTGCGGTGAGAAAATTGGTTTTGGCCTTCAATTCCCCCCGAGGATCAGATAATTTTATGCTCATATTCACGGAGAGAGTAATAGGTCCGTGTGCAAATGGCTAAAGCTAAAAGGTAAAATAAGTTACAGTGTATATATATATATATATATATATATATATATATATATGTATATGTATATCTATATACATATATATACATACATATATATATATTGGTGTAGCCAGGTAGTATATTCTCTTGTAAACATACGAGGTTGAAGGCTAAAGAGGATTCACTGTTGATTATTTTATTACGTGTAGCTTCGATACAACGTACAATCTTTTTGTCTTCAAATTTGACGTATCTTAGTAGTTGTCCTATTGTGGCCGACGTTTCGGAACTTCCTGGTTCCATCTTCTGGGCGATCTGGATTCTGGATTCCAAGAAAAGACCACCTCGCTTGCGCGGGATCGGGTTTTGTGGGAGGGGAAGAATGTCTGTTAGAAAATGAAAAGATAGTAGTGTATAAAAGAGGGCTATTGCCACCGGGCGAATTGCGAGCAAATTAGGGGCTAGTTGTTGTCGTGGCTTTAGGAGAACTGGGCTAGGAACTTGGACGGTGGCGCCAATGCCGGGAGGAAGAGCATATTATATCACCAACGAAAGTTTGGAAAATGGTAGGAGACGTAGTAGGAGAGAAAGGGGGAAAAACGGAAAAATCTTTAGTGGGAGGTAAACTGAAATGAGAAGATGTAGTATAAGAGAAAGTGAGAAAGGAAACGAATTTTAGTCGAAGAAAAAGGAAATGTATATGTTTGTGCGTGGGATGCGGCTATGTTCGTGAGAGGTGTATGTGTGTAATTTACGGTTAGTGAGTAGATTTCACTTCCCGCGTGTAGAGGGCGTTCCTGATTAGCCCCAGGTAAGGCATGAGAATTCCTGTTTTACCCCAGGTCGGGTTTGAATATCGATATTATTATTATTATCATTATTATTACCATTACTATTATTATTATTACATTATTGCGGTTATCACCAGTCAAGCTGGTGAAGGGGTGTGTTACTTGTAGGTGCGGTTATACACGTTTTATCGTGTACACCGCACGTGGGACGGGCGCAGCTGACAGATAGTCTGTAAGGTGTGGTCTAGGTGTAATATGTTGTATCAGATGTTTGTGTTTGGCGTGCAGTTTTTCTAGGTGTCTTGAGTGAAGTTTGTGTTTGTGTTGGTTGAGTGGACGGATGTTGGAAATTTGGTGTAGAGACTCAGTGGTTCTGAAGTCGCTCCATCGCGAGCCCGTGATGAACTGGACAGCGGCATTCTGAACCTTCTGATGCTCGTAGTTATTAGTGGCACATGTCAGCTGGCTTAGTCCCGGGGACTGGCACAGAATCGGTCTGACGAGGGCTAGGTACAATCGACGTTTGGTTCTCAGTGTTGCAGTTTTGAAGCGTCTGAGCTTACCTAGCACAGCCCTAGCCTTCGCTCCCTGCTTGCGGAAGTGTGGGGTCCAGGTAAGGCCATTATCAAGTGTGCTACCCAGCACACGGGTATGGTCCTTCGCTGGGATGTTTGTGTTGTTTATTTTAAGAGGAGTGTTTGTGATTGTTCTGTTGGTTCGTTTGCAGCGGAAGTGTACAGCATTGCATTTCAACGCGTTGGTCTTAATGCGCCACTGTTGCTCCCACGCGTGTGCCCCGTCTAGGATGTTTTGCATTACGTGTAACGCTCCCTGCAGCGTTTTGTGTCTGCTTATGTGGTTAGTGTCGTCCGCATACGAGAGAGTTAGAGCCTGGTTGCGAGGATAAGCCGGCTCTGGCAGGTCATTCGTATATAGATTGTACAGAGTGGGGGCAAGGACTGACCCTTGCGGCACTCCAGCCTTCGGCACAAAAGGTTGGGACAGACAGCCCCGCCACTTTATTCTAATTGACCTGTCGTCCAGGTAGTTGCAGAGCAACCTTGTGAACGGCAGGGCAAAGTCGAAGTTGTGGTACAATTTGTACTTAAGACCTTCGTGCCAGACAGCATCGAATGCCTTCTCCACATCCTTACAAACCAAAATGGCCTTACCAGGGCGACCGTCTGGCGGTCTTTGAACCCATTGAGTGATTATGGATATTACGTCTTCTGCACCGCGCCCCGGCCGAAAACCAAACTGGCAGTCCCTCAGCACATTCTCCGTCTCTAGGTACACGGTCAGGCGGCGGCTTAAGACGTGCTCGAACACCTTTCCAAAGTACTCCAGAAGGGAGATGAGCCGATATGAAAGGGGGGCGGAGGCGGGTTTCTGGGGTTTAGGAATGAGGATGGTATGGGAGGCCTTGAATAGTTGTGGGAAGTACCCAGAGGCTAGTGAGCTGTTATATAGTGTCGTCATGTGTGAGATTATGTTGTCTGGCATACGTTTGAGTATGTGTGCATCGATGCCTGAAGGGCCAGGGGATTTTAGTTTTAATGCCGAGATAACCCCCTTTACCTCCTCCAAAACGATGGGGCAGATAAGGGGATCATCCTCATCTAACTGAGAGAGATCAACAGTCTCGTCGGGAATGAGGTCACTACAGCTGTTCATGAAGGAGTTAACACTGTGCAAGGTGCTAAAGCAATGTGGTCCTTGCACAGGATGGGGCTTAAAGACCTCACTCCATGCTGACGCCAGAAGGTCAGCTTGGTGTTGGGGGGAGTATGCAGAGTGGTTGAGATGGTTGATGACCTTGGGTGGAGGCACAGAGCACTCCTCCAGCTCACGTTTGAGGGACCTCCAGAACTTGGAAGGGTCCTTCTCACAGGCGCCGGAGAGCGAGGCCATCAGTTGTTCCTCCTCTCGATGTGAATCGATGTAGAGGGACTTCCTCAGGCTACTCTGTAGCCAGTGCATGTCTCTTAGGATGGCTACACGGGCCTCTAGGGGTGCTTGTAATAGATCTGTAGATCTGTTCTGTAGTGCAATGCGTAGTCTGTTAGTGCGCATAGAAGCGGTGAACGTGGCAATCTTTCGGTGCTTTGTTCTAGGAATGTGCTTTTTTACAGCGTTTTTGACAAACTTTGTAAGTGAGCGCCATTCCTGCTCTATCGCCGCTTGTGGAGTGTTGTCCATGTTTGTGTTGGTGTATGTCGTGAGAGTGTTTTTGAAGCCTTCCCAGTCGGCCTGACTGTAACGTAACCGAGGCTCACTGGGGATAAGGATGGGTGAGGTGGAGATGCGAAGGATTAAGGGTATGTGGTCTGAGAGGGTGGGGGCACCGGGGGAAATAGTGGAGTTGAGGAAGAAAGCTCGGCTGTTGGAGAACACCAGGTCGGGCTTACCCTGCAATCCATGACCTATGAATGTGGGAAAGTCCGGACCTAGGAACTTCAGCCGGTGAAGTATAGTAAGAGAGTGTAGTTGCCGACTCACTGAGCTGCTGTTGTGCGTTCCAGGGCTCCAAGCAACATGACTGCAGTTGAAATCGCCAATGAAGAAGGTTGGTAGACTCCATACTCAGCGACACCACAAAGTTCACAAAGATAACAAGAAATCCAACTGATTCCATCAAGAAGAAGTTGAACAAAATCATCACATCCATCAACGCCAACATGGACAGTCCAAAATTCCCCAAGCTTACAGGCGAATACTCTCTTGGGTATGCTTTTGGAAACATCAAGACACATAAACCTGGCAACCCCATCAGGCCCATCATTTCCCAAATACCTACAGCAACATACCCCATAGCCAAGAAACTTAACGCGCTTCTCACTCCATGTGTCCCCAGCACCTACACCATTGCCTCCGCGCCCGATTTTCTCGAAATCCTCCGAGATTCTCCATCTAACGAGGATGCCATCATCGCTTCGTTGGACGTAGAAAATTTATTTACGAACATCAACGTAGACCGAACCATCGAATTCATTCTCAAGAGAGTGTACCACTGCGACGATACCACACCTCTCAACATCCCCGAGAAAAGCTTAAGATCGCTACTGGAGATATGCACCAAAGAAGCTCCCTTTACCTGCCCTAATGGAAGAATGTATAAACAAATCGATGGGGTGGCAATGGGTAGCCCCCTTGGAGTTTTGTTTGCTAATTTCTTCATGGGTACCATTGAGACAGAACTCCTGGCAGAGGCCCGTCCCTCCATTTACTGCCGTTACGTAGATGATATCTTCGTACGAGTAAGAGACGAGAGGGAACTCCAAGACCTGAAAACCCGCTTCATCAAAGCCTCAGGACTTAATTTCACCTACGAAGAAGCTAACAATGGACACCTCCCTTTCCTTGACATCCTCGTCACAGCACAGCAGACAGGCATCCTAACAACAGTTTACACAAAACCGACAAACCCTGGACTTTGCCTGAATGGAAAAAGTGAGTGTCCTTCCAGGTACTTACACACCACTATCGGCGCATATGTCAGAAGAGCACTTTCACACTGCTCCACATGGAGAAATACACACCAAGAACTGGAAAGACTAACTCAGGTCCTGGTTAACAATGGATACACAAATTCAGACGTAACACACATCACAAAAAAGATCCTAGACAAATGGCACACAAAAGAAGATAACCCGACACCTAACAACAAAAACTCCATCAAGTTATATTACAAGAATCACATGTCAACAGAATACAAAACAGATGAAAAGATTTTAAAAGAAATCATTAACAAGAACATACAGACAACAGACCCCGAAAAACAAATCCAACTCATCATTTATTACAATACTAAGAAAACAGCCCAATTGATTATCCGTAACCAACCCACCACCACAAAAACAACACTACAACAAGACCACGTTGTATACCAATATAAATGCAATAGTGAGGCGTGTGGATCTCACACTTACATTGGTATGACAACAACACAATTAACACGACGCCTAACATGCCACCTGTCCAACGGATCAATCAAGTCACACTATACCTCTTCCCACAACAAAGCACTAACAAGAAAAGACCTAGACAATAACACGACAATCATAGACAGGGAATCGGATCCCCGACGGCTACTGTTCCTGGAAGCCATATACATACAAGATAACCATCCTAACATCAACATCCAGACCGAAGACCTGCGCGTCTTACCATCCATGAAGAGACTGAACACAGACAGAATCACTACACGCACTGGGAGAGGTCTCTCAGATCTCCAGTAACCCGGCTCCCCTATTGGTCCTAGGCAACCAATCAGAGGAGACCTCTTCCTGCAAGAAGCCTTATGATCCCAACTCCATGAATAAATACGACATCCACAGACACTGCACATCAGATCGCCCAGAAGATGTTCAATCTGTCTTAAGAAACATACAACTTGTCGGAAGGCGCGCCTAATACGGGATTAGATGAAATTGAGATTAGATCTTCCAATGTTACGTGAAGCGTGGTCGGGGACTAGTACAGTCCTTTTGAACCATCACAGGTAGCATGGTCGCTAACGTCTTGCCCTCGTGATTTTCGACGCACGGGTCAGGGTTCGTATCCCATGGCGGAGCTTCTAAAAATGTTCAATCTGTCTTAAGAAACATACAACTTGTCGGAAGGCGCGCCTAATACGGGATTAGATGAAATTGAGATTAGATCTTCCAATGTTACGTGAAGCGTGGTCGGGGACTAGTACAGTCCTTTTGAACCATCACAGGTAGCATGGTCGCTAACGTCTTGCCCTCGTGATTTTCGACGCACGGGTCAGGGTTCGTATCCCATGGCGGAGCTTCTAAAAATGTTCAATCTGTCTTAAGAAACATACAACTTGTCGGAAGGCGCGCCTAATACGGGATTAGATGAAATTGAGATTAGATCTTCCAATGTTACGTGAAGCGTGGTCGGGGACTAGTACAGTCCTTTTGAACCATCACAGGTAGCATGGTCGCTAACGTCTTGCCCTCGTGATTTTCGACGCACGGGTCAGGGTTCGTATCCCATGGCGGAGCTTCTAAAAATGTTCAATCTGTCTTAAGAAACATACAACTTGTCGGAAGGCGCGCCTAATACGGGATTAGATGAAATTGAGATTAGATCTTCCAATGTTACGTGAAGCGTGGTCGGGGACTAGTACAGTCCTTTTGAACCATCACAGGTAGCATGGTCGCTAACGTCTTGCCCTCGTGATTTTCGACGCACGGTTCAGGGTTCGTATCCCATGGCGGAGCTTCTAAAAATGTTCAATCTGTCTTAAGAAACATACAACTTGTCGGAAGGCGCGCCTAATACGGGATTAGATGAAATTGAGATTAGATCTTCCAATGTTACGTGAAGCGTGGTCGGGGACTAGTACAGTCCTTTTGAACCATCACAGGTAGCATGGTCGCTAACGTCTTGCCCTCGTGATTTTCGACGCACGGGTCAGGGTTCGTATCCCATGGCGGAGCTTCTAAAAATGTTCAATCTGTCTTAAGAAACATACAACTTGTCGGAAGGCGCGCCTAATACGGGATTAGATGAAATTGAGATTAGATCTTCCAATGTTACGTGAAGCGTGGTCGGGGACTAGTACAGTCCTTTTGAACCATCACAGGTAGCATGGTCGCTAACGTCTTGCCCTCGTGATTTTCGACGCACGGGTCAGGGTTCGTATCCCATGGCGGAGCTTCTAAAAATGTTCAATCTGTCTTAAGAAACATACAACTTGTCGGAAGGCGCGCCTAATACGGGATTAGATGAAATTGAGATTAGATCTTCCAATGTTACGTGAAGCGTGGTCGGGGACTAGTACAGTCCTTTTGAACCATCACAGGTAGCATGGTCGCTAACGTCTTGCCCTCGTGATTTTCGACGCACGGGTCAGGGTTCGTATCCCATGGCGGAGCTTCTAAAAATGTTCAATCTGTCTTAAGAAACATACAACTTGTCGGAAGGCGCGCCTAATACGGGATTAGATGAAATTGAGATTAGATCTTCCAATGTTACGTGAAGCGTGGTCGGGGACTAGTACAGTCCTTTTGAACCATCACAGGTAGCATGGTCGCTAACGTCTTGCCCTCGTGATTTTCGACGCACGGGTCAGGGTTCGTATCCCATGGCGGAGCTTCTAAAAATGTTCAATCTGTCTTAAGAAACATACAACTTGTCGGAAGGCGCGCCTAATACGGGATTAGATGAAATTGAGATTAGATCTTCCAATGTTACGTGAAGCGTGGTCGGGGACTAGTACAGTCCTTTTGAACCATCACAGGTAGCATGGTCGCTAACGTCTTGCCCTCGTGATTTTCGACGCACGGGTCAGGGTTCGTATCCCATGGCGGAGCTTCTAAAAATGTTCAATCTGTCTTAAGAAACATACAACTTGTCGGAAGGCGCGCCTAATACGGGATTAGATGAAATTGAGATTAGATCTTCCAATGTTACGTGAAGCGTGGTCGGGGACTAGTACAGTCCTTTTGAACCATCACAGGTAGCATGGTCGCTAACGTCTTGCCCTCGTGATTTTCGACG
Source organism: Oratosquilla oratoria (assembly GCF_046742065.1). Classification (NCBI taxonomy): domain Eukaryota; kingdom Metazoa; phylum Arthropoda; class Malacostraca; order Stomatopoda; family Squillidae; genus Oratosquilla; species Oratosquilla oratoria. The sequence goes on from NC_134811.1 coordinate 7,440,470, forward strand.
CACGGGTCAGGGTTCGTATCCCATGGCGGAGCTTCTAAAAATGTTCAATCTGTCTTAAGAAACATACAACTTGTCGGAAGGCGCGCCTAATACGGGATTAGATGAAATTGAGATTAGATCTTCCAATGTTACGTGAAGCGTGGTCGGGGACTAGTACAGTCCTTTTGAACCATCACAGGTAGCATGGTCGCTAACGTCTTGCCCTCGTGATTTTCGACGCACGGGTCAGGGTTCGTATCCCATGGCGGAGCTTCTAAAAATGTTCAATCTGTCTTAAGAAACATACAACTTGTCGGAAGGCGCGCCTAATACGGGATTAGATGAAATTGAGATTAGATCTTCCAATGTTACGTGAAGCGTGGTCGGGGACTAGTACAGTCCTTTTGAACCATCACAGGTAGCATGGTCGCTAACGTCTTGCCCTCGTGATTTTCGACGCACGGGTCAGGGTTCGTATCCCATGGCGGAGCTTCTAAAAATGTTCAATCTGTCTTAAGAAACATACAACTTGTCGGAAGGCGCGCCTAATACGGGATTAGATGAAATTGAGATTAGATCTTCCAATGTTACGTGAAGCGTGGTCGGGGACTAGTACAGTCCTTTTGAACCATCACAGGTAGCATGGTCGCTAACGTCTTGCCCTCGTGATTTTCGACGCACGGGTCAGGGTTCGTATCCCATGGCGGAGCTTCTAAAAATGTTCAATCTGTCTTAAGAAACATACAACTTGTCGGAAGGCGCGCCTAATACGGGATTAGATGAAATTGAGATTAGATCTTCCAATGTTACGTGAAGCGTGGTCGGGGACTAGTACAGTCCTTTTGAACCATCACAGGTAGCATGGTCGCTAACGTCTTGCCCTCGTGATTTTCGACGCACGGGTCAGGGTTCGTATCCCATGGCGGAGAATATATATATATATATATATACATATATATATATATATATATATATATATATATATATATATATATTAGAAAAGATATCTTGTGTAGCTTTCTAGATAAAGAGAGAGTATAGTAGTAAGAATTAAGGTGCTCTGTATCTTCTGTGTTGTAGTTACCTCTGAGCTAATTGGAGCCTTTTTCCAGGGCTATTCTGTGTTGGTGATTCGGTTTAATGTTGCGAGCTCCCCTTATCAGGAGGCTAGTACACTGCCCCTTACAGAGAATTTTGAAATGTGGTATTTAATGAAGCATGTCCTTGGTCCAACTCGATGGCGGTAGGGTTCGTGCTGCCGTCACCTCGACCTCCGCCGCAAGAAGCGACGCACTAAACTGCTCGGCCAGTGATCGTCTTTTTTTGTTGGTACTGTTGTAATTCGGGTTAACGTGGACGCATTCTCGCCAATATTGTTATTACTTGTCTTGAGTTGATGCTTTGGAGGTTTATTGTGTAGCGCTTATTTTGTGAACTGGGGTTACATGTGTTTTATGTTAATGTGTTACGGAGTACTGAGTGTAAGCTATCTTGCTGGGGTTGATCGTTATTACCACTATCATAATTATTATTATAATTTTTGCCAGAAATAAGCTGTACTTGTTTATTATGGTGTGTGAGGTGAGTGTTCAAGGGCTCTTGTGTAAAACTGTTTACAAATCATTTTCATTTCCTGCTCTATGGGAAGGATTTTGATTTATGAGTATAGATACTGTATTAGGTTGTTTTAGAACAGGCAGTTGCGATTTTTGATGACATATTTAAATGTTATTCAGATATACGTCACGAAAATTCCTCTATTAGGGGGCCAGGACGGTGTCCCTTATACTCGTAGAGGAATTTGTGGCGTGGAAGTTAATTAACCGGTGGCAGAGTTCGAACCGCCACCACCACGAACTCCGTCGCATGTACACATGTTAGGTTAATCTGTTGTACAAGTTTTATAAGCGAACATGAAAAGTAAGGCTCATCATTTTAGGATTATCGACTACTTGGAGAGGCTGTCAATTTTATCTGATTGCTGGCTGCTTCTTTGGTTTATTGTAGTCAGGAGTGAGCAATATCATAGATGACTTCTAAAGAAAAAAGGAGTTTCTATTTTATCTCATCCGTAGTCATTGTTTGTTGAGGAACACACATATACACACACACACACAAACAGACACATACAAACACACAGGAAAGCGCGTACACACACACACACACACACACACACACACACACACACACACACACACACACACACACACACACACACACACACACACACACACAGAGGAGGGGGTTGGAAATGTTTGTCACGCCTCATATTGCTACAGGAACCAGATGTTTGACATTTTGTCGCGTTCTGCCCGGGATTTTTTTTCTTTGGTTTTTCAAAACCTTTTCTGTGTCTGTTGGAGAAGAGTGGGGCAGTTTCTGCCTCTAGTTCCACCTTTCGCATTATTCATCTATCTTCCTGTTTCTAGTGGCGTGGCCTTAAAGCATGTTATAAAGACGTTCTTCTTGATAACGTTGCATTGTTGCTTTGTTGTTGGTATTTTACTGCGTTGCACCAATTATTTAAGGAGGGCCTGGAGAATTGATTTTTTCTTACTGTTTATAATGAACTCTAAATTTATCTAGGTTACCTGTGCACATCTCCAAACTTTTTTTCTCTCTCATTTATTTGTCAATTAGTTTCTACTGTCTATTTAACTTGTAATTTTATATCTAGGAAACCTGTGTATAACTTATATATATATATATATATATATATATATATATAAAAAAAAATATATATATATATATATATATATATGTGTGTGTGTGTGTGTGTGTGTGTGTGTGTGTATGTGTGTGTGTGTGTGTGTGTGTGTGTGTGTGTGTGTGTGTGTGTGTGTGTGTGTGTGTGTGTGTGTGTGAGCGTGTGTGTGTGTGTGTGTGAGTGTACACACTGTATATATTATGAATACGGGTATATGTGCGTATATATACGTACACACACACACACACACACACACACAACACACACACACACACACACACCTCTCATGGCGCTGTGGTTAGAGCTCTGGCCTGCCACTACGGAGGTCCGGGTTCGATCCTCGCCCGGGGCTGAAATAATATCAGTATCGCAGCGCTGAGGGGTGTTACTCCAACTCTCGTGGGCGGGGAGTTGGGGGTGTGTGTGTGTGCAAGGTCATAGCATTACCCATAGATCGGACCTACGAGCTCTGAGCTCTCTTCCAGGAGGGAAATAGCTGTCGATCACGAGTCCAACACATGATCCAAAGACCAAGTGAATACATATATATATATATATATATCACACACACACACACACACACACACACACACACACACACACATATATATATATATATATGTATATATATATATGTATATATATATATATATATACATATACTATATATATATATATATATATATACACACATATATATGTATATATGTATATATATATATGAGTGGAAGGGCGGTGAGCTAAACGCATAGAACAGTTGGAGTTTTATTTACTGACGTTTCGTCTTTACCAGGACATTCTCAAAGTACATACAGTCAGAAAATTAACAGCTTATATAAGTTCTCCTTGCCGTGTTCCTCTCCCTTCATACTTTCATCTGGTCTCAACCCTTCTCATGTGACTCCGATCATGCCGCTTCTCCCTGTTCTCAACCGTCCTTTTGACCTCCTTGATAATTAGAGCGAGGTTCTGGCCTTGATAATTAGAAGGTTCTGGCCTCATTATATATGGAAGTTTTAGAGACAGATTATTTCATAAGGATAATGGGTAAAGACACGCTTTGGCTGAGGTATGTGGACGACGTCCTCGTCATCGCTCCGAAAGAGGTACAAATAGATGGCAAGTTGAGTAGATTGAATCATGTCGAACCAAACATCCAGTTTACTATCGAACACGAGATGGATAGCAGACTAGCTTTCTTGGATACGGTGATCTGGAGGAGAGGTAGTAAGGTATCATTCTCGGTATACAGAAAAAGCACCAATAAAGACGATGTGATTCATTTCTACTCAGCGCATAGTAACAAAATTAAAAACGCTGTGGTTATAGGATTCTTCTTAAGGGCGTACCGTATTTGTAGCGAAGAATTTTTAGAGGATGAAATCAAATATATATTCAAAGTGTTCACTAAACTCAGATACCCGTAAGGACTACTGCACAGACTGAGAAAGAAAGCAACGGTAATAATGAGAAGGAAGAGGGACAAATGGTCCGGAGAAGGCAAGGCTGGGTTTTTGTCCGTCCCCAACTCGAAGTACGCGGAGGAGTTGGGACATTTTCTCACAAAAGCGGGTGTGAGCGTTTCTTTTTCCACGGGTACGAAATTAGGAGAGGATGTTAAGTTTAAAAATAAATCAGGAACAGGTATGGTGGTTGTCCGTTAGGATATTATGGAGAGACGGGAAGATCAGTGGAGCTGCGGACAACTGAACACAAAAATGACGTCAGAGCTCACAGAACCTCCAACTCGCTAGTAGTTCATTTAGACCAATGTGGTCATCTTCCAGATTGGAACAAGATAGAGGTGCTCCGCAAAGGTCTAGAGACAAAGAAAAGAAAAATAGTGGAGGCAGCCTACATTACTTCCCACCCCTGCATCAACCATAGGTAAGGGTTTATAAAATTAGCAGGTACAGCAGGCGCTCTAATTATCAAGGAGGTCAAAAGGATGATTGAGAACAGAGGGAGAGGCGGCATGATCGGAGTCACATGAGAAGGGTTGAGACCAGATGAAAGTATGGAGGTAGAGGAACACGGCAAGGAGGAATTATATAAGCTGTTAATTTTCTGACTGTATGTACTTTGAGAATGTCCTGGTAAGGACGAAACGTCAGTAAATAAAACTCCAACTGTTCTATGTGTTTAGCTCAGAGCCCTTCCACTCATTTGTCTTCTATACTTCAATATATGTATATATATATACATATATATATATATATATATATGTATATATATATATATATATATATATATATGAATTTTGGTAGGAGGCCATGTTGTATACATGATTTCAAGAAATCTACAGCGACAATAAAGCTCCAATATAAACTCAACAACGCCATTGTCGCTGTAGATTTCTTGAAATCATATATATATATATATATATATATATATATATATATATATAAACATGTATACATATAACATATATGTGTATATGTACAGAAATACATATATTTCCATGGTAAAAAAAGCGGTGTAACTTCCTTTTATCAGTGCAGTGGTGATAGCTACCCACCTCCACCCGACCCCCCAGCGAGGGAATAGGAAACTTGCCTTTTCAAGATGATTAATGGCAACCTCCCTGGTGAGGAAATCCATTTAAGTGAAACCTATACTTACACACACACAAGCACACACGCACGCACGCACGCAGGGACACAAGGACTTGCGCGCAAGCATGCACACATACACACGCGCGAGTGCGCACACACACACACACACACACACACACACACACACACACACACACACACACACACACACACACACACACACCGACTCGGTGGCACAGTTGGTAGAGCGCTGAACTGGGAAGCAGAAGTGCTCCCAGTAACCAGTTCGAATCCTGCCCAGGGCCGAAATTATTTCGGTATCGCTGTGCCTCGGGTCGTTACTCTGACTCTCGTGGGCGGGGAGTTGGGGGTGTGTGTGTGCAAGGTCATAGCATTACCCATACATCGGACCTACGAGCTCTGAGCTCTCTTCCAGGAGGGAAATAGCTGTCGATCACGAGTCCAACACGTGATCCAAAGACCAAGTGAATACACACACACACACACACACACACACACACACACACACACACACACACACACACACACACACACACACACACACACACACACAAATATATATATGTATATATATACATACATTATATGTATATACATATATATCCATATACATACATATATATATATATATATATATATATATATGACGTAAGCGGAGTAGGAAACTATTAATAATTTCTTTGTTATTAGTGTTATCATCATATTTAATTGTAAAATCTCATCATTGTTACGTTAGCCACAATGTAATGTTCACACTCGTCACCAACTATGGTAACACGAGGAGGTAGTGAGGTCCACCCCATGTATATAATGCCCACAGCCCGTTTGTAAACCCATTCCTTTGAAAAAGCATACCTGCGAAACTAGTCAGGAATAAACTCAAGACTAAGACTCCTGTGTTTTTTACTCCGCTTACGTCAACCTGTCAGAATGTCTCAACAATATATATATATATATATATATATATATATATATATATATATATATACACACCCGTGCACTCTCTCTCTCTCTCTCTCTCTCTCTCTCTCTCTCTCTCTCTCTCTCTCTCTCTCTCTCTCTCTCTCTCTCTCTCTCACACACACACACACACACACACACACACACACACACACACACACACACACACACACACACACACACATTTACTGTCAGCCGCCACTGTTTCTACTAGGCAAGGAGTGGTGTATGTGTGTGTGTGTGTGTGTGTGTGTGTGTGTGTGTGTGTGTGTGTGTGTGTGTGTGTGTGTGTGTGTGTATGTGTGTGCGTGTGCGTGCGTGAGTGTGTGCATGTGTGTTTGTGTGTGTATGTGTGTGTGTGCGTGTGTGTGGGTGTGTATGCGTGTGTGTGTGTGTGTGTGTGTGTGTGTGTGTGTGTGTGTGTGTGTGTGTGTGTGTGTGTGTGTGTGTGTGTGTGTGTGTGTGTGTGTGTGTGTGTAGGTGTGCGTGTGTAAGAGCAGAATATTAACCATAGATCGACCATGTATGAATATTCTAAATAATTCACAGCTTGTTTTAGACACTAAACTTGACCCGTTTCTTAAGAAAAAAAAATTGCTTATATATATCTAGCTGTTGCGTACCATAATGTAAATTCATTTAGGGGACTAATTTTTTTTGCGAAACTTCTCCTGCACATACAAGTTATCAAATATTGAACAAAGAAATTAATGTCTGCGTAGTTCCGATTCCTCATCGGTAAATTCTGGATTTTCGAAGAAGTACATTTCTTTTGTCTTCACGGTTATCAGGACCGTAGCTGCAGTTCCTTTGGAACCTCTTTCATCCTGGAGCTCGGTTCTTTGATTGTATAA
>NC_134811.1:7452545-7457545 GCF_046742065.1 Oratosquilla oratoria
TAAAATATATCTATTTTTTTTTTATTCATTTATTTCTATAAGTGTTAGGATTTTTTGTTCCTTGTGGCGGTGGAAAAGGAGGACTGAATGACTTTCTTGCCCTCCGCATGATCTGTCGAGATTTCGGTTTCAGCTTTGATTCACATCTGTGGGAGACCCTCAAGCGAACCATTACACCAGGAAATCATGTGCTTGTGTTTGTGTGCGTTTGTGTTTATGTGTGTGTGTGTGTGCGTGTGTGTGCGTGTGTGTATGTGTGCGTGTATGTGCATGCGTGTACGTTTGCTTGCGTATGTACGTTTGCGTGTGTGTGTATGCATGCGTTTGTGTGCGTTCGTGTGTGTGTGTGTGTGTGTGTGTGTGTGTGTGTGTGTGTGTGTGTGTGTGTGTGTGTGTGTGTGTGTGTGTGTGTGTGTGTGTGTATTTGTGTATGTTCATGTGTGTACAATATATAATTATTATTGCCTTGGATAATTCCACATTTGCATGGTTCTCAGCGGCTGTTACAGTCGGGGGTGGAGTGTGTGGAGGTCGAAGGAGCTTGGAGGGAGGAAAGTGGAAGGGGAGGGGGGAGGGAGAGGAGGGGGATTCTGCCATCCCCTCTCCCCCTCCTCCTGAAGGCAACTTGGTAGTGCATTCCTGGTATCCCCCCAAGCCTGGGCAAGTTGGGTCCAGTGCCAACTTAGAGCGCCTCTCGTATCTAAGTTTAGTTCGACGAAGCTAACTAACTTTGTTCAAACGATCTCGGTGGTTCGTCTAATTGCAGGGAATGTGTTCCGTCCTGAGCCTTATTAATCTAAGTCCAGAATCTGTTCCCTGAATCTAGTGTAATGAGTCAAGGACAGACAAAGGAGGAGGAGGGGGGAGGTGAGGGGAGGAGATGGACGCCGTTCAAAGCTGTGTAATTAGGTCCTTGTGGGTTGCTTAAGAGTTCATGTAGATTTGGTCGATATTTTGACAAGCTTTTCTTTCTAGAATTTGTTTTGGTAAATGTTTTGTGGTGTTGATAATAGTAATGGCAATGGTGGTCATGCAATGACGCTTGTTTTATGGCAATCAAATTATGTCGATGCTATTTGTGGTTAACAAACTGGGAATGACTCGATGTATTAGGGATTTAGTGAAAACGAAATAGTTGCACGGGAAGCGTTGTTTCCTTGTAGTACAAAATAACATCTAATAATTACTCATTGCTACTTTATTGTAGACTGTATTCTCATTTCTACGAATAAAATCTTATATTTTAAAATTATATAATACTGTATATTGTCTGTATTAAGACCTGCTTTCTTTTAAGAAGTCTCATGTATGTTGAATACTAGTCAATTCAAAAACTTTGTTTAAGCTGCAGATCATTTTCATATCATAGATTAAATATAGACATACATGTATGCATTTATAAATAAAAATAACTTTTGTTTTGTAATAATATTCAATTATTAATTCACGCTAGTTGGGATTAATTTGAATTTGATGAATATAGGAAATCAGAATTTGTTTTGCTCCGAGAGTAGGAAAACGATATGACGTCACACTTGTATACAGTGTGTAGCGGTTTGAACCAATACGAAGAAAAAATATTTATATTACGTGCCGTGGAATTTAACATCACTTTGTTTCATTAAATTTTGTTGTGGTGATTTAAGTGAGTGCTAAAGTGTAACCATTAGTAATACATGTTGATCCAATTTAATATACAAATGGAAAATAAATGGAAACAGTGATACATCATGATGTAGGGCCAATTTGAAACATCGGTCTAATTAATTGTGTTGTAAGGTATGTACTACAAAAATATGTATAATTAGAGTTGGGGATTCATTCGCGGTATCATAGTTATCGTAATAGAATATGCATATGTATGTTTGTATGTATATATGTATGTATTGTATGTACGTATGCATGTATGTATGTATGTATGTATGTATGTATGTATGCATATATATATGTATGTATGTATGTATGTATGTATGAATGTATGTGTGCATATATATATATATATATATATATATATATATATATATATACATATATATATATATGTATATATATATATATATAGGTAGGTAGGTACGTATATGTGCATATATGTATTATGTATGTATCCATTTTTGTGTGTATGAATGCATGTACGTATGTATGTTTGTATGCATGTATACATGTATGTATGTATGTATGTATGTATGTATGTATGTATCTATATATATGCAGGTATTTGCGTATGTATATACGTATGTATGCACGCATGTATTCATATATGTATGTATATGTATATATATATATATGTATATATATATATATATATATATATATATATATATAGGTATATATGCATGTTAGTATGTATGAATGCATGTACGTATGTATGTTTGTATGCATGTATGTATGTATATATGTAATTCTAAAATTATGTATGCATATATTATATATATACATATATATATATATATATATATATGTATATACATGTATATATATATATATATATATATATATATATATATATATATCTGATCAATTGTAGAATGCCCCCAACCCCCACGTTGATTGGTGGGAATTCGGAGTGCTCCGCCGTTGCTCTGAGCCGTCACTCAGGCATACACCGTCACTCAGGTCATGGTAATGTTTACTTTCATTACCTAACCTAACCTATCTTAACCTAACCTAACCTAACCTGATAATTAATGCTCCTAAACTGTAAATTCAGTAACGGGAAAAAGTAACCATGACCTGCAGCAAATGTCGGAGCGCTTCGGACCTTCGTCGATAAATGTGCGTGTGGGCCGGGGGAGGGGGGTTCTACGTTTAATCATACATTTATATATGTATGTATGTATATATATATATATACATATATATATATATATATATATATATATATATATATATACATATACATATACATATACATCTACATATACATATACAGTGTTAGCTGGCAGACGGGTGATTCTGTCATGAGTCAATTGTCTCAGTGCTCGTCCCGAGTTTCATCCCGAAGATCAGGCAACGGTTAGCTTCGTTTTGCTCGTTCCTGATACCAAGTCTTACCTCGAAGTTTCCATATCTTGTGAACGACGTTCATTTTCCGCCAGAGCTGTGGTTTTTGTCACTGAGTCATTGCTTAGTGGATCTTTAGGGAATTGTATGGATATCGAGTCCTGCTAGAAAAATTGCTTAAATATTCTTTGAATCTGATAATAAATCTAGTGGATGCACACCTTTCACAGCCTTATCCTTTGCGATTTGTTTGTTTATTCTATTGCTTATTTATTCATGTACGTAATTACTTATTTGTTTCCTTATTTCATTATTTATTTACTTATATATTTATCAATTATTCATTTATTTTTTTATTTTCTGTCTATGTATTTGTGTATTTTTTATCATTTGTTTATTCATTTATTTGTTTATTTATATGTTTATTTTTATACTTTTATTTGTTTACTTGTTTATTTGTTTACTTATCAATTTATTCACTTATTCATTCATTAACTAGTCTGCCTATCTTTCTTCGTTTATTTATTGACTGACTGGTTGATTGGGTGGCGGGTGATAAGAGTAACGGGATGTAAGGTTAGGCGCTAGCATACTAGTGTGGGCTGTAGGCAGCCCGGTCAATTGATCACACTTCATTTCGTCCTCTGGACATTTAACCCTCTGTTCTGATCTCCACTCCAATCACTTAGTCACCAGGTCATTAGCAAACCTGATAGTTGGCCACTCAAAAAGTATTACTTAGTATTATTAAGCAGTATTGTGTTATATATGTTAAATGTCATTCATAAATGTATTGGAAATTGGTATGTTATAACACATTCGTAAAAGTTCACTATAAACCCACTATCGGAGAAATATTAACGGAAAATACAGGGAAACTGTATATTTCCACTACTATCTGTAGTCCTCTTCAGCAGAAGATTCTGCTGAAGAGGACTACAGATAGTAGTCGAAATATACAGTTTCCCTGTATTTTCCGCTATTATTTCTCCGATAGTGGGTTTATAGTGAACTCATAAATGTATATCTAAACAGAAATGTAGTAGCACATTTGTAAATGACACACAGGAACCCACAGTCGGAGAAAGAATAAACTTCGAATAAAGAAGAATCCTATATTTCGGCTATCAACTGTAGCCCTCTTCAGGAAAGTACATAAGATAGAGAACAGAGGGGACTTATAAACTACAGTAAGAAGAGATGTGGACAGTTGACCTCACTCAGGCGCGGGGCAAACTGGGGTGGCGGAGGAGGGAGGGGGTGAGGAGAGGGGGGATGTAACGTCCGCAACAGCTTTTTTACTGCTGCGCGTGAGATGATGTCAGGTGTCCACTGCCCTTTGGAAATATTAATATTAGGGCATTCCTCAATTAATGCTGATTCGAAATTTATTCTTTCTCCGACTGTGGGTTCCTGTGTGTCATAAATGTATATTGAGGTAACGTGAAAATATAGGATTATGTTCTTTATGGGCTTATTTCATTGCTTTTATTTTCGAGTGAATCTTGCAAATTGGTGGATAGAAAGGTTTCATATAGTTCTGAACAAACATTCTAGTACCGAGTCTCATAAAATTTCGAAATCACAAATCTCTTTCAGGGCCTGTTTTTTCTACAAGATTAAAGAAGTAACTTAGTCAGTACAACCTTGCATTATGTCGCTAGCAAGCATTTATAAGTCTGTTACATTAGGAAAAAAATTAGGGACAAAACACTTATTTCCTTACTGTTCACTATTACATTTTTCCGGGAAATGAAATAATGTCTATTTGCAAAGTACGTAAGCTAATGAAGTTCAGAACAGTGATAAAGTGTAGCCGTTTATTTCAGGTCACATGTTAGGTACATCAAGGCAATTTATTACACTGATTAGTTTGTTACCTCTAATCAAGGAAACAATGTGAATTACAGCCAATTTCTAAATAATCAACTTGTAATCAAGTAAACACCTATTGCAGTTCATTTCAGCTCACATGTAAGGTTCATTAAAGCAATAATCAT
>NC_134811.1:7490045-7495045 GCF_046742065.1 Oratosquilla oratoria
ACACACACACACACACACACACACACACACACACACACACACACACACACACACACACACACACACACACACACACACACACACACACACACACACACACACACACACACACACACACACACACACACACACACACACACACACACACACACACACACACACACAAGCACTCACAAACATACAAATATATATGTGCATACCGTATTTGTATGTATGTACGTGTATATATATATATATATATATATATATATATATATATATATATATGTATATATATATATATGTATATATATGTATATATATATATATATATATTTATATATATATAATATTTGTATGCATATGTGTGTATGCAAATGCAGCTAAAAGCAAGAAAAACAGACAAGCAAATAGGGAGAGAGAGAGAGAGAGAGAGAGAGAGAGAGAGAGAGAGAGAGAGAGAGAGAGAGAGAGAGAGAGGGGATAAGGAGAAGATCGATGATACGAGATAGTAAGCTGTGACATATCGCCAGAAAGATATTGAACGAAAGGTAAACCTTTAGCGCGGTGCTCTTGACAAATAATCCTATTGGAAAGAGAGGCGCTCTCCACCCAACCTCATCCCAAGAGTTGAAAGAGTGGAGGTGGAAGGACAAAGGAAAGTGGGACAAAGGAAATAGAAAAAAGGACAAAATAGAATGAGAGTGTTTGTTAACCAATCCAGTAGAAATACGTCCTTGTTAGTTATTTTTTACGTAATGATCTTCCGATTAGTCACACCATTGTCAGGAATTATGTACAATTTGTATATACATATGTTTAGAACGAAATCGGTCAGGTATAAACTTAGAAATTTTCCAGTGTCTTTTTCTTTTTCCACCTTCAACTTGTTACAGTGTCTCAACGTACACAGACACACACACACACACACACACACATACACACACACACACACACACACACACACACACACACACACACACACACATATATATATATATATATATGTATATATATACATACAGTATATATATATACATATGCATATATATATATATATATATATATATATATATATATATACATAAAAAAATTCTCTCTAAACCTTCCAACCTCCTACTCCGGAAATGAGTCATTACCGGAAACACTAACTCCCGGGGACACATGTGACTCAGACGCCTGTAAGCATTCATAGAGGGTAGACGTGTCTTTAAGTTGCTCTCCGTGTGTTAATCTAATACGTTAATAATATAATATTACCATGGAAAAAGAAAGTGGTGCTAACAAGAAAAAGAGAATCTTTACGGAATTCTGACAAAAGAATCTTTACGAAATATTGATGAGAAAATATTTACGAAATATTGCAAAGAGAATCTTGACCAAATGTTAACAAGAGAATCTTTACGAAATATTACCAAGAGAATCTTTACGAAATATTGCTAAGAGAATCTTTACGAAATATTGCCAAGAGAATCTCCACTCCACTAACATAGAAAAATATTTCTCTCTAAACCCTCCAACCTCCTACGCAAGGCCCAACCCGGAAATGAGTCATCACCGGAAACACTAATATTACCATGGAAAAAGAAAGTGGTGCTAACAAGAAAAAGAGAATCTTTACGGAATTCTGGCAAAAGAATGTTTACGAAATATTAATGAGAAAATATTTACGAAATATTGCCAAGGGAATCTTTACCAAATGTTAATAAGATAATCTTTACGAAATATTGCTAAGAGAATCTTTATGAAATATTGCCAAGAGAATCTATATACATAAATAAAGTTTTTCAGTTTTGAAAATTTCCTGGCGTTTTTATGACCACCTTCCGAAATTTTATTGCCTTTATGATTGACCTAACGAGAAAGAGAAACAGAGAGAGAGACGAGGGGAGAATTTGACGACAACGTCAGTAGACTTTGACGACTCCTTTTGGAGACTGAAGACTCCTTCGGGAGATTTTGAAAACTCCTTCGCAAATAGGGGAAGAAGAACCTGAACAATCCATCGTGTGCATTCCAAGATCAATTTTCAGTAAGACAGAAGAAGAAGCCGTAGCCATGATTATGCCCGAAGAAATTTACACAGTGGATTATTCTAAAGACCTTTCACTGAGGGACATCGTTAGAAAGAGAAGGAAGATTTGAATTTCCACTTATGTGTTTAATGTATTTTTCATGTACAAAATCGTAGTAGGTCTAAATAAAATTATGGAATTTATTGTTACTCTTTTATTTTCCCATTTTGGTACATTAAAACTACCCGTAGGGCAGGGCGCGAAAGCGAGCTACGCCGTAGGCCAAGCACACCTGGCGAAGCCAGGTCCGGGTGCTTGTATATATATATATATATATATATATATATATATATATATATATATATGTGTGTGTGTGTGTGTGTGTGTGTGTGTGTGTGTATGTGTGTGTGTGTGTGTGTGTGTGTGTCTTCAAGGTTAATGTGGATGAAGAAACTGGGAAGGGAGATGTAGGTCTGTGTAAGCGCATATGGGGCTGGTAGTGAGAGGAGTGGAGAGGAAAGGGAGGCTTTTCGGACAAACTTAATTGAGTACGTAGAGAGTTTTGGGAGGAATGTCAATGTAGTGGTATTGGGAGATTGCAATGCTAAATTATTGGATGAACCAATAGATGGAGTTGTTGGGGAGTGTAGGGTGCCGGATAAAATCGTTGTGGAGAGTTAATGGTGGAAATGTGTTTAGAGAGTTTATGATAGCTAACACAGTGTTTAGGAACAAAGTCAAGCATAAGTACACATGGGAGAAGGTATGGACTATGCAATGGTATTCAGGAAAAGAGTAGAAAAATTTCTGGATGTTCATGTTCTTAGGGAAGAGAGTGGGGATATATCAGATTTTTTTGTGTGAATGTATACTGAAAGTGGAGGATAGGTGGAGAAAGAGAGAAGGGACGGAAGGTAGAGAGGTACTTAGAACAAAGTGTTTAAATAAAAAGCGAGCAGAAGTACAAGCAAAAGCTGAAAGAAGTGTGGAAGGTGGTGAAGGATAGAGTAGAAGTAGGAGTGGAAGAGGGTTGGGATTTTTCAAGGAGGAAGTGATAAGGTGTGCATATATGGCATGTGGAACAAGGAGGATGGAAGGGAATAGAGGGAAGAGTAGTGAGTGGTAGGATGATGAAGTGAAGAAGGTGGTAGAGGAGAAAAAGGAAGCATTCAGGGACTATTTGCATGTCGGGTGAGATAAAAATATTAAAGGTATAAAGAAAAAAAATGAGGCAAAACAAAATTAAAGGGAAGCAAAAAAAAAAAAAAAAAAAGAAAAGAAAAATGAAACAGATGTAAAATGGGGTAGGAGTATGACAGAAAAAATTAAAGCCATAAAAATATGTTTTGGAAGGAGATTAAGAGGAAGGGGAGATGAGTCAAGTAGAGAGAGAGAGAGAGAAAGACAAGATGTAGATGGACAGATCTTAACCTAAGAGGAGTGGTAAAGAGAAGATGGGCGGATTATTTTAGGGCATCTGTTGAATGTGGAGGATAAGGAGGGATTGGTGGTAGCACTGGAAAGCACTAAGGAAATGACGGTGATGGGAGAGTAAAATGAAGGAAAAATAAGAAAAAAATGAGGTGCAAGTAGCTCTAATAAACAATTATCAGAGCAGGTAAGGTACATGGGTTAAATGGGTGTCATGAGGAGTGCCTGAAGAAGGGAGGTACAGTAATAGTGGACTGGCTAGTGAGGTTGTTTAATGTACGTCTAAGGGAGGTAGGTTGCCGGAGGACTGGAGGAGTGTTTGTATAGTTCCACTTTACAAGGAAAAATTGGACAAATGTGAGTGTAGTATTTTCAGAGGGCAAGGTCAGAGGTGGGATTAAGGGAGATAGTCATGGAGTTTGGTAAAGTATGTGATTAGAGAGAGTTGAAGGTAAATGCGGGTAAAAGTAAGGTAGTGAGATGTACAAGGGAACAGGATGGCAGTTGAAGGGAAGTCTAAAAGGAGAGAGGCTGGAGGAGGTGGATAGCTTAAGGTATTTGGTTTTTGGGTTGTAGATTGAGAGAAGCAAGTAAATGCCTTGTGGGACTAAATTTTTTTTATGAGAAATAGGTATCTGAAAATGGATGCAGAGGGAAGGATATATTAATGGATGATTGTGCTGACGGCATTGTATGGGGGCAGAGACTTGGAATTTAAAAGAGGCAGAGAGGAAAAAATTGAATGTGTTTGAGATGAAATGTGAGAAATATGGTACGGGTTACAAGATTGCATAGAGTGAGAAAAAAGAAGAGGGGGAGAGGGGAGTGGAAAAGGAGATGATAGATAGGACTGATGAAAGAGTATTGGGATAGTTTGGGTACATGGAAAGAATGAGTGATGAAATATTAGTAAAAGAGGTGTGGAAGGTGGAGGTGGATGGAGTCAACTTGAGGGGATGACCAAGGATGAGATGAATGGGGTTAAGGGGCGTTGAGAAGAAGGGGAATGTCTGTTGAGCAAGGAAGGGAGAGGGCAGTATATAGGTGTGAGTGATGATACTGTGATGCAAGAAAGGGAGGGGCGGGGGATGGTTGTGTATGAATAATATTTTGATGCAGCCCGAATGGATTTCTCCCCCATCTTCTCTATTTCTATATGAGGGGACGGAGATTGGGAAGGAGGTCGCCGATAAGTGAAGCGGCCTTGCTGTAGATGTTCTGTGTCTTACCATATTGCTTCCTTCTGACCCAGGGTTGTGGACGGGATACAGGGGTAATCCCTCATAAAAGAGGAGCTAAGGGAAAAAGAAGGATGGATGGGAGTGAAATGAGTGGGAGTAAGTACATACCAGTCATTTGACTACCTCCCTTATAAGGGTGAAAAAGCTTTTGATATATGTATACATATATACATTTATATATACGTATCTATTTATCTATCTATCTATATATATATATATATATATATATATATATATATAGATAGGTAAATAGATCTATATATTTATCTATATATCTATCTAAATTTATATATGTATTTATATATGTATGTATATATATATATATATATATATA
>NC_134811.1:7500045-7515045 GCF_046742065.1 Oratosquilla oratoria
GTGTGTGTGTGTGTGTGTTTGTTTGTTTTTTTCTTTTCGGACGAAGCCTATTTTCCAGCCATCATACCACACGTTGGGTTTCAAGTCCTTCATCCCTCCCTCCATCACTGTCACCTCTCCCACCAACAATACCAACATCATCAGCAGCAATATCACCCATCGCCGTCACCGCCTCCGTTACTATTACCTCCATAGTATTTTATATCATCGTGACGATTACCATCACCATCATCATCAGTATCGCCATAACGATCGCTACCACCATCGTCGTCGTCGTCATCGTCGTCATCATCATCATCATCATCATCATCATCATCATCATCATCATCATCATCATCATCATCATCATCATCATCATCATCATCATCATCATCATCATCATCTTCATCATCATCATCATCATCACAATCATCATCACTATCACCATCATCATCATCATCATCATCATCATCATCATCATCATCATCATCATCATCATCATCATCATCATCATCATCATCATCATCATCATCATCATCATCATCATCATCATCATCATCATCATCATCATCATCATCATCGTCCTCCTAATCCTCCTCCTCCTTTATCTGCTCAATTGATTGGTTGAGCACGACGGTTCTATTCAGAGGCCTGCATATCCTACTCCTGGTAGTCTCCAATCACTAAGTTAGTCACTCGTATATCCCCCTGGGGTTATAAACCGCACTCTGGTTTTCTGTCTTTATTAGTTAAACACAAGTCTTTGTAAATTGTTAAACACAAGTTTTTGTAAATTGTTAAACACAAGTTTTTGTAATCACTACGTACACTTGTAACAGCAAGAGCGTCTATCACCGACAACCCGCTCCTCGAGACAACCACGGACTTTTTGTTCCCCGGAAGTGATGAGGTCAGGACTTTGGTGAGGTGCTATACTCACTTATCAAATTCAATTGTTGTACGTGACACCATAAGCATGTAGCAACAGTATTGTCCTGGGGTTACAAACTGTTATCAAATATAAATCTTGCACAAGTTATAATATATATATATATATATCCAGGGGGTGGCTGTTAATATGTTATGTGTGTGTCGTTGATGGCATCCCTGTGTGCGTTCGTATGTCCGTTGCGCGCCAGTGGTGGTCGCTCGGACGTCAAAGTGCTGAGCTGTTAAAATGTCTACACAGCAATTGAACGGACGTAGACTGGCGCCAAGGAGTCCGGTGAGTGAGTGTGGTATTGTTCACCATGGATATGGTGACGTATACATATCGCCCTCCCCCTGGGTTAGGTGGCTCCCGGCACCTAATGTTACATGGTTAACAAAATATTGGTACATATATATGGTTATATAGTTATATAATCAGAGACACAAAATCTTGGGTGGATATATGTGGAGAAGGGGGGGGTGATGTTGAGGTGATTGTGAGGACCCAAGAGGGCACTTTGAACTAGAAGGATGGGTATGCGATGTTGTGTCTCTGAATAGGGAATAAGGTTGTGTCTCACCAACATTACATATATTTTCAACTATCACATGAAAGTTTATACTACACTTCACATATCACTGTCGGGATTCATATTTTCAAATGTCATACTGTTTTCATATGATACGTCACATATCACCGGAGTTATTCACATTTTCAAATATTGTGCTAGAGTTCATGTGGTATTTCACAATATATGTTTTCTGTAAAATTCTTATCACGAGTTTGTATGATTATATATGTTATTATGGTATTCAAGATATTGGATGAGACACAAGATCCAACTTAATCTAGGTTTACAATAATTTGGGAAAGGGAGGGTTAAAACTGTTTGAAGGTCTTATTTCATGCAAAAGAATTTCGTTAGTATCACTAATATAAAGAGGATGATTAAGATTGAGAGGGCAGTGGAGGCATAGGGTAGTATTTTGTAGTGTAGGTCTAAGGAATCCATGTCAAGAGTAGTTGATTTATTGAGGAGGCGTACCATGTCTATCTTACTTGGGAGGATGGTATCAGGGATCTTGGGGAGGGGTGGGAGTGTTAGTTGGGTTATGGGACCTAGATCGTGGGTTATGTTGAGAGTGCCTTGGTAGTGTAGTTTGTTGGGGAGTAACATTGAGTCCATCATGTAGATGTGGCAGGTGTCTGGTAGAGTGATAGGGCCGTTGATCCTATGATGGGAGGGTGGTTTGTGTAGGCATATCACTGACACTAATGTGGGGTGGGGAAGAAATATGAAGTGTTTATGTCCTACGTGGGTGTGGTGTATTTGAGTGTTGTCTGAAAAGTGAAAGTCACACGTCTCGGAAAAATTGACTTTGGGTGTTGTGAGTTCTGAGAGGCAAGGTTGGGATTTGGTTAATTGGAAATGGAAGGGGTAAGCTGGACAGATATGGAAGTTGGGTCGTGCTATCTTGCAAGTTGCCATGGTTTCCGGTGAGGTCAGTGAAATCCACTGGCCGTCTGTTGATTTTAGGATGGTGGAGGTTAGTAGGTTGAGGGTCATTGTGCGGTTTTGATAAGGGTAGGGGAAGGGATAAATTTCCCAAAGGGAGAATCTCTTGATCGGGTCCATAGGTATGTTGATAAGAATAAATTCTTGAAAGATAGTTGATGCTAGGATGGGGTAGTAGTGTTGTATTTCATTCTGGAGGAATTTCAATGTATTTTGAGCTTGTCGTACTGTTTGACTAAGTTGGTTTGGAGTTATCATTTGAGAGTTGACTATACCTGCGTGGGCGTTCCAAATATCTCTCTGGATAAGATTACTGTGACTCAAGAACCTGTCTAGTTGTTTGTCTAGTTCATTTAGGTGGTGAAGGAAGAAGAGGGCTGTTTGGGAATTGGCAATCTTAGATAACTGGGAATTTGTGAATGCTGTGAGGTGATTGATCTTCTCGATTACCGAATTGACTGAGTTGGCGAGGAGATCGATGTTTTTAGAGTTTAGGTTTATGAGTTTACCTTGTTGGTGTAGTACCTTTGTTATAGTCCCTATGTGTGAGTGGACCGTTTGTAAGTCCTGTTCAGTTGCAGTCCCGAATAGCGATTTAGATATGATCCCAATGAAGTCGAAGAGTGCACGTTTGACTCTACTGTTCTTTGGGTCTTCATTTTCTGGGTTGGGAAGGTGGTATATTGTGTATTTGATTGTGTTCATTTTTTCATGTAAGGCGTTGACGTTGTGGTATAGTGTCATTGAGATTTCATGGTTTTGATGTGTTGTGTTGGGTATTTGGGTGGAGATTAATTGCTCTATGTGTATTAGGTCTTTGTGTATGTTTATGATGGGTCTTATCAATATTTCAGGTGAAATCCTAATTTTCACCATTATGGAATCCTCTACGCATGCGGTGGTGCCATGGTTGTTGACGACCACTCCTGGTATCAAAATGGGGGTGGAGAAGGAGAGGTGGACGAGAAGAGGGAGCAGGAAGATGTGAGGCATCCTGTGGATGAAGGTTATGTTTTAGTGAATGAGGTTATGTCCATCTGACTCTCGCTAAGGTTATAGTGGTCGGAAGGAAGTAGAGAAGTTTTGATAGATATGCGGAAGGGAGTTCTTATTGTAAATTTGCCATTTTAACCTCCACTGAGGGGTGCATGACGTCCTGCATCTTCAGGGGCGAGAGCTAGATTGCATGTTTAGTTGCGTCGACATAGTGTCATGTGATGGGACTTGCGCTTGGGTGAGTTATGTGTTAGTGCGGTAAGTGGGTTGTGGTTGGGAGGTGGGGTTGGGTCGAGGTTAAGTTTAACCTTTCTCAATTTCTCTCCGTGTATGGTTACGGTTGTGTGATCGCAAGGATCCGTTAACAGGAAAACATTGTTGGGAGTGAGGTTGTGACTGTGAAGGGGCCTAAGAACTTGGGTTTGAGTTTGTTAGTTCTATTTGAATCTTTCACCATGACTGTGTCTCCAAGTGTTATGTTTAGTGGAGATGACCGTTTGTGTTGTTTTGTTTTTGTTCTTTCTTGAGCTACTTTGAGGTTTTCTCTGACTTGTTTGTATATGGTTTGCATGCCTCGTTTTAGGCATTGGGTAAGGTTATCTAGATTGTATAAGGGGAGGGGTGGTTGATTGAAGATTTGGTAGGGTAGGCGCATTCTTTGGCCAAAAATGATCTCATGGGGGGACATCTTTGTTGCGGAGTTGACTGTGCTGTTGATACTGGCTTGTACCTGTGGTAGCCAATCTTCCCAACTGTCCGTAAGATCGTTGGCCAAAGGTCTGAGGATTTCAAGCACTTTTCTATTTGTTCGTTCCACAAGTCCATTCCCTTGTGGATGGTAGGCAGTGGCGAAGGTTTGATTTATGTTATATAAATGTGCTATTTCGCGCATTACCTGGTTCTTGAACTCTGAACCATTGTCAGATAACATTCGTGTGGGAATGTTGTATCTGCAGAATATGTTGTTAACTAAGGCTTTGGCTACAGTCTCTGCTGTTTTGTCTTGGAGTGGAACTAGTACAGTGTACTTTGACAGATAGTCGACTGCCGTGAGTACATAATTGGAACCTTGATGGCTCGTTGGCATTTTTAGTAGGTCAATGCCAAGTGTTTCCCATGGTTTCTCAGGGAGTGGAATGTCTTTGATATTGAGTTGTTTTGGGTCAGGTCCTCTGAATTGGTTGCAAGTTACACATTAGTCTATGTGTGTGGTTATATCTTTTTTCATGTTGATCCAGTAAAAGGAATGCCTAGCAGTATTCAGTGTCTTATCTCTGCCTGAGTGGCCTCCCATTGCACTGTCGTGCAATATGTGTAGGACCTTGGGAACTCCCCTCTGGGAACGACAGTTATTTCCTTGTCGGCAATGGTTCTCCTTATGATTCCGTCGACCAGTTTGAGTTCCTCTATAGGGACAGGTGGTCGGGACTGTAAGGGGGTCCTTGAAAGGCGATGTTGTTTTATTGGAGACCATGTTGGGTCTTTGGCAGTTTCATCTCTAAGTTCTTGCATAGGAATGCATGTTGTTTGTGTTAACCCATTAAACTCCGATGACAAGATTCTTGTCATTTGGTCAAATAAAACAAAAAATCATAAAACACCAAAATGTTTGATCAAACACCAGAAAAAATATGACGTCAGTCCTCGCTTCGCTCGCGCGGTGTTTTATGATTTTTTGTTTTATTTGACCAAATGACAAGAATCTTGTCATCGGAGTTTAATGGGTTAATGTTGAGATGTGAGTTTGTCTGCTTAATGAGTCAGCTACTATGTTAGCTTTTCCAGCTAGATATATGATCTTGGGATCGTAGTCCAGTAAAGTGGTTTTCCACCTAGCAATTCTGCCATGTAAGCCTTTAGAATTAAAGAGGTAGACTAGGGGTTGGTGGTCAGTATAAATTGTGATCCTGTACCCTAATATGAGGTATTTGAAATGCTTCAAACCCCATATCAGTGCAAGTCCTTCTTTGTGAGTAGTTGAGTCGTTGCTTTCAGGCTTATTTAGTACTCTACTTGCGTAGGCTATGGGGTGCTCTTTGCCATTTTCATCCTTCTGTTGTAGGACTGCGCCTATTCCTTTAGAGGAGGCGTCGGTGTAAATAAAGAATTCTTTCTTCATGTCAGGGAAGGCTAGGACAGGGGCTGTGGTAAGAGCATGTTTAAAGGTGTCGAAACTTTGCTGTTCCGGTTCAGACCACTTAAAGGTCTCTCCTTTCCTCGTGAATTTGGTCAGAGGGGATGCAATTTCTGCAAATTTGTGTATGAAATGTCTATAGTATGATGCTAGTCCTACGAAACTTCTAGTTTCATCCGCGTTCCTGGGGGTTGGGAAACTGACTATGGCCTTTATTTTATCTGTGGTGGTATGGATGCCTCTGGCATCGACTTTATGACCTAGGAAGGTGAGTTCCGTCTGTAGGAATTTACACTTTCCTAGTTGGATTTTCAATCCGGTGTTTTTGAGTCTTTTTAGGACAATCTCTAGTGTATGAAGGTGGTCAGTTTGTGTGGGACTATAGATGATGAGGTCGTCTAAGTAGACGAATAATGAGATTCCTATCATGTCGCTGAAAATGCGAGTTATCAATCTCTGTTGGGTTGAGGGGGCATTCTTATGGCCAAAGGGCATACGCTCGAAATGGAAATGTCCCTTATCAGTGGAGAATGCAGTTACGGGTTTAGATTCATCGGTGAGCTCGACCTGCCAGAAGGCTGACTTAAGGTCAATTGTGGAAAAAATGGAATTTCCGTTATCGATGGATTGTAAGACATCTTGCATGGCGGGGAGGGGGTGTGGGTCAGATTGATTTAGGTGATTTACTTTCCTAAAGTCAACAACAGGGCGTAAAGTTCCGTCTTTCTTTGGGACTAGGAAGAGGGGACTGTTCCACGGACTGTCCGAGTGAGAAATTACACCTTGGTGTAACATCTCGTGCACACTGTTGTTGACTTGGGTTTTCCTACTGTGGGGTATGCGGTAAGCGGGGGTGTGATGTTTGATTATATCACATTTGCCTAAGGGTTCACCTTCTAAGGCGATAGCTGATCTATTCCTTTGTAAGAGATTTAGTAGCTTGTCACGCATCTCTCCGTTGGCTGATGTTGTGATTTGGTTGGGGTGGATAGGGGTGAGGGTTTGTGGTGGTCTTACAGTGTTGATGTGTTGTGGGAGTGGTTCCTGGATTGGGGAATTATGGAGATGGACTGAACAAATGTTTGTGTTTTTTCTGATTTTGCGGTGTTGATCGGAGAGATTTGTTAACATAGCTAGGGTGTGTTTATTTTCTGATACTATATCCCAGGAGGACTCCAAGGTTATGTTGTTAAGTCTGGACGTGTCTGGGTCAATTATGACGTCCTGATATCCGATTGCTCCGGGTATATATAGTGGGACTGTTATAGAATGTCTAGGAGGTATGATGACTGTGTTAGACAACAGTGCCTTTGAGGTGACATAAGGGGTGGGCGGAAAGAGTAGCTCTTAGTGGGAGTTGGGTTATTCAAGCCAGACAGACATGAAAGGGGTTGTGTGTCTAGGTCGGGTGCTTCAGGGGTTTTGGAGATGTCATTTATGTCTTGGAAGGAGATTTTGTTGGTATCTAAATTAATTATTGTCTTCCATTCATCAGCTAAGTGGAAGGATGTGAGACCTACTTGGGAATTGTTTACCTCTATGTTTAGATCAATCATATCATGAAGTGATATGGTAGATCCTTCTATCAATAGACCTTCCGTATTTGAATACTGGATTTGGGGTGGGTCATTTAGTGCTTCGTAGAGAGCTCTGGGGATTAGGTTCAGGTTTGTTCCTGTATCAACCATCTTGTCAACAGTAATTTGATCTAATGTCACATTTAGGGTGATATAGTTGTGTGGTCTGTCGGACGTTCCAATGGTGGTCTGGTGCGTGAGGCTGGTGCACGTTCCCCCAATCGGTGTTGAGTTGAATGTGTTGTGTGGGAGGAAGGTGTTTTTCGAGGTGCTGTAACTTGTTTGTTTGTTCTCTGATGAGGTTGTGGTTGTGATTTTTGTTGAGAACATTCCTCGTTGGAGTGAGTTGTGGTTTTGTGTAGGTTGCAGTATTTGCCTGGCCGTGTTGGTTTTGACATGTTGGGGGGTTTAGGGGTGGGTGGGAGTTGTTTGATTTGCTGTTGAGCTCTACATTGGGAATCTGTGTGGGAGGTAGTACCATGAATTGAGCAAGGGGTAGCGCGGTGTTGTGCCTGCGGGTGTTGATATTGTTGCGCTCTACACTGAGAATCCGTGTGGGAGGTTGTTCCATGAACTGAGCAAGGGATAGTGTGGTGTTGTGTCTGCGGGTGTTGGTATTGCTGCGTTCTACATTGAGAATCCGTGTGGGAAGTAGTTCCATGAACTGAGCAAGGGGTAGTGTGGTGTTGTGCTTGTATTTGTTGTTTCTGTATGCAGTCTCTGGTGTTGTGACTTGTTGAAAGATGGTAGGAACACCAGTTAGATGGTTGCGCTGTATTGGAGCTAGGGGGCTGGTGTGACTGAAGGCTATTTAGTCTAGCAAAATGGTGCTGGTCAGAGAGGGAGATGTTGCAAGCGTTGGTTATGTCTAATATGTATGTGTAAGCTAATGGGTTTCTAGTGTTTAAATCCCTTTTTGTGGCTTCTCTTTGACACTTTGGTGGGAGTTGGGAAAGATAAAAAAGTTTTCTAATGCCAATGCCTTTTTTCCTGTAGTGGTTGTACAGATCCAAGGGCTGTTATTTTCTAGATTTTCCCTACTTTCCTTAATTGCGTTAGCAACATTATCCTTGATGTTAGTCTGTTTTTGAGTTCTAGTATTATTTAGAAATGTGAGGAGAAAGTTAATGTTGTTTGCTTGTTTGCTCTGAAAGACATTTAACAGATGCTGCTTATAATCGCTATATGTGATCCCTGTGGCTATCAGATTGTCTAGCATCCGAGCGGTAGATCGGTGCTCATCTGATGCTTCTATTTTCTGGCGGCATAGATTTATCTTATCTAAGTCAGAGTAATTTGGATTTTTAGAAAAGAAAAGGTCACATGCCGTTAGGAAGTCAGTGATGGAGAGTCCGCTAGCTTGAGAGAAGGTTGGGATTTCGGTTAGAGGGGTAATGGTTTGATAATTATTGATTACTGTAGATTGGAGTTGTGGTTGAGGATGTTGCGATGGGGTTGGGGCAAGGTTAGGTGGTGGGTAGGGATGTGAGGTGAAGGCAGGTTGACTTGACGGGAAGTTGGGAGAAGGGAAGGCTAAGTTTTCGTATGCATGGGTTGTGGGGTTTAGGGATTGTTGCTTGGGGTCCACATAAGGAGGAATTTGGGGTTGCGGTGAGGTGTGTGGGGGGGGTCGTTGTTGAGGGTCTAGTTGAGCAGGAATTTGGGGTTGCGATGAGGTGTGGAGTTGTTGTTGTTGAGGGTCTAGTTGAGGGGGAATTTGGGGTTGCGGTGAGGTGTGGGGGGATCGTTGGTGAGGGTCTAGTTGAGGGGTAACTTGAAGTTTTGGTGTGGAGTGGGGGAGGGGGTTGGGGAAGTGTTGTAGTTGGGTCGGGTTAAAAGGGTCTTCCCGTGAGTGGTCATGGTGAAGGGGTATGTTGTCATAGTATTCCTCAGGAAGTATTTGAGAATCTGCCTTAGTCGTGGCATGGTCTGAGTCATGATAGGGTTTTTCTTCTTTAGATGCGGAAAGAAATCCTTCAAGTAAATTTCTGACCTTGGCTCTCGTACCTGTAGCCATGTTAGTGTCTAACTAGAGATGCATGTATTACTTAACAGTTAGGTGAGATGGGAGGTCTAAGTTGAAATAGTTAAATTAGAAATATTTGGTATACATTACCTAAGGGATAGTATGTTATGGTTAGATAAGAGGGGGGGGGTATAGGGCGTCAATGGGTATACAATGGTATATATAATATGTGTTTACAGCTGTAATTATAACAAATAGGTTACATTGGTAAAAATATATAGTTTATATTAAATATAAATGGATAATATTTAAAACATTAAAAATGTATATAGTGTGAACAAGAATTACTTAACTGGAAAAATGCATATGAACATGATAATATGTACGTAAAACTGGGTAATAGTTAAATCTAGAAAAATTGTTGCATATATTAATATATGTTAAAATAAAATTGGCATATTTTATATATTTTTTAACACTGTTAGAGGTGTAATATTATTATTTAGCACTTTATTTATTTTGGTTCTGATATGCAGTCACGTATAGCAATCTTACTTGGAAGATTTCAGTTCGTTGATAGGACACTGCATTCGTAAGTGTAGACAGTTGTGTAGGGATCGCCAGGTGGGGCTGTCGCTGTCCGTAGACTTGTTTGTCCTGACGTACGATGATTGGGAAGGTCTCACTGGTAGTAGGGTATTTTGATGAAATATGTGTTGATTGGTGTGCAATTACCTCCAGGTGAGGCTGCTTGTGGTTGGAACATCTAGATGTATGAATTCTAGTTGTATGATGCTCGCATGGAAAGTGAGAGAAAAGCGAGTATCAGGGGGTGTTTTAAGGGTAGGCGAGAGTTTTATAATTAAATAGTATAAATGGTGGATAGGAATTTTGGGATTTACCTTGGCAAGATATTTGTTTTGGTAGTTTGGAGTCGGTGACGACGATGCTCGTTACAGTGTACAGTTGAGTGTGCGGTGGATGGGAGTCAAGGGCAGGCGATGGCAGCAGCGTAGACAAGGCGTGCTTATCAATGGTGGGTGTGGCTGGCTTGGTTTGGTAGCTTGGTAGGTTGGCCGGACTCGGAGGTAGTGGTCTCTTTAGAGGAGATGGGATGTGGAAACCGCTGGCGCCAGTTTATCTGCTCAATTGATTGGTTGAGCACGACGGTTCTATTCAGAGGCCTGCATACCTGCTCTTGGTAGTCTCCAATCACTAAGTTAGTCACTCGTATATCCCCCTGGGGTTATAAACCGCACTCTGGTTTTCTGTCTTTATTAGTTAAACACAAGTCTTTGTAAATTGTTAAACACAAGTTTTTGTAAATTGTTAAACACAAGTTTTTGTAATCACTACGTACACTTGTAACAGCAAGAGCGTCTATCACCGACAACCCGCTCCTCGAGACAACCACGGACTTTTTGTTCCCCGGAAGTGATGAGGTCAGGACTTTGGTGAGGTGCTATACTCACTTATCAAATTCAATTGTTGTACGTGACACCATATGCATATAGCAACAGTATTATCCTGGGGTTACAAACTGTTATCTAATATAATTCTTGCACAAGTTATAATATAGATGTATATATCCAGGGGGTGGCTGTTAATATGTGTGTTTCCGTGTGTTATGTGTGTGTCGTTGATGGCATCCCTGTGTGCGTTCGCATGTCCGTTGCGCGCCAGTGGTGGTCGCTCGGACGTCAAAGTGCTGAGCTGTTAAAATGTCTACACAGCAATTGAACGGACGTAGACTGGCGCCAAGGAGTCCGGTGAGTGAGTGTGGTATTGTTCACCATGGATATGGTGACGTATACACTCCTCCTCCTCCTCCTCATCATCATCATCATCAACATCATCATCATCATCATCATCATCATCATCATCATCATCATCATCATCATCATCATCATCATCATCATCATCATCATCATCACCATCATCATCATCATCATCATCATCATCATCATCATCATCATCATCATCATCATCATCATCATCAACAACAACAACAACAACAACAACAGCATTATTATTAACATGAGAATTAGCATTAGCATTAATCATCATTACCAGTCATATCCACCACCGTCACTACCACCATCACCACAACCACCATCACCAATACCGCTATCACCACTGTCGTCACCATAGCCACCACCACTAACAATAACAGCAGCAACACCATCACCACTGATTAACTCAACAACAATAACAACAACAACAACAAACATCATCATCATCATCATCATCATCAACAACAACAACAACAACACAAACATCAACAACATCAACAACAACAACAGTAATAGCAGCAACAACAATACAAACAACAATAGCAGCAGTAACATCAACGACATTAACATCAACAACAAACAACAACAATAACATCACAGCCATCACCATTCACTAACTCAACAACGACAACAATAAAAACAAAAACAACAAAAATAACAACACCAACAACGATAACAGCTGAAGCAGCAGCAACAACACTAATAATAGCAGCAGCAACAACAACAACATCACCTCATTCACACGCACACACGCACGTACACACACACACGCACACATACAGACACACACACACACACACACACACACACACACACACACACACACACACACACACACACACACACACATATGCCCACATGCATCCATACTTACACTAGAGCAGACAAGTATTTCCTGCATCACTTATGAGAGAACGGTCAAGCGAAAAAGAGAAGGAAAAATTCAACTGTGAATCGCCGCTCCTAGAAGAGCTTATTAATGGGCAGTGATTATCTGGTGGCGTGCAAACACTGCCAAGACGGGTTCGTCTCATTCTCGCACGAATTACCTCGTTCTCTCCTCCTTGTTCACCATTTTCTTTACCATCTTTATTCCTTCCTCTTCATCTTCTTCTCTTCCTACTCTTTCTTTTCCTCTCTTTTTTCTTCATATCATTCTCCTCCTTTCTGTTTTCCTCCTTATCGTCTTTCTCCTATTTCTTTTTCTTCTCTTTCTCTTCCTTCTCGACCTCCTACCCCTTTTCTTCTTGTATTTTCTTCCCTCCCCTCAGAGCCGAAAATCGCCGGGACGTGGCAGAGTGATAGGGCCAAATGTTGCTTTCAAGGAAACCGAGATGGACATTACGCATAGAACTGCTTAACTGCGGGCGAAGCTATCACCTTCGTCTCAAGTGTTTAGATAGCCTCGTGGAAGTGGTACTCACCGGCAGGCCTTTGGATCAATGCCCAAAGGGCTTTACTGGGACACAGTGTATATGTTGGATCAATGAGGTCACAGCAATATATGGGAACTTACACAAATGATTGGTAGGGAACATTCGCTGACACCGTTCCCCACAGTTTCCTCTATTGAGTGGAACCGCCCTCACCATTCAGTGGGTACCCTCTTCGCCTCCTTCACTGTGGGTTGTCTGGTGCAGACAACCATCTGCTTGGAGTCAGCATCAAGGAAGCGTGTCACACACACACACACACACACACACACACACACACACACACACACACACACACACACACACACACACACACACACACACACACACACACACACACACACACACACACACACACACACACACTCACACACACACACACACACACACACACACTCACACACACACACACACACACACACACACACACACACACACACACACACACACACATATATATATATATATATATATATATATATATATATATATACATACATATATCAGGAGATGACTTTCAGGAATTATATTGGTAACATACCTTGACCACGGAACAATCACTAGTGCAATACAAAGTCATTCCAACTATACACTATGATATTACTAAGGCACCTGATACAAAAGACGACGAGACGCCTTTTTAAGTCAGCATTCGTTGTCCATGCCTCACAGCCATACAGCAAGCCAAAGAGCACAAGTAAATTGAAGATTGGGATCTTAGTCCTGGATGAGTATCAACAACGCTACATACTATGGTGAAGCAACTGCATGACATCATGGGCCTTATCAGTCCTGCAAAGAACTTCTAGACATGATCCACCACTGTTAGACACCATAGTACCAAGAAGGTATCTTAGATTTTAATGCCTTCGCCAAAAGCATGGACAGACCGATTTACATTATCCAGTAAGTCTTCAAATGCATAGACCTTTGCAAAAGGTTCAGGGTCGTCGCCAACCACAGTGACATAGATTAACAAATGTGCCACCTAGTCTCTGCATATGTTGAAGTGTCGAGGTGAAAGTGCATCCCCGTCTCACATCTGGATTAGCAAGAAAAGAGCTGTAGAAGTCTCTTCCCAACTTCAAAATACTCTTTGACCCGAAGTATAGGCCAGCCTTCAGGTTAATCATTCTTTCTGAATCCGTCGGACTTACAAAGCTCAAAGCATCTCTCGACGTACTGAATCAAACGCCTTCTTTAGGTTACAATAACCTGTAAGGAAATCCCCTAAAACTCATGTCTGCACTCCGCAAGAACATGAAGCACTAAGATCTGATTATATACTAATTTACCGGGAGCAAACCCAAATTGTTCCATGCCTCTGGATCTTAAGAAGACGACAGCGAATTCACTCCTGTAATAGGTGAGAGAATACCTTACCTAGAACACTGAAGAATGTAGCACTTCAGTAGTTGTTGTAGTTCTGCCGCTTCCCTTTCCCATTCCAGACAAGGACGGCCAGGCTCATTTTTTAGTTGGGGGGAATGTAACCGGGCTGACAAGCGGCAAACAATACCACACGCAGCCGAGAGGCCTCAGCTCCAGCTCTCAGTAACCCCACTCTGACGTAGATGATGCCGACCGCCTTTCCATTTTTCATTCTGATTCAAGGAAGGCTAAGTTTCATTTCTGGATTGGAAACCGCCAGCAAGCAGGTCAAGGGTCGCTAACACACTCGGCCCATAAAGCTCGACAGCCATCCAGATCTGACACTAGTTGCATATCGGTTGTTCGTGCAGAGCTCACCTGAGTCACAAACATCGAGACGAGACTTTTCAGGGCTCGGTAAGCAGGTCTGAGGCCATTCGCATCGAGATGGCTCTCGACATCACTTCTCAGGAGAACTCATGCCCGACGTTCAGAGTCCTGGGTTGATCCAGGTCCCCAGTCATGAATCGTCTTTAATCTTTTCTAGTGTATGTGAAACTAAATGACACTTAAAAAGCTTGCACATAAACCATCATGCGCTCGCACACACACACACACACACACACACACACACACACACACACACACACACACACACACACACACACACACACACACACACACACACACACACACACACACACACACACACACACACACACACACACACACACACACACACACACACACACACACACACACACACACACACACACACACACACACACACACACACACCTATGTATATGTGGGTGTATATGTATGTTTATATACCTCAATATTGATGTACATATATGTACAGTATATATATATATATATATATAGATATATATATATATATATATATATATATGTATATGGCTTTGTGTATGTGCATGTATATCTATATGTTTATATATATATATATATATGTGTGTGTGTGTGTATTCACCTCGGATCTGCTGCAGTCTCTGTCGAGACAGCCAGACACCACCCTACGGCAGTGTGTGTGTGTGTGTGTGTGTGTGTGTGTGTGTGTGTGTGTGTGTGTGTGTGTGTGTGTGTGTGTGTGTGTGTGTGTGTGTGTGTGTGTGCTTATATACTAGAACATATGCAAACCTATATGTAGTAGATAGTCATGCGCACTTTATTAACGACAAGCGAGTGGAAGTGAGCAGATATTTCCAAACAGAAATCAACACATAGTTATTTTTCGACAAAATATTGAACACTAGAAGTACTATAACGAAATCCATATTGCGCAA
>NC_134811.1:7520045-7522545 GCF_046742065.1 Oratosquilla oratoria
AACAACGCTCTTACGCAAACACATGCGCACGTACACGTATACACACACACACACACGCACACACACACACACACACACACACACACACACACACACACACACACACACACACACACACACACACACACACACACACACACACACACACACACACACACACACACACACACCGCGGAAGGGATGTGTATGTTTTTAATACTTGTGATCATTATATCCTTTTCTTGCATTTTTAATTTGGCTGTAAAGTGACAAAGGCAATGATACTTGAGACTTTTTCTTCTTTGTGTATTTCTTTAGCTTTTTAGTTCTACTCTCGGTTTCTTTCTCAATGATTAAAAATTTTATTGACTGAGCTATTTATTAAATATATTTATGATTGTAGTTATTAATTCGTTCATTTATTTATCTATCTATATATTCATTCATCTATGCACTAAATTATATACTTGTAATTTATATGTACATATCTATTTGTACATTTATTGGTCCTTTTATATATATATATATATATATATATATATATATATATATTATTTGGATGATGGAGAACATAGACACAGGGGAAGGCTCGGAACCCTAAACACTCTAACGTTTCGTTCGTTAGAGTGTTCGTTAGAGTGTTTAGGGTTCCGAGCCTTCCCCTGTGTCTATGTTCTCCATCATCCAAATAATTTGTCTAAAATACTTATCAATATATATATATATATATATATATGTGTGTGTGTGTGTGTGTGTGTGTGTGTGTGTGTGTGTGTGTGTGTATATACATATATGGATACATATATACATATATATATAAATATATATATATATATTATATATATATACATATATATATATATATATGTATATATATATATATATATATATATGTATATGTATATATGTGTAACTGAAGGCGGAGAAAGTATACGAGGAATAATGGAAGAATTTTACTGCCTTAACGTTTCAACCCTTAGGGTCTTGATCACAAAGCATAACACAAAAGTACAACATGGACATTTTATACACAGGCATGTCACCTCACAGGGTGCCTAGGAAAGGTCGTCATGCTCGGAACATTTGTCCGTTTGTTTTCATCAACTACCAATAAACTTGTAGCTCTTGCCAAGGTTATATGAACACAAAAATGATGTAAGAACCCACAGGCTTTCTAATTCTATAGTAAGACACATAGATATACATGACCACCTTCCGAACTGGGACAATACAATTATAATAAATAAAGGTTCAACGAAGAAATTAAGAAAAATAATAGAAGCAGCCTATTATAACACTGATAATAACATCAACCATAGATATGGTTTTATATGCTTGGCGTTTCCTAGGCACCCTGTGAGGTGACATGCCTGTGTATAAAATGTCAATCTTGTACTTTTGTGTTATGCTTTGTGATCAAGACCCTAAGGGTCGAAACGTTAAGGCAGTAAAATTCTTCCATTATTACTCGTATATTTTCTCCGCCTTCAGTTACATGTGTCATAGTTTAAATCAATATATATATATATATATATATATATATATATATATATATATATATATATATATATATATATCTGTGTGCGTGTGTGTGTGTGTGTGTGTGTGTGTGTGTGTGTGTGTGTGTATTCATATATTTTTGTGAAAGCATATCTTTATGTTTTTGTATGTGAGAGCATGCATCCGTGCGCGCGCGGGAGCGTGTGTTTGTACTATATGTGTGTGTGTCTATGTATGTATGCTTACGCGCGCGTGTCCATCTGTGCATTCATATGTGCGTTTGTGCGTATGTTTGCGCATGGAATATGTGTGCATGTATGTGTGAATACAGACACCCTATTTACATATATACAAGTTTTTGCGTTCGTCTATTCGGCGCATGTATCAGCAACCGTATATATCGTATGCAAATATTGAGATCAAATCAACATTCATGACGAAACGTTAGCCGAATAAACGTTTCTCTGAAATCCACAAACGTTCACGGATATGAACAACTCTGAAAATACCCGAAAGTGAAATAGATAAATAAATAGTGTAATATCCAAGCCAAAGAGGAGTCTGAATAGTCTTTGACCTACCTTTGATTCTGTCGAGATAGTCGTCAAATGATTCTATTCTGAAGAATGAATTCTCATCTTGAACCATGACCGTGTTTTTTTGAGTTTCTGTTCAGTTTTAGGACCTTCGAGGGTGAATGAAATGCCCTGGCTGCTGGAAAAATAAAAGAAAAAATGCTACAATGTACGGAAGAGCCTGTCGAGACAGGCGTGTGATCCATTTACATCATGAAGATGAATCGAATAACATGACATTCTACAGGACAAAAGGAAAAGTACCACACAGGGGTTTGTCCACGCATCATAGACCCCAAAGAATCCGGAAGGTTTCTCACGCGAAGTAAAATCAACTAAAGGCAGTCAGGAAATATGTGTTGAGATCGGACGCGTTTGAGTGAGTTTCGAACTCAAATCGTTACTTAGGGCACAGTCACATCAAGCTTACGACCTGTTTCCGACCA
>NC_134811.1:7542545-7545045 GCF_046742065.1 Oratosquilla oratoria
CACACACACACACACACACACACACACACACACACACACACACACACACACACACACAAGTGAATCAGTCATAATGACTGATGACTAAACGTATTGCGATGGATCATTCCTACAAAGGTACTCCTTCTCTTCCCTCTCATTTCATCCGCGCCTCCTGATGGTCCGCAGTCCTTCCGGGAATCATCATCTGAAGAAACTACAGAAGCTGATGGTAAGCTTTCAAGTCCTCAGACCTTCCTCATCCCCTTAATCCACTTATTTTTCTCCTTTCTTTTCTCCTCCTCCTTTGGCCTCTTGGGCTCGTCCGGTTGCTGAAGTGAGGTCTCAGGGTCTGCGATGCTCCAAGGCGTCTTTTCCGGCCCATTGCGCCTGATGGTGCCAGGGACAGGGCTAGTCAAAGGCGGAAACCTCCTCCTCCTCTACCTCCTCCTCCTCCTCCTCCTCCTCCTCCTCCCCCCCTCCTCCTCCCCTCCTCCTCCTCCTCCTCCTCCTCCTCCTCCTCCTCCTCCTTCATTTCCTCCTCCTACTCCTTTTCAAAATCCTCATCCTCTTCCTCTTCCTCTTCCTCCTCCCCTTCTCCTCCACTTCTTCCTCCTTCTCCTCTTTCTCCCCCTTCTCTTCCTCCTCCTACTTCTTCTCATCCACCTCTTCTTCTTCTTCTTCTCCCTACTCCTCCTCCTCTTCCCCCTCCTTCTCCTTCTCTTCTTACTCCTCCTCTTCCGCTTCTTCATCCTCTTCCTCCTCCAACTCCTCCTCTTCCTCTTCCTTCACCTCCTTCTCCTACTCCTCCTACTCCTATTCCTCCTCCTCTTCTTCGTTCTTGTTCTCTCTTTTAGTCGAAGTCCATTGCTCCCACGTCCCCCATCAACCTTTCCAACTCAAGTACAATGACACACTCTTATGCTTTTATTCCAGCTAATATCTCACGAGGAGCAGACTCAAGACAGACAGGGGTCCCGGTCGCTCGTAATCTCTTTTCGTTTCGTGTCCTTCATCTAGACGAATATTATCGTCTGATATCATCTGTACCCGGGTTGCCGCCCAGATGAATAAAGCAGTATGACGTTCAGTAGATTACATTGACTAAGGCAGTACACGGGAACAGGCGTCGCCGTGTTGAAAGGACTCTTCTGGCGGACTCTTCTGCTTTGGCCTTACACCCTTCAATACGGTGTCGTACTCTGTGGATTTCATTTTCCGGCTGAGGACGGGCTAGTGTCTCGGACGTGTCATTTTCCGTGTCCGTCACGGAAGAGCGTTTCTTGTGCTGGAAGACGTCTTTTCCCGTCTGCAGGCCTTTTGTTACCGCCTGTGAAGGGAAGATTTTTTTTTTTTTTTTTTCTTTTTTTACACACGGAAAGGGATGAAACGTAATGTCGTTTTGTTAAAGCGAGACTGCTGTTTGATCTCATGGGATCGTATTTTAAAAGATTTTACTCATTACATATTTCAATCGGGTGATTTTATCGAGTAAACTCCTCATCTGTAAAGACTACATCGTTTTGATTACATTAACTTCGTCGTTTGACGTCATATAAAGATTTTTATTCTGGTCAGTATTGGGGAATCTTTTTCTGATGAGATGACGTCATGTTACTATGGGAGGCCTCTCGATCTTCAGACTCAAGCAAGTCTTGGTATTTTGATATTCAAGTTGTCAGGTCTCTTGGTGAATGCCCCATCAGCTATAAATCTCTCTCTTCCTCCTCCCCTCGCTCTCTCTCTGTCTCTCTCTCTTTCTGTCTATTGTTCTCTACCTATCTATCTATCTCTCTAGCTCTCTCTCTAGCTCTAGTTCTCTCTCTCTCTCTCTCTCTCTCTCTCTCTCTCTCTCTCTCTCTCTCTCTCTCTCTCTCTCTCTCTCTCTCTCTCTCTCTCTCTCTCTCTCTCTCTCTCTCTCTCTCTCTCTCTCTCTCTCTCTCTCTCTCTCTCTCTCTCTCTCTCTCTCTCTCTCTCTCTCTCTAGCTCTCAATATCTAGCTCTCTCTCTCTCTTTCTTTCTCTCTCTTAATATCTAGCGCCCCCACCTCTCTCTCTCTCTCTCTCTCTCTCTCTCTCTCTCTCTCTCTCTCTCTCTCTCTCTCTCTCTCTAGCTTTCTCTCTCTCTGTAGCTCTCCCTCTCTCTCTCTCTAGCTCCCTCTCTCTTAATATCTAGCCCCCCTCTCTCACTCTCTTTCTCTCTCTCTCTCTCTGTCTGTCTGTCTGTCTCTCTCTCTCTCTCTCTCTCTCTCTCTCTCTCTCTCTCTCTCTCTCTCTCTCTCTCTCTCTCTCTCTCTCTCTCTCTCTCTCTCTCTCTCTCTCTCTCTCTCTCTCTCTCTCTCTCTCTCTAGCTCTCAATATCTAGCTCTCTCTCTCTCTTTCTCTCTCTCTCTCTTAATATCTAGCGCCCCCACCTCTCTCTCTCTCTCTCTCTCTCTCTCTCTCTCTCTCTCTCTCTCTCTCTCTCTCTCTCTCTCTCTCTCTCTCTCTCTCTCTCTCTCTCTCTCTCACTCGCTCGCTCT
>NC_134811.1:7550045-7560045 GCF_046742065.1 Oratosquilla oratoria
TCTTTCTCGTTCTATCCTCAACCCTGAGGTCATCCTCTGTTTAAAAACTCTTTCATCCTAATTCCTCTTCCTCCCTTCCATTTCCTCTCTCTTCTTTTGTCTTTTTCCGAGCCATAGTTCCGAGTTACCTTTCCCGGCCGACGCTAATTCAGTCGACCTTCCCGCATCACGATGTCGTATAATTGGTCCTCCATTCTCACGTATCGGTGAGTAAATATTTCTTTATAGTTTTTCATTTTAACACTTTCTATGTGTTTTACTTGTCTGGTATTTATCATGAATGTCGCCAGGAGATTTAATTCAGCTGAAGGGAACCGTCATTTTGATGTGTTAATTTGGTTTGTTGGTACGTGTCCATAAGTCTATAGTTTGACATTCCGGTCTACTTTTTTTTTTTTTTTTAACTCTCCGCTTCTGAAGAGACAGAAGGGAAGTGAATAAAATCACCCAAAGGGAACTAGACTAACAGAAAATAAGAGGGCCACCACTCACGCAAGAAGTCAAAATAATTCCTTCGTACGCTCCAGTTTGGCCCTGTTACCCAGGATCGCTCCCCGTGGTGTTCTCGTCTTGTGTCCTCATCTCCTTTACACTCAACACTACTGCTGTTCCTCTTCTCTTCCTCCTCCTTTTACTCCTCCTTTTTTCTATTTCTTTTCCATTTCATACCGCTCGTCTCCCTCCTCCTCATACTTTTTCTCCTGCTCCTCCTCCTCCTCCTACTCCGCTTCCTCCTATTTCTCATTGTCCTCATCATCTCATTGCTATTCCCCTTCTCTTCCACCTCCTTTTTCCCTTCTTTTCTTGTTATTCTTTTCCACTTCATACTCTTCATCCCCCTCCTTCTACTTCTCTTACTTCTCCTCCTCCTTCTCCTCCTCCTCCTCCTCCTCCTCCTCCTTCTCCTCCTCCTCCTATTCCGCTTCCTCCTATTCCTAATCCTCCTCATCATGTCACTGCTATTCCCTTCTCTTCCTCCTCTTTTCTTCTTCTTTTCCACTTGATACTCCTTGTCCCCCTCCTTCTACTCCTCATACTTCTCCTCATTCTCCTTCTCCTCGTCCTCTTGCTCCTCCTCTTCCTACTCCGCTCCCTCCTATTCCTCATTCTTCTCATTACCTCACTGCAGTTCCCCTTCTCTTCCTCCTCCTTTTCCTCCTCCTTTCTTCTTCTTTTCCACTTGATACTCCTCGTCTCCCTCCTTCTACTCTTTATTTTTCTCCTCATTCTCCTGCTCCTCGTCCTCCTTCTCCTCCTCCTCCTACTCCTCCTCCTGCTCCTATTCCTCATTCTCCTCATCATCTCATCCTATTCGTCGTAATAATACTCCTACTCTTACTCCTCCTCTCTTCCTTCTTTTCCTCCTCCTACTTCTCCTCTCCCTTCACATCCTCCACTTTTTTCTCCATCAGTCAATTTCCATTTTCCATTACCTCTTCCTGTGCTCCGTTCCACTGTCTCCCTTTTTTTCCCTGTTCCCTGTCCATTTTATATTTACTTCATCACGTCTCTATCCTCCTCTTTGTCTTCTCTTACTATACCCAAGCTCTATCTCTCTTCTCTATTTTTCTCCTATTTTTTTTTCTCTTTTCACTCCTCTCTTTCATATTCTTTCCAGCCTCTCTTTCTCTCTTCTTCCCCTTTTTTTGAGCTTCTTTTACCCTTACGTGTCTCTCTTTCCTCTCTTCTGTTTTTCCTCTCTGCCTTTTGTCTCTCCTCTCTTTCCCTTGTCGCTCCTCTCTTCCGTCTCTTATTTCTCTTTCTCTCTCTCTCTTTCTCTCTTTCGTCTCTTATCTCTCTCTCTCTCTCTCTCTCTCTCTCTCTCTCTCTCTCTCTCTCTCTCTCTCTCTCTCTCTCTCTCTCTCCCTATCTATCTATCTATCTATCTATCTATCTATCTATCTATCTATCTATCTATCTATCTATCTATCTCTCTATCTCTCTATCTCTTCTCTCTCTCTCTTCTCTCTCTCTCTCTCTCTCTCTCTCTCTCTCTCTCTCTCTCTCTCTCTCTCTCTCTCTCTCTCTCTCTCTCTCTCTCTCTCTCTCTCTCTCTCTCCCTCTCTTATTTTTCTTGCCTCCCTCCTGAGCCCTTATCTTTTCCTGTGTCAATTTTTTTTTCAGGTTATTGACGCTTTTTAACATCCAATTTGACCCTCCTCTGCACCTCTCCTGCACCTTTTCTTTTTCCCCTTAGCGGGTTTTTTCCAGTGTATTCTTAATTCACACTATTTTTATCTTATTCTTTAACTTCTTGTTTATTTACTCGAAATCTTTCTTGCTCCGTCCTCTCCAACACAATATCTTTACATTTTTTTTTTTTTTTTTTTTTTTTTTTTTTTTTTTTTTTACGTT
Source organism: Oratosquilla oratoria (assembly GCF_046742065.1). Lineage (NCBI taxonomy): Eukaryota > Metazoa > Arthropoda > Malacostraca > Stomatopoda > Squillidae > Oratosquilla > Oratosquilla oratoria. Next base: position 7,552,401 of record NC_134811.1, read on the forward strand.
CTTCTTCTGACCTCATCCTCTGTCTCCTGCGTTCTTCTACTTCTTTCTTTTCTCCAAATTCTTTACCTTCATTGTATTTACTTTCTCCCTTCTTGGCACTCATCTCTCGCATTTCATTTCTTGCTCATTCTCTCTCTTGTCTTGATTCTTTTGCTACATTCTATGTTTCGAGAACTCTCCCTTCATCAGGAACTCTTGACTCCTTTGACTTTCATCCACATCCTCTCCCCCTCCTCCCTCCTCTCCCCTCCTTCTCCTCCTCCCGCTCTTCCCTCTTCTCCCCTCCCCCTCCTCCCCATTCTCCTCCTTCTCCCCTCTCCTCCTCTTCCCTCTCCCCACTCCCCTCCTCTCCCTCCTCCCTCTCTTCCCCCTCCTCTCCCTTCTCTCTCCTCTCCCTCCTCCTCCTCCTCTCCCTTCTCCCCCGTCCTTCCCCTCCTCCCCCCCTTACTCCCACCTCTCATCACATCCCATTGCCTCCCATCACCACCGTTCTGAAATCCCTCGTGGGTCGTGCTTGACCCTGTGGGTCTGGACACTCCCTCTCCTCGTCACTGCCCTCCTCCTCCTCCTCCTCCTCCTCCTCCTCTTCCTCCTCCTCCTCCTCCTCCTCCTCCTCCTCCTCTTTTTTTTTCTTTTTTTTCTTCTTTGGGACATACGTCACCCCATTCCCTCACTTCCCCCCATCCCTCTTTTGCCATTCCATCCCTCTCCACCCGTTCGTCTCCCCTTCCATTTGACTCCCGTCCCCTCTCCTTCCCTCTTCTCCCCTCATCCCACCTCACATCACCTCACTCTCCATTAACTTCACCCTCCCTCTTCTTCCCTCACCCCCTCCCTTCCCTTTCTCTTCTTCCTCTCCGTTACTCCCTAAGCCACGTCACCGAGACATCTCTCAGCCCCCCTCCCCCCTCCCCCCAGCCCCTCCCCCCCCGGAAAGCCTTGTCCGGCAGTGGCCCGGCCGGAACATTTCAGCCCAGTTGCCACTACTCTGCCGGAACCTCGGTCCGTTTCTCATTAGCGGCCGATCTCCCTTCCCCGAGTCTCCCATCCTCCTCTATATCCTCCTCCTCCTCCTCCTACTCCTCCTACTCCTCCTCCTCCTCCTTTTCCTGTTCTTCTTCCTCCGCCACTTCCTCCTGCTCCCTTTCATCTTCCTTCGTTATTTCCTCCTCTTCCTCCTCCTCTTCCTCCTCCTTCTCCCTGTTTCTCTTTCTCTTCCTCCTCCTCCTCGTCCTCCTCCTCCTCCTTCTTTTCCTGTTCTTCCTCCGCCACTTCCTCCTCCTCCCTTTGATCTTCCTCCGTCTCTTCCTCCTCCTCTTCCTCCTTCTTCTCCTCGTCCCCCTTCTCTTCTCCCTATTTCTCTTTCTCTTCCTCCTCCTTTTCCTCCTTTTCCTCCTCTTTCTCTTCTCTCTCTTTCTCGTTTCCTCTCTCTCTTTCTCGTTCTTTCTTTTTCTCTGTCCCTTTCTCTTTCCCTTTGTCTTTCTTTCTCTTTCTCCCTCTCTTTCTCTTTCTCCTCTTTCTTTTTTCTTCTATTTCTCCCTTTCTTTCTCTTTCTCCTTCTCTTTATCTTTCTCCTTCTCTTTTTCCTTCTTCTTCTCTTTCCTTTCTTCTTCTCTCTCTCTTTCTCCTCTTTCTTTCATTTTCTCTTTCTATTTCTCTTCCTCTTCTTTCTTCTCCTATTCCTCCTGCTTTGCACCTATTCCTCCTCCTTCACTTCCTCCTCCTCCTCTCCCTTCCCCATCCTCTTTCTCTTCCTACTCCTCCCTCTCTCCCATTTTCCTCATTTTCCCTCCTCGTCTTCCTATTCCTCCTCCTTCTTCCCCCTTCGCTTCCTCTTACTTCCTACTCTTTCTCCTCGTCCTCCCTCTCCCCTACCTTCTCCATATCTTTCCTCTCATTCCTCCCCTTCTCCTCCTCTTCCTCTTCCTCATCCTCTTTCACTTCCTTTATTCTCCTCCTGAATTCCACCCCTTTCCTTCTCTACCTCTTCTTTCCTTCCTCTTTTCCTCCTCTTATTTTTTCTCCTCCCTCTCTCCTCTCCTTTCTCCTTCTCCTACTAGTCCTTTTTTCTTTCCTCTCCCTCCTATCCCTCCTCCTCCTCCTCCTCCTCCTCCTCCTCCTCCTCCTCCTCCTCCTCCTCCTCCTCCTCCTCCCCCTCTTCCTCCTCCTCCTCCTCCTCCTCCTCCTCCTCCTCCTCCTCCTCCTCCTCCTCGCCCGTTCGGGTTTCCACCCCCGATCTCCCCGTTTTCACTTCCCACCTCGGGCCAATTGGCTCCATTCATCTCGTCGTTTCCCATTTCCTCTTTGCCTCGGCCCTCTTCTTTGGTACTCTTTCCCCTTCCCCCCCCCCTCTGCTCCCTTCCCCTCTATCCTCCTACTCTATCCTTTATCCTTTATCCTCTATCCTTTATCCTTTTTCCTCTATCCTCTATCCTTTATCCTTTATTCTTTATCCTTTATCCTTTATCATTTATCATTTATCATTTATCATTTATCATTTATCATTTATCTTTTATCCTTTATCCTTTAACCTATATCCTATTTTCTCTATACTCTACCCTCTACCCTCAGTTCTCTATCATCACTCCTCTACCCTCTATCCTCCTCCTCCTCCTCCTTCTCCTCCTCCTCCTCTTCTTCAGCTCCTATTCCTCCTTCTCCTCTTGCTTTCTCCAATTCCTCTTATTCCTTTTTCTCTTAATCCCCATGATCCTTCTGTTCTTCCCTCCTGCCTTCCTCCTCTTCCTCATACTCTTCCTACCTCTCTTTTGTCTTCTCTTTTGTACTCGTTGCCCCTTTCCCGTCACTTCCTTTTCCTTCTTCTGTTCCATTTCCTATTCCTTTCTTTATCCAAACTTTCCACCAGTCCTCCTAGTACTTCCTATTTCCTTCTCTCTACCGTTGCAACATCCCCCTGGGCTCTTTTCTTTACTTTTTTCTTTCTTTCTTTCTTTCTTTCTTTCTTTCTTTCTTTCTTTATTTTTACGACGACTTTGTTTCCGGGTCCTGTTCTTTTCTCTCTCTCGTCTTTTTATTTTCTCTTATCTATTTGTTGTCTCTTCTCAATATTTTTTTCTGTTCCCCTCACTTTTTTGTTTTCCTTTTTCTCCTTTTTTTCTTATATTCGTTCCTCTCTTTTACCTCTCTGTTTTCTTTTTCCCCTTTCTCTTTATTACCTCTTACCTATCTTTTCTCTTCTTCGTTTCTCTTGTCTTTCTTTCCTTTTCCTCCGCTCTCCCCTATTCTTCTTTATTAGTCCTTCCATCTCCATTTTTCTTGCTCTTTTTCCGTCTCCTAATTTCTTCTCGTCTCTTTTCTCTCTCTTCTCTCTATCCTTCACCTTACCTTGGATTCTAAGTTCTCCACTTTCTCTCTTCTTGTTTCTTTTCCCTGATGCTCTTTTTGCTCTTGTTCTTTTTCCTCTCCTCTACGTCCTTTTCCTCCTCCTCCTCCTCCTCCTCTTTTTCCATTACCTCATTTTCTCTCCTCTTCCTCCTCTTCATTCTTACCACCGTTCTCATCCACTTCCATTCCCTCAAACAAGATTCCCTTTCGTATTCCCTTCTGCCCCCTCATCTTCTTCCTATTCTACTATCTCACCCTCTTCCTCACCCTCCTCTACCTCCTCATTCTCATCATCATCTACATACTCATCCTTATCCTCTTCCTCATCCTCCTCTACCTCCTCATTCTCATCATCATCTACATTCTCATCCTTATCCTCTTCCTCTTCCCCTTCCTCTTCCTCTTCCTCTTCTTTTCCCTATCTTTATTTCTGTTCTCATTTGTATCCTCATCCTAATTCTCGTCTTTGTCCCCATCTTCAACCTCATCCATATCCTCATTCTCATCCTCATACATATCCTGATCCTTATCCTCTTCCTCTTCCTCTTCCTCATCTTTATTTCTGTTCTCATCTGTATCTACATTCTCATTCTCGTCTTTATCCTTATCTTCATCCTCATCCACATCCTCATTCTCATCCTCATCCTCATCCTCATCCTTATCCTCTTCCTCTTCCTCTTCCTCATCTTTATTTCTGTTCTCATCTGTATCTACATCCTCATTCTCGTCCTTATCCTTATCTTCATCCTCATCCACATTCTCATCCTCATGTTCATCCTCATCCTTCTCCTCTTCCTCTTCCTCTTCCTCTTCCTCTTCCTCTTCCTCATCTTTATTTCTATTCTCATATGTATTAACATCCTCATTCTCGTACTAATTCTTATCTTCATCCTCATCCACATTCTCATCCTCATGTTCATCCTCATCCGCATCTTCATCCTCATTCGCACCCACATCCTGCCTTCCTGCTCCTCATCTTCCCTCCTCCGATGCTCACTTAAGCGAATTGTTCAAAGGAAGCGCGCACACTTGTGTATGTGTGTACGTATATATGTGTGTACATGCATGTGTGTGTGTGTGTGTGTGTGTGTGTGTGTTTGTGTGTGTGTGTGTGCTTGTGTGTGTGTGTAGGCGTGCGCATGTGCAAACGCGTGTATGCACACTGAGTATTTCCACGCTGGTGGTCCGGTGCCGAGTGTCTGGGGTGTGCTGGAGGGGAATTTCTTGGGACTTTGATAATGGGAACTTGGTAACACATCCTCGAGAGGGCCGGGCTCTTAGCGCCCCTGCGTCGTCAGCTGATTGAAAATGCCCCATTACGCTGACGGGATGAGGGCGATCGTCTTTGGCTTCTTCAGTGACTGGGTCTCTTTTTTGTTGAACAGAATGTATGAGTTAAGAAGAGAGAGAGAGAGAGAGAGACAGAGAGAGAGAGAGAGAGAGAGAGAGAGAGAAAGAGAGACGAGATTTTTTTAGTATCTCTAACAGGTTCTCTAATAGGGTTAAGAAAAGAGAGAGAGAGAGAGAGAGAGAGAGAGAGAGAGAGAGAGAGAGAGAGAGAGAGAGAAAATATTTTTTTCAGTATCTCTCTAACAGGTTCTCTAACAGGGTTAAGAAAAGAGAGAGAGAGACAGAGAGAGAGAGAGAGAGAGAGAGAGAGAGAGAGAGAGAGAGAGAGAGAGAGAGAGAGAGAGAGAGAGAGAGAGCGAAAGAAGAGATTTTTTTTAGTATCTCTAACAGGTTCTCCAACAGGGTTAAGAAGAGAGAGAGAGAATACAAGGGATTTTTTAGTATCTGTAACAGGTTCATCCTGTTACCTAAATTCTTTTAGTCTTGTTGATATTTCTGTTCTGGATGAAATAATCTCGTTTTAACCTGAATGTGATTGATGTGTCTTTTGGCTTTCTGAGGTGCCAGAATAAAAGTACGATGTTTTTTGGCTGAAAAAAAGCTTAATATAGTACTGGACTCAAGATAGAGATGAGGGTGATGAAGACAGTTGGTGGGGAGATGAACCTCTCCCATGTCTGTTTCGTAGGGCCACCAGTTGCAGGTACCCCGTTAATTGCCTCCTTAATTGAAAGGCTTGATGTCGATCGTTTCCTATCCTTTGAGGTCGGAAGCCATAGATTTCGTTTTAGATGTCGCCATGCGGTTCTATTCATTAGGGAAAAAGACCCCAGAATGTTGAAGAGATATTTTTGGAATTGTGAAATTCTAATCTGAAACGAACTAAAAAAAAAAAAAAAAAAATTCTCGCTCTTTGAAAATTTGCTCCTGTTTAATTACAAACACTCACGCCCGCCGGTGATTATCATAACCTTGCGCCGTGACTGTATACTCATTTAGCAACACAAAAACCAACAAAACGTTGCCTCAGGAGACTTCAGTCTTAACCAAACTCGGAATGTCAACTATTGGTCCCGCGGTGGTTACGTGTACAAAGTTTTGTTGGAAGCGTTTGTTGGAGTTCGGAGTTACTTTGTGTACCTACAAACAAACTTAAGTTCAACAGAGTGGTTGACGAAGGCTATCTCCTAGCTGGTGGAACAACCGGTCCTTCAGATGTCTTTGAAGCTTGACCAGTTGGGCTCTTGCGTTTTGTGGCTGCTTCAGGCTTTCTCATTTTCTCCTGGTATCGGTTTTCCATTTTCTTTTTGCTTTATCGTTTTCTCTGGATGCTGCGTTTCCAGTCCGCGCTTCTTGGTCATGGAATAGTCTCTCGACCTTGCGACAGTGGTGGCATGATATGCAGACTTTGTCCCAGAGTCAGACTATTTTATTCAGGAAAAGTGTAAACTGTGAACGTGATGTGAAAATGGCTAGTCGTTCCGGTGCCAACCCCTAGAGTGAATATAATTGTATGGGTCTAGCCGAAGACGTTAATTACCCGTCGAGTTCATGCGTGGCAATCTGGCACTTAAGCCCCGCCCCTTTTTAGCTGTTTTTATCATAGTTACTTCTTACAAATGAAGATTATTCCCTTCCAAAGCAAGATGCTGTAATGACTGTCATTTATTTTATATTATTTGTTTATTTGTTTTGTTATGATTTGTCTTTGTTTATTATTATTTGCTTGATTCACATTTATTATTAGTTATATGTCAATTCGTTATTATTTACTATTTACCTGTTTGTTTATTATTTAAATATACCTATGCATTTATTTACTTATTGTATTCATATTACTATATTTCTATTTATTCATTCATTTATCATTATTACATCTTTTCGCATCTGACCTTATTATGGACCAAAAGGTCTCATGTCGGCATGCTTTGCCTTTGTAATCCTTTACATGAGTGCCACCATATAAACAAAGATTTGCCAAAAGTGAAGTTGATAAAGCTCTTGTGATATAAAAAGTGACTATAATTCATGAAGTGGATGAAATCAAATAAATGGGTGGAACTGAAGAAGTGGATAAAGTGAAAGAATTGGATGGAGCTAATGAAATAGGTGTAGCTAATAGAGTGGGTGGACCTAAAAAAATGGATGGAGTTAAAAAAGTAGGTGGAGTTATAGAAGTGGGTGGAGCTAAAGAAGTGGGTGGAGTCTAAAGAAGTGGGTGGAGCTAAAGAAGTGGGTGGAGCTAAAGAAGTGGGTGGAGCCTAAATGACAACCTGCCACGAACAGACTAAAACCATGTATTCAACTCCTTTCTCCCTTTTAATGAACTCGTACTTTTTTTGGAGTTCTGTTGCAATTTCTTGCCTTCCTGGTACTCAATAATCTCTCATATTCTTCAAACTTCTTTACGGATTTCTCCTGCTCACTATATCGCCTCTTCTTTGACCTCAACCAAACACTTGCCCTCCACCATTCTCTCTTCTTTGACCTCTATGTCCATTTCACTCTCAAAAATACCTTCCACTCATCTCCCAGTATTCCTCCAATGTATTACTAGCTTGCCCTCTATCGGTCTTCCTCTTCCGTTGTCTCACACTTTCCTACTCATTTCCTGAGCCTTTCCCGGCCTTCACCGCCTCTTTTTATATATCTCTCTCTCTGTTTGTTTGTCTGTCTGTCTCTGTCTGTTTGTCTCTGTCTGTCTGTCTGTCAGTCTGTCTGTCTGTCTGTCTGTCTCTGTCTCTCTGTCTGTCTCTCTCTCTCTGTCTCTCTCTCTGTCTCTCTCTCTCTCTCTCTCTCTCTCTCTCTCTCTCTCTCTCTCTCTCTCTCTCTCTCTCTCTCTCTCTCTCTCTCTCTCTCTCTCTCTCTCTCTCTCTCTCTCTCTCTATCTCTCTCTCTCTCTCTCTCTCTCTCTCTCTCTCTCTCTCTCTCTCTCTCTCTCTCTCTCTCT
>NC_134811.1:7570045-7572545 GCF_046742065.1 Oratosquilla oratoria
TTCAATGTGAAAGTTTTGTCACTTTTGATGTTGTCAATTCCCTTTAAAATCTTAAAGACCTGTATCAAGTCACCTCTGAGTCTACGCTTTTTTAGGGAAAACAGATTCATATGTTTTAGTCGATTTTCGTATGATTTATTTTTGATATTTGGAATTAGTTTTGTGGCTCGTCGTTGTACATTTTCCAGTCTGTCAATGTCTTTAATGAGATTCGGTGACCATACGGAAACAGCATAATCCAAATGTGGACGAACTAACGATTTATATAGCTTGTTAATGAGTGATGGACTTTTGAAGTCAAAAGATCTCGCAATCAGTCCTAGAATCTTATTTGCTTTCTCAGAGGCTGAAATACACATCCTTACCTTTTGTAAAAGCCTTTTCACAAGTCGTCCTTATCACAAAAGAAGTTAATTCACGCACCCTCACCAATTATTCCCTTAATTTCTCTCCTAATCCTTTCATTTAAAATCCTCCAGTCCTCCGACACTCTCTGCTCTCTGAGATATACATTAAACAACCTCACTAGCCAGTCCACTATACTGTACCTTCATTTATCAGACACTCGGCATGACACCCGTTCAACTCAAGTGCCTTACCAGCTTTCATCATTTTCAAAGCTCCTTGTATCTCATCTTTCTTAACATCTCTTTCATTTTGCTCTACTGTTATCGTTATTTTCTTAGTGCCTCTAATTTCCACAACAACCAGCCAATCCCTATCCTTCTCAACATTCAACAGCTCTTTAAAATCTACCACACATTTTCCCATTACAGCCTTTAATTTAATTAAAACAAAAAACTTTTATCTTCTCCTCCCTTCCTGACGCAACCCTCTTCCTTTCTTAATTTAATTTCAAAACATATTTTCATTACTTTCAAAGTTTGCTGTTACACTCCTCCCTATCCCTTTTTACAACTCCTCTCTCCTTTGACTTTTTTGATAGGGTCAGGACGAGGGTGAATTTTACCTAAATTAACTTAACTTCACCTTACTTAAGTAAGTTTTACCAAGTCTAAACTGATATAACTTTAACTTAATCCGAACTAACCTAAACTATAGCTAAATCTAAGCATAAACATAAATCTAAGTAACGTAACGTAACCTAATTTACCTAATATAGCCTAACCTAACTAACCCTAACCTAACTTAGCCTAATCTAACTTAACATAATTAATCAAACTTTTCAATTTACAGTAAATCTTTCACTATGATGGGTACATCATTATATGAATAGGTTAGTATATGTTAATCCCAATTCATTTCTGTCCGAGGTTATGGACATTTATCTCTCTCCCTCTCCCTTAAACAAACACACACACACACACACACACACACACACACACACACACACACACACACACACACACACACACACACACACACACACACACACACGAGAGAGAGAGAGAGAGAGAGAGAGAGAGAGAGAGAGAGAGAGAGAGAGAGAGAGAGAGAGAGAGAGAGAGAGAGAGAGAGAGAGAGAGAGTATATTTTATCGGCAATATTCAGCGCTTGTATCCTTGGAGACAATATTGCACCTAAGATGTGGAGTCACACAGATGAGAAAGAAAAGGTTTATGGAGAACAGCAGAACGGAGGAATAGTACAAAATGGAAGTGATCAACTTTTTTTTTTTGAGGGAAGAAGGAGGGAGGGAAGGAAGGAAGCAGGAAGGAAAAGAAGAGAGGAATGAGATGATGCAGGAAAGGGCAGAGGAAAGGAAGAATTAGAAGAGAAAAGGAAGAATATAAAGATAGAAGGAAGAAAAATAGAAAGGAAGACAGGAAAAGGGGAGGGAAAGAAGAAGGGAAGAGATGAAAAAAGAATGGAGGAAAGAAAGAAAGGAGGGAAGAAAGGAAGAGGGAAGAAAGGATCAATGGAAGAAGAAAGGGAGGGAGGGAAGGAGGGAGGGAAGGAGAGGAGGCATAATGAAATTTATTCCAGTTCTGTAGAGCGCAGTTTAGTAATGGCAACCACACAAACACATATGCACACGCCCTTCCTCAACTCTGGCAGGGAAATTACGTCACGTGATGTATGAAAGTTTACCCTCGGGTTGTACGACAAGGAGCCGTGTCGGTCTTGGCCTCTTAAAGACTGTGGTGAACCTTATAGAGCTTTTCGGACTATAAACAGACGATTTTATGCAGGAAAGGGAATTCGTCTTAATCTGGAGTTCATCATTTAAATACACAAAACTACCTGTTTTAAGAGAAAAGAAAGTTTGTCACTGTGTTGGATATAGAAATGTTTGTTTGATAATTGTACAGAATAATAATTACAATGAGCACATGCCTGACCAAAGAAAGGCAGTATCATAAAACAAATGTATTCGCCTCTTGGCCTTGCTGAAGTCCTAGGTCACGTAGGGTAAGCTAAGATTGTACGTATAATGCATGGCAATCGGGTTTGTCACTGTGTTGGATATAGAAATGTTTGTTTGATAATTGTACAGAATGATAATTACAATAAGCACATGCCTGACCAAAGAAAGGCA
>NC_134811.1:7577545-7585045 GCF_046742065.1 Oratosquilla oratoria
TGCTCCTGCATTGTCCTGTGTATTTTCTACTTCCTCTTTTTTTTTTTCTTGTCTAAACCTACCTCTTTCTTCTTTCTGTTTTTCTGCTTCCTAATATCTCTACCTAACATCTCCTTATCTCAGCTTCCTGATTGTCATACTAATATCAGCTGCCTATCTCTTGAACTCATAATCTTCCTGTTATCACTATATCTCTTGCACTTCCTCACTCACAATCTCATTTTTTTATCACTGTTTACTTTGAGTTCGTGTTCTTGTGCTGAAAGCCTATCGACTCAACCAATGTGTCTGTCTTTGCACTACCCCGATGAACCTCAATGTTTCTGCCTGTGTGTCTTGTGCAACAATCGACGTTTGTGTCTGAGTCTGTGTCTACTCAGAAGACGGGGTTCTTGTGTCCACGGGGTCCTTTCCTCTTCCACCATCGCTTATCTAGGGGTCTACACAAAAAGGGGTCTTCCGGCAGACTCTTGTTCGAGGCTTCTGGAAGGATTTTTTTTTCCTTTTTCTTGAAAATCGTGCCTTGGGGCGGTATCACTTGGAAACCTCGACACTACAGTACACTCCCCGTCACTGTTCTCCCTTACCATCACTCAGTACTCCTCCTCCCCCCTCTTCCTCTTCCTTCCCATCCTCCTCCTTCTCTTCCTCCTCCTACTCTTCTTCTCTGCCTCTTAATTTCATTATCTCCTCCTTCTTCTCGTCGTCTTTCTCTCCTCCCCCTTCATATACTTTCCCTCCTCCTCTTCTCTGCCTCTTCATCTCATTATCTCCTCCTTCTCCTCGTCGTCTTCCTCTCCTCCTTCATCTGCTTTTCTTCCTCCTCCTCCTCCTCCTCCTCCTCCTCCTCCTTTTCTTCCTCATTCACACTTCTTTCTTCTTCTCCTTATGCTCTTCCACCTTCTTCTCATCCCTCTTCTTCTCCCCTAATTATTTATTTTCCTTTTCTTTCGCCTTGGTCTGCTCTTTGTCTTCCTCTTCTTCATCTTCCTATTTTTCCTCCTTTTCTCCCATCTCCTCCAAATCCTACCGGTCCGTCACCTATACGAGTAACTCTTAATGCGCCTCTTCTCTTTCTTATCTTTTTCTTTTCTTCATCTTCTCTTTCTTCTCTTGTACTCTCCATTCTATTTCTCCTCCTCCTCTTATTCCTCATTTTCCTCTTCTGTTTTTTTTTTTTTTTCGTGTGTGTGCCTATCACATTCCCTTTGGACTCCTGGCTTCAGGTCCATCAACACCTAAACTCGTCTTACAAAACCCATATCAAACTTATTGCGCCCCTTCGTGGGTGTTGCATTGACAAAGTTTTGGTAATGGAAGAATCGTTTTTACTGTAAAGCAGTGTTCATTGTGCAGATAGCCACTGGGAAATGGAAAATCAGTTGGGCGAACAATTTTGAAATTAAGACATTAATTGATTGAAACGTTCGGTCTGTTGTTTTTTCATTTCCTAGAGGTAAATGGTGGAGCTGTTAATTACGCGTTCATATGGGTTGTGGATTTTGCGAAAAAAAGATAATCGTTCGTTGTGGGAAAAAGGGCTTCAAACACTCACCAGTGAAGGCTATACAGAGGAAATATATCAAATGTTCGTCAGTGAGGATTGTGCACATGGAAAAATCTAGAAAGTTCTCAGGATGGAAGGTTGTAATTTCTAAATAAGAGAAGTTGTATTTGCAGAAAAACGCCTCGATTATTCAGTCATATATACAGAATATATATATATATGGAATCGTGATCGACAGCTATTTCCCTCCCGGAAGAGAGTTCAGAGTTCGTATATGACCGATCTATGGGTAATGCTGTGACCTTACACACACACACTCACACCCAACTCCCCGTGTGTGTGTGTTTGTGTGTGTGTGTGTATGTGTGTGTGTGTGTGTGTGTGTGTGTGTGTGTGTGTGTGTGTGTGTGTGTGTGTGTGTGTGTGTGTGTGTGTGTGTGTGTGTGTGTGTGTGTGTGTGTGTGTGTGTGTGTTTATTAATTTGTCTTGTAAAGGAAATGGTATCCATTCACGACTGACTAAATATATATCTGCGGCACACTGGTAAGCCCTGGGTGAAGTGTGCGAGTACCAAAATAGCACACATAACTGGAAATAATTGTCGATCAACCACCAGATAGAAAAAATAAATAGATAAAAATTGAACTGCCCAACACGATTTGATTTTTCATTGGAAAAACAAAGCATCTTTTTATTCACCCTCTAGGGGAATAGAATGACCTAGAGACATCTAGAGGAAATTCTAGCATCTATATTGCTAGAGATTGTGTTCTCTAACGATGCTAACATATGTCTGCTGTCTCTTACTAGAAAATATCTAACCAGGTTCTTGGCTTCTCTTCTTCGGGTCGATGTTGTTTCGTACTGGAAGTAATCAGCAAAGGAATACAATGCATTGGTACTTAACACTTTCCTCTGTTTAATATTAAGCAACTTTATACAATGGACAGCAAAACGTGATGGTTTAGGAGTACAATCGTTGTTTTTTAAAAGAAAACCTGAAAAAAAAAATATTATTTGTTCGAAAGAGTGCGTACCGCTGTGGAGGGGTTGTTTCCTTCCACTAAACGAAATAGCCAGGATGCTTCTGAAATAAATTCGATTAACCCAATCGCGCGTTTAACCCTCTTGATTGTGGGAGGCACAAAGCGTCAGGAAAAATAATGTTTCCAAGATGTCATTGTCAGCGTGAGGGTCCATCGGGACGGCCAGATAAAAAAAATAAAGATAAGTAAATAAATGAATAGAATAAAGATATAAATGAATAAATAAATCAAATAAATAAATAAATAGATATATGAATAAATCATTCAATCAATCAATCAAGGATATAGAGTGCATCGCCAATGTCAAAGTGGCCAATTAAGATTTGTAGCCCTTTCACTTGTGACGTCTTTGTGGTTAATAAAATCATAAGGCGGCAGCCAGGAAAAATATCTTAAATTGAGTTCACATGCAAAAAGAATAAAAGACCCCTTTCGTCCCGAGTGGTACTTTATTCGGGCTATTCTATTCATCTCCATTACAGACCATTGGCAAAGAAGACGTTAACACAGTTAGTACCTGTGGTCAACATAATATAAACCTAATCTAATCTAACCTAATTTTATATAACTTGGCTTGGCCTATTCTGATCTAGCCAGACTTGAGTTCACCTGAGATGAGATGACCTGACCTAATTTAACCTATCCTGAACTAACTTTACCTAACCTGAATTAACCTTAGCTGACCTAAGTTTACATAACATTACCTAACGTGACCTATTCTGACCTGAACTGACCTAGTCTAACATGACCTGACCTGATCTGACCTCATATGACCTTACGTAAACTAACTTAACCTAATCTAACCCGACCCGCACCGAGCTGACCCGACCCAACCTGACCCAACCAGACCCAAAACAAATTAGCCCAATCCACGACTATAGGAACCAACCTGAAGGTGCACCTCGAGGCCAAGCACTGGGCCTCGAATTATAACCACATTTCGAGGTGCACCTCGGACGTGACCTCAGCAGCGCCTGACCTTAATTGTCCCGATACGGTTACAAAGGTGTGGGTACCGCCGTTTGATACAAGCACACTATTCCCTGCATGAGCACATGCGTCCGAGAGTGCTTATATTCGCCACTTCACGACCGAGGAAGAAAATAACTCATTTATAGAGAATAAAAGAAAAAGAGTCTTAGCAGACCACAGAAATTAATGGTGCATCTTGGTGGTAGAGAAAATGATGAAAAGAAACGGACCATCCGATAAGGAAGAACATGAACGTAGTATGTTTTGCGAAAGTACATAAATAAATATGCGTATACACACACACACACACACACACACACACACACACACACACACACACACACACACACACACACACACACACACACACACACACACACACACACACGCGGGAGTTGGATGTGTGTATGCGTGTAAGATCACAGCATTACCCATAGATCGGACATACGAGCTCTGAACTCTCTTCCGGAAGGGAAATAGCTGTCGATCACGAGTCCAACACGTGATCCAAAGACCAAGGTGAATACACACACACACATATACATATATATATATATACAGTATATATATATATATATATATATATATACATATATATAAATATATACATACATATTTAAACATACATGTATATATATATATATATATATAAATATATGTTTATATATATACAAATATATTTTTTTATAAAAAAATATATTTTAATATATATATATATATATATATATATATATATATACGTATATATATGTATATATATACATATATATATATATACAGTATATACATACATATATATATATGTATATATATATGTATATATATGTATGTATATATATATATACATATATATATATATGTATGTATATATATATATATATATATATATATATATATATATATATATATACATATATATACATTGGTACCAAATGAAATAGAATAAAATAAAATACAAATAAAAAGTTATATGGCTGTGCATATAAAACAAGTGTGGCAAATGTAACAAACGTATCACTGACGTAAAAACATCAGAACATAGGACAAATATGCAAATGGAGGTAGACCAAATGTCCGCAATGAAGTATCAAGAACAAACGGCTAAATTACAATAAAAAAAGAATCAAACAAAATAAACTACAAAAATACAAATGAAATAAGTTACATGGCTGTAAACATAAAACAAGTGTAGCAAATAAACCCTTGAATTGGGTCTGGTGTTTACAGTTTTCCAATTTGGATCCCAGACTCCAAATCTTCACTTATATATATATATATAATATAAATAAATATATATTTATATATATATATATACATATATGTATATATATATATATATATATATACATATATATATGTATATATATATTTGTGTATATATGTATATATATATATCACATACATATGTATGCAGTATGTACTCCCACAAACATACACACACACATTTATCCTTTTCATTTTTTCAGTTTATTTACCAATTGCCAGCCATGAAGGCAATATAATAGCTTTAATTTCGTTTCTAATGGCCTGAGGTAATTGATTGGCTGCCCGTGAATGTAGGGCAAAGATGTCACGCTTAACCTTATATGCGTCGTGGCAGGAACTTAATAGCAGAAACTGATAGTTTATATCCTTCAATAAATGAAAATACCAATAAAAGATATACAAATAAATGATTAAATGGCTAGATATATAAATAGAAAAGTAAATTAATTAATATTTAGAAATTAATAAGTAAATACATTGGTAAATGAATAAATGAACAAGTGCATAAACAAAAATCAATAAACAAACTAATGAGATAATGTAAAGAATAAATGTAGATTGGATAAGATCATTTTAGAATGAGGTTACATAAGAAAAATAAACCGGTGAATTAAGTGATTAGAATAATAGTAATGTAAGTAAATAATCAAACGTAGATCAAGTCACGGTCACGTCTTGAAAGATTTGCTAAAGCAAAAGTACGTTAATGTCCCCGTTAAGCAAGGGAACGCATGTGTGTATGTGTGTGTGTGTGTGTGTGTGTGTGTGTATGTGTATAGATCGGTCTATATACTGGTTTTGAACTCTCATTCGGTGTTGACCACAATACTAGCACGTGTTTCAAGACACGCGCGCTCGCGCTCAAACACACACATACACGCACGTACACATACACACGCGCGTAAACACACGCACACACGCACATACGCACGCACACACACTCGCACATAGACACAGACGCACACACACACACACACACACACACACACACACACACACACACACACACACACACACACACACACACACAC
Source organism: Oratosquilla oratoria (assembly GCF_046742065.1). NCBI lineage: Eukaryota > Metazoa > Arthropoda > Malacostraca > Stomatopoda > Squillidae > Oratosquilla > Oratosquilla oratoria. The sequence continues at coordinate 7,583,368 of NC_134811.1, forward strand.
ACACACACACACACACACACACACACACACACACACACACACACATGCACGCACGCACGAACTGGTGCGTGCGCACGCGAACACAAAAGCTGACAAATACATGCCCAGGTGCAAACAAACACACTCTCCCTCCAATTCCAACATTAATCACGGGACAACATTTTTGGCCCTCCCGAGATTGGATGTTTTAAGTCGACGCGAGAGAGTAGGAACGCGGCCGACCTTGTGAGGGCTCGAGTTTCTGTGTTTTCATTTGTATGCATATGTGTATTTGTATATATATACGTGTGATTCATCATGGTTTTGGGTTATGTGTTGGACTCGTGATCGACAGCTATTTCCCGCCCGGAAGAGAGCTCAGAGCTCATATATGACCGATCTATGGGTAATGCTGGGATCTTACATGCACCAACATCCAACTCACCGCCCTCGAGAGTTGGAGTAACGACTCGCAGCGCAGCGATACTGAAATTATTTCAGCCCTTGGTGGGATTCGAACCCGGAGCTTCGTAGTGGCAGCCGGGAACTCTACCAACCACGACATCGAGTCGTGTGTGTGTGTGTGTGTGTGTGTGTGTGTGTGTGTGTGTGTGTGTGTGTGTGTGTGTGTGTGTGTGTGTGTGTGTGTGTTGTGTGTGTGTGTTTTCACGTATGAACATGTTTATATACATGTAAGTATATGTATGCAAACATGTATTTCAATGTGTTTGAGCGTGTGTGTCTATTTGAATGTACTCATCCGCTTGGTTGATTTTGTGCGTTTGTTTGTATGTGCATGGGTGTGTGTGTGTACATTGTGTATATATGCATGTATGCGTTCTATGTGCATCTGTGCATGAGTGTTTGACTTAGCTATTAAGGCATAAGGTACTCATGTAATTCAATAAAATCACCTGCAGACAGACACAGAAATACAAAACCTAATGAACCTCTAATAAAACAGAAGTTTGACCTAAAATAAGTATTGTAAATTTATCTTGATTCGACCCGTAGAGCAGAGGTTGCATCGAACGTGCAATTAAAAAAAAACTGGGACAAACTTAAAAAAAAAAAAAAAAAAAAAAAAAAAAAGGTAATGGCACATGTGTTGTTCCGGCTACCATATAAGGCAGTGGTTCTTAACATTTTTTTTTTTCGTGTATTCCACTGTTCTTTAGCCTCCATGAGACCACTTCATCACTAAAGTTAATCGCTATGCGTCCACTAAGAACCACTAGTTTCCGAATTGCGGTCCCACATTTGAAACTCAATGGCCTCCAAGAAGGAACGTCAGAGTAAAAGGAAGAAAGCTGGAGAGGGTAGGCCGAAGTGGGAAAAAGGTATCTGGGAAGCCATTCTTGGAGGGCAAGTGTCGCGGTAGATTTTGTCCATTTCAAGTCACCAGTTCTCTTGTTTGTGTTTTTGTGGTTGGCAATGTAAAGTGATTCAATTATTTTCCGTTGTTTCTTATGTAGTCCTTTAGCTTCGGCCTACCCTCCCCAGTTTTCTTCCTTTTACTCTGACGTTCCTTCTTGCACCATGCTACCTTGCCCCAACTTTTTATCATGATATAATTCTTTTAATACTATTTGTTACTATATATTTTCAACACTATTATTTTTATCATTGTTATTATAATTATTATTATGATTATTATTACTATTATTATCATTATATATATTTATAGTTTTATCATATT
>NC_134811.1:7590045-7602545 GCF_046742065.1 Oratosquilla oratoria
TATATTTGTGTATTTTGGGAGCAGGTTCTCTTTTAAACATGTTTGATTGAATACGACAGCATTCTGGAAGTTGTTGAATTTCTTTCTTGTATTTTCTATTTTTCTAATTATATTCTTCCCTTGGATAGGGTGGGCATAGACCAATTCATTATACTTCTCCATTTTATTGCACAACGTTTCGTCTCTAATAAGACATCTTCTGGTATTTCTGTTTTAAAGATACAATAGATATTTATGATACTAGTCTGAATTACATTGATTATTACACATTTACAATTTATATCAAATCTTACAATTGCATTTACATTTTAAATTTGAATGAATAATAACACTAAAGATAATATTATTAATAATAATAATGATAATAATATTAAAAACTACTTCTTGCCTTAGGTGAAAAGGATGGCAGCGGCTACATATCAAACACCCGGGGCGACCTTTTCCTATGCAGGTGTGATCCGCTAATCTCCTCACACCTGCATAGGAAAAGGTCGCCCCGGGTGTTTGATATGTAGCCGCTGCCATCCTTTTCACCTAAGGCAAGAAGTAGTTTTTAATATTATTATCATTATTATTATTAATAATATTATCTTTAGTGTTATTATTCATTCAAATTTAAAATGTAAATGCAATTGTAAGATTTGATATAAATTGTAAATGTGTAATAATCAATGTAATTCAGACTAGTATCATAAATATCTATTGTATCTTTAAAACAGAAATACCAGAAGATGTCTTATTAGAGACGAAACGTTGTGCAATAAAATGGAGAAGTATAATGAATTGGTCTATGCCCACCCTATCCAAGGGAAGAATATAATTAGAAAAATAGAAAATACAAGAAAGAAATTCAACAACTTCCAGAATGCTGTCGTATTCAATCAAACATATGTATATATATATATATATATATATATATGTATATATATGTATATATATGTATATATATATATAAATATAATGTGTGTGTGTGTGTGTGTGTGTGTGTGTGTGTGTGTGTGTGTGTGTGTGTGTGTGTGTGTGTGTGTGTGTATGTGGATGTGTGTGTATATATGTGTGGATGTGCATACATATGAATATATTTGTATGAACTTATAGCCACTTCACTTGTAAAGGGACAAAGGCCTTTGGTATATGTATGCATGTATATATTTATGTATATATACTTACATGTATTTATCACACATAATTTTGAATATACATATGTATATACATACAGACATGCATACATACATGCATACAAACATGCATACATTCATATATGTATATATATATATATATATATATATATATATATATATATATATACATGCGTGTGTGTAGCCACTTCACTTGTAAAGGGACAAAGGCCTTTGGTATATGTATGCATGTATATATTTATGTATATATACTTACATGTATTTATCACACATAATTTTGAATATACATATGTATATACATACAGACATGCATACATACATGCATACAAACATGCATACATTCATATATGTATATATATATATATATATACATGTGTGTGTGTGTGTGTGTGTGTGTGTGTGTGTGTGTGTGTGTGTGTGTGTGTGTGTGTGTGTGTGTGTGTGTGTGTGTACATGTTTACGTAAATTCAGTTAATACCAAAACTCTCTCAAATTAGTAACCAACTTTATCAATTTCATTTTTTTTTCGAAACCCCAAGTGACTATACAGTTGACAAGAGGTCTTTGGAGAAAGTGGATTAAACGTTTGAGTCGGTCGATTTACATAATCGGTATATTTTTCCCCTTTTTTATGCTAAACGATACCTGGCCCATACCAGGTATCATCTTTGACTAAAACGGCCTAAGTTCCACCAACTATTCTTGTACCATAGTGTCAAATCTCTTTCTTCATCAAATGCGCGAATCTCTTCTCGCCAAATGCGCTTATCTTGGTTCACCAGAGGCGTGACTGTTGCGCAAATCTTACTTTGCCAGATGCCCAAGTCTCGGTTTGCCAAATATGCAAAACTCTGTGTCAACAAAAGTGCCATTTCCTCTGCACCAGAAGCGTGAATCTTCAGATTCGCAAATCTCAGTTTCCCAAAGAATCTTATCCTAGTTGGCCAAATACAGGAATCTTGGTTCGCAAAATGCAGAAAATTCGATTCGCCAATCTTGTTCAAATGAAATATGCGAATTCCGGTTCGCCAAATGCACGAAACTATTCACCAAATGTGCTATTCCTGGTTCGCCAAATGCAGAAACTTCGATTCGCCTATCTTGTTCAAATGAAATATGCGAATCCAGGTTCGCCAAATGCACGAAACTCTATTCACCATTTGTGCTATTCCTGGTTCGCCAAATGCGCGGAACTTGAGTTGCGAAATATAGGATTCGCGGTCGGAAAAGGTTATTTTTGCAAATGCAGTTCCTGACCATCAGTCAGTGTATTGGGCCTTCTTCTTCCGCATACAAAATATCCCTTAACGAAACATTCCTGTCTATGCCTTGTGCACCTCCACGAGAGAAATGTTGCTTTTCCTTCGTCCTCAGCCTCTTCTTCGACGCCACCACTCACAGACTCTCCCTCACGACCTCATCAAGTTGTTCTCAATACATGCAAAAGTAATGACGAAGTACTTCTTCGAGAGGAGCCAAAATTAAAAAATTGTTCGGATATTTCAGTGCATTCTTCTCTCGCAAGGACAGTCACGCTCTAACACCATCAACACGGTTACACACTTCAGAGCTTTTCTTCTGACTAAGCACAGGGGATTTTGTTCTGGTAGTTGCGTAGCTTCTGGGATGAAATTGATATTGAGTATTAGACGTTACTATTGTATCAGTGTTTATTATTTCAGTTAAACAAAAAACTAATGTTTGTCAATTCGCTGAAGAGAGTAACAATTTCTTCCTTCTCCTTCTCTTTCTCCTCCTGTCCCACTTCTTGTTCCTCTCTATGTCCCATTCCTTGTCCCTGTCCCTTTCCTTCTCTCTCTTCCTCTTTCCCTGTCCCTCTCCCTCTTCCTCTCCCTCTCTCTCTTCCTCTCTCCCTGTCCCTCTCCCTCTTCCTCTCCCTCTCTCTCTCCCTCTCCTCACCCCCTCTTCATTTTCAACAACAGTGCCAGCTTAGTGTCGAAGACAACATCAATAATGGTAGTTTGAGAACATTAATCTTATAATTAATCCAGCTGAAATGAGTCTGTTTCTTTAGGACCGGGGTTTTCAATCTACATTCACGTATACCCCGTAGTTATACACTACTGTTTCTTAAACTACTGGAGATGACCTCAACACTAAATATAATCGTTTTGCATTCCCTAACTGTTAGTGGCTTTTGGTTGGCGGTCCCTTTTATTGACCCTCGTAGCCCAATAGAGTTCCATAAACCACAGGTTGAGAACCACTGCTTTAGGATGTACGACGAAGTGCGTCTAATCACAAGAACAAGGGACAGACTCGTTTTCTTATTTCATGGTATTTCGCTGAACTTGTCACATGGGAGGAGACTTACGAGACTCGGGGTGGGGTGGGCGGGGAGGTGGGCATGGGGTAAGAGCTACGAGGTGCAATATCTGTCAGGATTCGAACCCATCCCGGTACTTAACGCCGCTACCGGGGATGGGAACTTGGTCCTTGTTGACATCCTTACCGGTAATAGGGCGAGGTAAGCGTATTAACACCGGCATGGATGTAGGTTCAAGGGTTATTGTAGTACTGGACTTTGTAACAGTACCGGCAAGCATCTGACCAGGTACCGGTTGGGTCTTTGAGGCAAGTTGGTGTTGTTGTTTTTTATTTGTTGATCTTCAGTTTCTTGTGATTCAGAAATCATTCACTGTCATAAGTGGAGGACACGAAGGAGGAAGGGAGAAGAAAGTGGAAAAAGGATGAAGAGGAGGAGGAGGATGGAGAAGAGGGAGAAAAGGCAAACGATTTACTATGGAGGAGACAATGGGTGTTGATAAAATCCTCATTAAAACGACGTACGTTTGGAAGTTGCAAAATACGAAGTCGTTACTCGTGAGTTCGAAGAAACCTTTCAAGAAACCTCGATGTGTCCACGAACTCGACGAAAGTCTCATCGACGTGACGAGACGCTTAATATGTATGACCGAAAGAACTCGCCGCGGTACGGTCGCTGGGAAAACGGTTAAATCCGTTAAACGCCCAAAAACGGTCAGTTCGTTTGAAAGGACGAGGCGGTTGTGGTCGTGGCGGTGGGGGCTCTTCTCGAAGCGACGCAATATCCAAACACACTTAACGATAACGTTGTGGGAGGTGGGAGGGAAGGAGAAGGAGAGCTGGGGGGGGATGTCTGACTGGAAGAAGGAGCAGGAGGAGGAGGAAAGAAAAGTGGGAAGAGGGAGGAAGAGGAGGAGGAAGAAGACGAGGAAGAGGAGGAGGAATCCTGTTTTGCCGAGGCTTTACTTTGTGGCGTCCCTACTTTCAAGTTGATTAGAATTTAATGGAACAGATTCGGAACTGGTTGTGTTCGCCCCTTGCGAAGGTCCTAACGGCTTTTCTGAATATCGCTCGCGTATGCAGAGGCATGAGGTAGTACGTGGATGGTGGGCCTGGGCAGAAAACAGGCAGACAAACAGACACAGACAGACAGACAGACAGACAGAAAGATAGGTAGTTATGCAGAAACTAAACACACACACACACACACACACACACACACACACACACACACACACACACACACACACACACACACACACACACACACGCACACACACGCCTGCACACACACGCACACACACACACACACACACACACACACACACACACACACACACACACACACACACACACACACACACACACACACACACACACACACACACACACACACACACACACACACACACACACAAACACATACAGAAAGAGAGAGGAGAGAGAGAGAGAGAGAGAGAGAGAGAGAGAGAGAGAGAGAGAGAGAGAGAGAGAGAGAGAGAGAGAGAGAGAGAGAGAGAGAGAGGGGAGGAGAAATAGAGAAAAGAATGAGGGTGGTGGTGAGGAAAGGAGGAAAGGAGAATTAGGGGTGAAATAGAAAAAAATAATAATAATGGTACCTCTTTACCGGTCAAGTCTTTCTCTTAAACTGACTAGAATCCCTTGGCTTTAGCCAGAACTGAACCCTTCATAGCGCAGAAGTCATCTCAATGGTCGACCTGAAATAAAAAATAAATTTATTTCTCTTCAACACGGAAACGTGATTTCCAGGCTTTATTTCATGTGGAATGTGTGCCATAACAAACAGCCGTCACCGTATTGAAGTGGATAATAAGAGCCCCCAAGGACAATTAATCAAAACTGAATATATAAGCAATTAATCAATCACTAGCGGAAACTCTCACATCCCGACTACTGTCATTTGTTCCTGTTGACGTGTGACGTGAAGAAATGTGTGTGCGTGTGTGTGTGTGTGTGTGTGTGTGTGTGTGTGTGTGTGTGTGTGTGTGTGTGTGTGTGTGTGTGTGTGTGTGTGTGTGTGTGTATGGGTGTGTGTGTATATGTATGTGTTTATATGTGTTTATGTCCATGTGCATATGTGCGCGTGTGTATGTATAGGTGTACATGCATGTGTGTGTATAATATATATATATATATATATATATATATATGTGCATATATATATATATATATATATATATATATATATATGCGTGTGTGTGTGTGTGTGTATACACACACACACACATACATACACACACACACACACACACACACACACACACACACATATATATATATATATATATATATATGTATGTATGTATGTACGTATGTATGTATATGTGTGTGTATGTGTGTTTGTAAATGAGAGTTGCCCCGTTTTGATACATAACAGCCACTTTTGTCCTGATCGGCAGGCGGCATTGTCCGCGTCCCGATGTTGGGCGAGCATCTGCCCAACGATCCTTGGGACTTTTTGCGTTGGGACAAACAATGAAGAAGGCGGGTAAGGCAGAAAGGAGGGAAGGAGGGAAGGAAGGAGGGTGTTTATCACGGCCGTTGTCACTTATCGCAAGTAATGAACGGGGCGCCGAACGTGTGAGTCGTGGGGTGGGGGTGGGGGGGAGAAAGAGGTGGCGGGGAGGAGGAGGGACAGGGAGGGGAGGATGGGGAGAATATGCAAATTTTCAAACTCGTTCTCTTCCTCGCCTCTTACCCTCCCCCCCCCCCGTCCCTTCCTTATCTTTGTTCTACATCCTCTCACATCTACACTTCCACCTCTATCTCCACCTTTATCTCCACCTTCACCTCCATTTCTGCCTCCACATTCACGTCCACCTCCGGAGACGACCACTCCTAGCCCTAGCCATACCCCCAATTCCACCCCTTCCTCCACCTCCACCTCCATCTTCACCTCCTCGTCTCCTCTAGTGGCCCATTTTCAGTCTTCTTCGTTTAAGCCTTCGCTGTGCGATTGGCCTTCGATTGAATACAACTGTTTGGAACTAGCCAGAACAGATTGAGCTTCGTCATTGGCAAATCTAACTTCTCTCTTTGTAGACGATATGGTGGACTCTTATAGACGGTAAAAGAGATATTAAAGGAGGGTTATGGACAAGAGGGGTAATAGAATATAAAAATGATCAGCGTCTTTTACTGAATAGAAACTAGTTTCCAATCATATAAGATTCCTATGTCACTCTGCATTGTATACGTGTTACTAAAGTCCCTATTATAACGTTGCTAAATTACTTATGTAGTCAGTACTCGATGCAGGTAAAGAAAAAATAAAATTTGTAGTTTCTCGTCATAGTGAACAGGTAAATAAACCTAGTTTCAACATTCCTGCTGCAATGACACTTGTGACAGACAAAATCGTTCATTATTACCTCGAAAACGAGTCAAATGTTGATCAATTGTTTTAGTCTTCAAATATTTCCTTTTTTACTATATTTCATGTCGTCGTTCTTCGTATTTGCTGTCGTGTATTTTAATTCCTTCAAAAGTGAGTGTTACTTTTCCTATTATTTCGGCTCCGTGCTGACGATTTCTATAGAAATATGAAAAGGAAATAATGCATAGTAGGTGAGAAAGGAATGAATGGGAGAGTGTGTGTACCTTGGGTTGTTACCTCGCTTATAAAGGAAAAGAACATAAGGACATAAGAATGGAGAAGACTGCAACAGGCTATAAGGCCATTGGTAGATAAATAAACTGACCATTTCATTCATTTCAGGAATGAAAGAGTAAACTTCTAATACTGAAGAGGAAAGTAAATATGTTAAATTTTTATGTGAAGTGAATTCGTGATACTTGGAAACCCATACTAGGTTAGACTGGACAAACTAAAGTTAATTGAACAATTACCAACACCACCTGATCCATGATGCATAGGCCTATGCATATACATATTTCACTGCTGTTGTGTAGATACAATTTTATTTATAGAAATTTATTTTACTAAGAAAAAAATGTTGTATAAAGTTATATTTTATATTGACCAAAGTATATATTTGTATAGATCTAATATATCATGGGTCAGGCTTAGGTGTCCAGACTAGTATATAGAAGATGACAGTCTTCATCCTCTTCCCGCTGGAAGCTTCAGTCAAATTTCAGGAACCTGAAATGTGTGAGAAGATCCTGGTCCATATAGTTATATTCTATATTGACCAAAGGATATATTTGTATAGATTTGATATATCATGGGTCAGGTTTAGGTGTCCAGACTAGTATATAGAAGATGAGAGTCTTCATCCTCATCCCGCTGGAAGCTTCAGTCAAATTTCTGAAACCTGAAATGTGTGTCAAGATTCTGGTCTATAGTTTGTATTCCTTCTGTCAAAATGCTACTAAGCACATGGGAGCACAGAGTGGTTTTTCTGAACTAAGTATTAATTCATCTTAAAGCTGGTAAAATGTTTTAGATGGATATTAGACACATTTTCCCTCAATGTTTAAGCCACAAAAACACAAAGAGATTTACATGAATTGAATACAATCGTCAGAGATTAACCAGAACAGAATTCCTTGAATTATTACAACACATCTCGACACTGTCCATTAGAGAATAAACAAAGCTATTTTTTGCAGTGTACAATGCACTAAAGAACAAAGCAGTTTCTTTAAGTTGACTAAAAACGTCAAACGTTAGCTAAAACAAAATCATATGCAAAATGCATTAGAAAGTTGAAATGATGAACACTAATGCAGAAAAAAACGTTTTGCATGACTCTCGTCAGCCTGTAGAGAAACGTTTAATGAGATTTATTGGATCCATAGCAGATGGCAGAAGAAGGATGGCTGGAGACGTACGAGAAAGCTAGAGCACTTTAATACGACACTTCAGCTAGACAGCCATCTACAGGAAATTTGTTATGGATTTAGACTTAGAATAATGCATGTGCGAGGAACGAGGTGGAATACCTAATGTAACCCCCGTATCACGCGATCCATTCTCCTGCGCTCTCTCTCTCTCTCTCTCTCTCTCTCTCTCTCTCTCCCTCACTCTCCTTATTCTATTTTATTTGACTTTATTTTTATCTTACTCTATTTTCTTATTTAATTTTATTTTATTTGATCTTATTTTATTATTTCATTTTACTTATTTTATTTTCTATTTTGTTTTTATTTTATTTAGTTTCATTTTATTTTATTTTATTTGATCTTATTTTATTTTTTAGTTCCCCGCGCTGTCATGTGCTCCCCCAGGTCACTAGGAACTGATCTGTTGCCTTCAACTTTGGTCCTTCTTTTCTTCTAAGATCAACCAGAACGTAGCATTTGCCAACGTAGACATATCTCTCTTTGTGATTCGTTTCCTCTCCTATAGCGATGTAAGCTGCCACCATGATTCTTCTCCTTTACTTCCCCATCCCCATATGTAGTGCTTCTGCATCCTGCCAGTGTGGAAGATGCACAAAGGCTGAAGAAGGTAAAATAATACTTGATAGCTGGTGTGGACGTAACAAAATACTGAAGCTTACAGGCGAAGATATAAGTTCGAAGGAATCTCTTTGATAGAGATACCTACGACATCCTCATCGTGTGAATGCCCGCTTGTGTGTGTATTTGTGTGAACATGTGTGTACGAGTATGTGTGTTTGAGTGTATGTGTGTTTGTATGTGTGTGTGTGTGTGTGCGTGCGTGTGTGTGTGTGTGTATGTGCGCGCGCGCGCGCGTGTGTGTATGTATGTATGTGTGTGTGTGCTTGTGTGTGTGTGCGTGTGTGTGTGTGTGTCTGTGTGTGTGTGTGTGTGTGTGTGTGTGTGTGTGTGTGTGTGTGTGTGTGTGTGTGTGTGTGTGTGTGTGTGTGTGTGTGTGTGTGTGTGAGAGAGAGAGAGAGAGAGAGAGAGAGAGAGAGAGAGAGAGAGAGAGAGAGAGAGAGAGAGAGAGAGAGAGAGAGATAGAGAGGGGGGGAGAAAGAGAGAAAGAGAGAGAGTGTGCAAGTTTGTGAGCGCGTACATGTGTACACGTTTTTTTTTATCCATTCTGGTAAAGGAAAAAGTATATTCTTTCTGAAATATTCTGACTTGATATTCTATGCATTTCTCTCGTACTATGCGTTTGATCCAATATTTTCCTCGGTGAAAGAAGAGCTGGTGAATTGTCGGCTACGAAATACAGTCCTCGTACTCTACATATTTTCTTTCTTTTTTTATATTTGCTGGTCCTGTGTCCGTTTAATAAAACTGAATAAAACGACATTCATGTGGCTATGAAATCAGTAATATGTAACTATATCTACACAATGAACAGTTTTAGTGAGGTGACATGAATTTTATATTTCTTCTGGCAATTTTATTCACATGAGGGGCAGAATCTTCTTTGAAAAAGAGTCTAAGTGAACAGAGAACTTTTGGTGTAAAGTTGTTTGCAATGACCCACCAATTGACCGAACAAAATCATTAGGAGTATTATCCCATTCATTGGATCATAGTAGGGCCTGGTTAGCATCCCTCACTGTCAATGAGGTACCGCAGGGATGAATAGATCAGCCTGGAGATAACCAGAGTAACAGAAAGGATATCACGTGATATGGAAGAGATCAGGACCGTCATATTAGTGAACATCAATTAAAGATATTGAGGGACAAGGTTGCAAGTATTTCTTCATATTTTGCACATGTCACGTTCTGCAAGAAATTTTACATTATGAATACTGTCTATAATATATTTCGCTTACTGTGTTTTTTTTGTGTGATCTGTAGATATATATCGCGTCCTGCAAGCTAATCATTTAGTTTTTTTAGATCTTTGGTACATGAAAATAATAGATTATTTTTTGTATGTTGTATATATTACATTCCGTATATTTGTTAATTATTTGATATGTAATAATAGTGAGTGATGTGGTTGTTTCGTATATATCAAGTTCTGCAAGGAATTCGTTTCATGAATTACTAGGTATGAAATAATGGTAAGAGACGTGGTTATTATTCTTTTATATTATGTGTATTGTATATACCAGGTTCTGTAAGATATTTGATATATGAAGTATATCATGTCCTGAGACGCAATTAGAAAAATGCAATGTTTCGACATCCACTTGCTCAATGAGAAAGGAAAAAAATAATTCCTTGAACAAGTCTGATTTTCCAAAACAAATGCATGGAGGCAATACAGATGTGTTGTGATTTCGTAAAAAACAGATCAAGAATTCTTTATTAAATTTTGATGTTGATATTTCATTTCAAAGAAAGTGTTCACTGTTTTCTCGTCTTATTTATTTTTTTAGCTTGTAAGGTAGCGAAATGTAAGAAACTTACACCAGGAGGCGACTAACTACTTTCACCTTAGCCCTATATGTACAGACAGCCGAGGTAGTGTTCGTCGATGGCACTTGCTGATCGAACCAAGATTAAGTGCAAACTATGTTCACTTAAGTCAGGGCTATTAAACTCTAATCCTTTACAGTCCCAATTATGCACCTGGTTATGATTTTAAGGACCATAAGAAATTTAGTAACCACATATTGGCAATTTTTCAACAAAACAGTGCTGCTGCTAGCAATTATAGTATGTTACAAAACCACTACTATATAGATAAAAGGTAAATATTGTTGTATCTGTTTTTAACAGGATAACATTTTCCTTAGGTGTATCAGTTATAGTAACTACAGTTGAAAAATCTCTTGTCACCTCGCGGGCCACTCAAGACCATCCTATGGGCCACAATTGGTCCCTGGGCCAAGAGTTTGACCCTGTGAATATGTAAAAATACTGTAATTTGAACAAGTATCTGTACCTGTGACGAAACAGACTACACTACAGTTTTTCCGCTAGTGAGGAAATTATATTGGACGCCCAGAGTGAAAGGAAATAAGACCATCCAAAGAACAGATGAACTCTCAAAGAGTTAGTGGTTACCCAACACCGTTGTGGGTCACTAACAGATATATTTGCTGCGCGTGACTTCCCTCCAGGGTCTGTAGGCGGGAGTTCTTGGGATTGAGTTATGCTCTCGTGCAGTTGCGCTGAGGTGTTCCACTTGGGTCTAGCAACACGCCTCTCTAGTCTCTGATTTATGCCAGGCCATGTGGAGCTTCTTGGTTTGTAAAGATAAATTGATTGAAATATCTAATTTGAATTTTAAGTCAAGCTTGCTCTCAGCCATGCAACTGCTGCCTGGGCCAACACCGCACGGTCTGCGCTTGTAACCCGTAATGCAAAGGTGATTGGAGCGTATGCTCTGTCACGATTCCTGTGAATTTTGGATTATAAACAAAACTCTTTGTCTCCTCTGTTGGGCACCGTGGTGATGGGAGCGTGGAAGGGGAAATCCTTATATTTTCTTAAATCAAGCACATCGAGTCTGAATATGGTGAACTTTGAGAGAGTCTTCCATTTAGACGCCGAGAACACCCTTTCCACCACCAATGATGATCATTTGAAATTACCATTTTCATTGGATGAGCTCATTAGACTTAGTATGTATACAGTAATTCTGCCTGGAGATGAGGAGACCAGGCAGTTGAAGGGTCACAATAATAAGAAAGCTATAGACATAGCCAACTATACCCCGCCATTATAAGGGCTACTTCGGTCGATGAGCTCATGGTGCTTGTACAGCTGAAGCAATTTTGGGCATCATCTCTCTTATGCACGCACACACACAAACGCACACACACACACACACACACACACACACACACACACACACACACACACACACACACACACACACACACACACACACACACACACACACACACACACACACACACACACACACATATATATATATATATATATGTATACATATATATATATGTATATATATATGTATATGTATATACATATATATATACATATATATATATATATATATATATATATGTGTGTGTGTGTGTGTGTGTGTGTGTGTGTGTGTGTGTGTGTGTGTGTGTGTGTGTGTGTGTGTGTGTGTGTGTGTGTGTGTGTGTGTGTGTGTGTGAGTGTGCGTGTGTGTGCGTGTGTTTGTGTGTGTGTATTAAAAGACATGAAAAGAGCTACACTCGCTAGGTTCTGTCTATATTTTATCCAGCGAACATACCTAATTTCGAAGCTGCTCATATTTCTAGTTTATTTCAAA
>NC_134811.1:7617545-7622545 GCF_046742065.1 Oratosquilla oratoria
TGGTCAACATATGCATGTATAGATACTGTCAGGAGCTGTCAGGTCGTCCATAACTGACAGCTGGAAGTATTCATATCGACTTCCCAAGTAGTGACAAATGGAAGTCGTCTCACAAGTCTTTATAATTGGTGAAGAAGCAGAAGAACCTCACCAAAAGGAAGCCTCTTTCGATGGTATTCTTAAAAAAATCTTTCCTTATATAAATCTTAATAAACCCTTGGAATGGAAAGATTTGTATAAAGAATTTTTTTTTTAGAATACCACCGTAAGATTCTTACGGTGGTATTCTTAAAAAAGATTCTTTCCTCATATAAATCTTTCCCTTCCAAGGATTTATATAAGATCTATATAAGGAAAGATTTTTTTTTTAAGAATACCACCGTTTGGTTTTAGTACTTTTTTTTCTGTTCTTCCGCTGACTGCGTAAAAATAAATAAATAAATAAATAGATAAATAAATAAATAAATAAATGAATAAATAAATAAATAAATAGATAAACAAATAAAATGTGTTAGAAATGCCAGCAAGGTGCATGAGTTGTCAAGATCATGAAAAATAGGGGAGGAAATCACGTCACGTTAGTGTTCGTATATACCATGTTTACCAAATATCGCTGTTATGTCGAGAACCCACGGTCCCGTGGGTCTAGACCCATCTCCAGAATCGTAACTCAATCTTATACAATACCGAATAACATGATTTATGCATGATCATGATCATGGTAGGAGACACGACAACAAATGTATCACTATCTCAGGAAACAGTGAAGGATGATCGCTTACTTTGGTTAGAGCGTTTCACAGTTCGAAGGGCGAGGGAACGAGGCTGAGGATCAGGAAGCGGAGTCCGTCTGCCTTTGGTTTTACTTAGTTTGTCAGAAAATGGCTTATAAGTGCTCCATTTCATTTTCATTATTGTGTATAAAAAAGGAATGGTTCATTGTACTGTATATGATCACACAATTTGCTGTTTTGAAGATGGTTACTTGTTGTCGTAACGTCAAGTAAAATAGAAGATATTAGAATACTTATCTTTGCTCACCCTCCTTGATGAAGGTCTATAGTAAAGAAAATTAAGAATATCAGGAAGAAAATTAAAAATCGCGAGAATGCTGTTGCGTTCAATCAAGTGTATATATATATATATATATATATACATATATATAATATATATATATGTGTGTATATGTATATATATATATATATATATATGTATATGTATATATATATATATATATATATGTGTGTGTGTATGTGTGTGTGTGTGTGTGTGTGTGTGTGTGTGTGTGTGTGTGTGTGTGTGTGTGTGTGTGTGTGTGTGTGTGTGTGTGTGTGTGTGTGTGTGTGTGTGTGTGTGTGTGTGTGTGTTGGTGTGGTGTGGAATTGTATTTTGTTGTTTTGTTATTTATTGATGTGTTGGTGTGGTGTAGAATTGTATTTTGTTGTTTTGTTATTTATTGTATTATTTATATTATGTTATTCTGTATTTACATTAAAAGAGTTGGTTGTGTTGTATATCGCAGATGCGATGCGCGCCTTTGTTTTGGCTCGAATTGGAGAGCGTGGCGATAGTATCTAAGCAGCCTTGTAAGCAGTTGCACGCATTTTGTGTTTGTGTCATTTTGTGTGTGTAACCAAATATAAACTATACGTCTTTATTTGCGCACTCATTAGCCACCCCGATACATATATATGTATATATATATATATATATATATATATATATATATGTATATGTATATATATATATGTATATGTATATATATATATATACATATATATATATATATATGTGTGTATGTGTGTGTGTGTGTGTGTGTAAGCGAAGTAGGAAACACAGGAGTCTTAGTCTTGAGTTTATTCCTGACTAGTTTCGCAGGTATGCTTTTTCAAAGGAAAAATCATACCTGCGAAACTAGTCAAGAATAAACTCAAGACTAAGACCCCTGTGTTTCCTACTCCGCTTACGTCAACCTGTCAGAATGTCTCAGCATATATATATATATATATATATATAACGTAGAAACCACTGTTGAAGTAGAAAAAGACTGGAAACGGGGAATCTATATATTTCGATTGCAAACTGCAATCCTCTTCAGTAGATACAAATAAGAGAGAGGGCGTACTGTTTAAGTAGCACCCTTAACAAAAGAAAGGGGGACATGGGAAGATATCTCTACCCTCTTCTCACTCCGTATGTGAGGTCAGGAGGCAAATGAGCTTTCACTAGGTTGGAGATGAAGAGTCCGGACATTATGTCCGGGGACCATTGCCCCTTTGAAATATTCATGTTGGGCTGAAATTCAATGATCGTAGATTCTACCATTTTTCTCCTGAACTCACATCTGGATTTATAAATAAGCTCAGCTCTGTCCCAATCTAAACAATGTTTAAATTGCTTAACATGTTGGAACACAGCTGAGCTATCTTGTGCATATTTAATGGAACGCTTATGTTCAATCATCCTGGTATTCAAATCCCTTCCAGTCTGTCCGATGTAAACTAAGTCACAACCTTTACACGGAATCGAATAAACCCCTTGGTTCTGTTCTTCTTTTAACCTTTGATGGACATTTACCACCTTTTTATTAATGGTGTTAGGGTAATAATTAATCAAATTTAATTTGTCTTTGGGAAGAAACTTGGTCGAGGGAATGAATGATTCAGAAAAGGGAACGATTAAAGAGCTCTTACCCAATGAAAAATTATTAGAGGAAGTGGGGGTGGTGTTGAAAAAATTGGATCTCGCTCGGCTGAGGGCTTTGACCAAGAACCAATCCGGGTAAGCTAAATTACTAAGTTGAGATTTTATAATGTTAAATTCTCCTTCAAGAAACTGGGGGCTGCAAATTCTAAGGGCTCGAAGGAATAAACCAATGACATAAGTGAACATCATAAAGGTATTTTGAACAAAAAACTTAATAGGCTTTGTAATAACAGTGTATGGTCAAAGTATGCCATTTTAGACAATGTTGTTAATCTTTCTAGTGTTGTTTTCACAAAATCACAACTAGAATTCTTAGGCCTTGGTTTGAATTTTGCCCTCAAACCAGAGAAGCATCATGCTATGGACTTTCTCGTAGGTTTTGATAAATTCCTAGCTAATAACAACTATGACAAAAATTTATTATGTTTAAAAGGGGCTCTTTTGCAAGGCATTGCAGATTGTTTTGATAAAAGAAATGGACTTCCCATTAGGTATCAAAATAGTTTGGAGGCAATTAGGAGCATGGATAACATTATTATTACAAAGGCAGACAAGGGTAGTAAAATCGTTATTCTTGACCATGACAGTTATGTAGATAAAGCCATGGCCCTTCTAAATGACACGGATACATATGAGCAACTTATTAAAAATCCACTTAAAAACATGTCTGCCACTTTCAACAAAGAAGTTTGTAACATCACTAAAGACGAAGAGGTATTGAAACTCAAAGTGATTAATCCTAAGTTGCCTTATTTCTATGGCCTTCCAAAATTGCATAAAACTGATATTCCCCTCAGACCTATCATCTCCAACCGGGGATCTTGTACCAGCAAGCTGTCTAAATGGTTAGCAAACCTTTTATCCCCGTTTGTTGGTACTTTCTCCGATTCTCATTTAAAACACTCAGAGGATTTCATCACAAAAATAAAAAAAGTGAATTTTTCTAGTAGGAAAATGCTTAGCCTGGATGTAATTTCTCTTTTCACTCATGTCTGTATTGATGACGTTCTATCCTTCCTGGAAACTAAGCTACAACCATTTCAGGACAAATTCCCACTTCCCGTTTCAAAAATCATTGCGCTTATTCGCCTGTGTGTCACATCAAATGTTTTTTCCTTCCAGAATTCTTTTTTCAGACAAAAAATTTGGTTGTAGCATGGGTTCAAATCTCTCTCCTGTATTGGCCAATCTGTACATGGAATACTTTGAGTCTGTTCTTCTGCCCACCATTAAACCCGCAGACATGGTTTGGTTTAGATACGTAGATGACATTTTCACTCTTTGGGATGAAAATTGGGGCTCATTCGATAACTTCTTTGCTAATTTAAATTCCTTAGCCTCCAACATTAAGTTTAAAGTTGAATGGGAAGAACAAGGTAAGCTACCCTTTTTAGATGTTCTTATTGTTCGTGACGGAGACAAGCTTGCTTTTACCGTCTATAGAAAAGAAACCCATTCTGGTAGTTATCTTCATTTTTTCAGCAGTCACCCAGACAAAGTAAAAAGTAGCGTCGCTTCAGGTTTATTCCTTCGAGCCCTTTGAATTTGCAGCCCCCAGTTTCTTGAAGGAGAATTTAACATTATAAAATCTCAACTTAGTAATTTAGCTTACCCGGATTGGTTCTTGGTCAAAGCCCTCAGCCGAGCGAGATCCAATTTTTTCAACACCACCCCCACTTCCTCTAATAATTTTTCATTGGGTAAGAGCTCTTTAATCGTTCCCTTTTCTGAATCATTCATTCCCTCGACCAAGTTTCTTCCCAAAGACAAATTAAATTTGATTAATTATTACCCTAACACCATTAATAAAAAGGTGGTAAATGTCCATCAAAGGTTAAAAGAAGAACAGAACCAAGGGGTTTATTCGATTCCGTGTAAAGGTTGTGACTTAGTTTACATCGGACAGACTGGAAGGGATTTGAATACCAGGATGATTGAACATAAACGTTCCATTAAATATGCACAAGATAGCTCAGCTGTGTTCCAACATGTTAAGCAATTTAAACATTGTTTAGATTGGGACAGAGCTGAGCTTATTTATAAATCCAGATGTGAGTTCAGGAGAAAAATGGTAGAATCTACGATCATTGAATTTCAGCCCAACATGAATATTTCAAAGGGGCAATGGTCCCCGGACATAATGTCCGGACTCTTCATCTCCAACCTAGTGAAAGCTCATTTGCCTCCTGACCTCACATACGGAGTGAGAAGAGGGTAGAGATATCTTCCCATGTCCCCCTTTCTTTTGTTAAGGGTGCTACTTAAACAGTACGCCCTCTCTCTTATTTGTATCT
>NC_134811.1:7635045-7637545 GCF_046742065.1 Oratosquilla oratoria
TCTGTAGCAGAAGAATGTGGTCTGGGATTGATTAGTCAAAATGCCAATGCGTTCGGGATCCTCGACCGAATAGAAATGTCTGACGTTTATCATTAAATGATGATAATTAGCACTTCGAGTTTCATTGATTTGGAACAAATACTTCCTCTGTAATCAGCACTGTTTCTCGTCTATCCACTAGATTTTTCTTTCTCTCTCTCAAAAAAGGACTCTTGTCTGTGTCACATTAGTGTGGTTCTGTTTTTTAGTGTCACCAATCATTAAAAGAATGAAGTGAATGGAGAGGACGAAAATGAGGATGAGAAAGGGGCGCACTTTGTATGAAAATGGGAGGAGACTAAGTGGCAACTCTTTGTGTCTGGACACACTGGGCTATTTTCCTTCAACCTCCAATTAGTCGACGGTACCACCCAGTTCATTTTTTCCGTCGTAAAATCGCTATGCAAACTATTTTTTTCAACAATTTACATAGAAGGTCATTTGATATGTTGGAGGAAAATTATAATCCCACAGGATATCAGTTTCCCTCCCAACAGTCTGAGGGAAAATGGCACAGTGTGATACATTAAAGGGGTTGACGATATTAGAAGACGAGTGGTGGAAATATAAATATTTCCACGCCCAGGTTTAGGCATCTATAACTGGACCATTTATCCCAAGAAACTGTAAAAAGCAATACTGAACCCAAAGAATCAATTTCTTTTTTCATCGTTTGTTGTGGAAGTGTACAGAATGGGACAAGCCAGAGAATGTATGGACAAGCTGTTCACGCTTTGGTGGAAAGCGTGTGTATTGGAAAGAACATGTTGTCCGTGGTTTCCATATATAAGATGTTCGGAAAAACAAGTGGAAATGCAACTGAGAAGCGATAGAAATCTATGAAGAGAGAGGAGAGATAGAAAGATGTGAGGATTTGTGTAGGGGAGAGGTCATTGGGGTTAGGTCATGGATGTTTGACGTCACTGTGGTTGTTTGATGCAAGTGATTCTTTTTAAAAATCGGATATATTTTCAATACTTGTGGAAACGCTGCCCTCCAAAAAGGGAAAGAACAGGTTGTTTAACATGCACGCGCGCACACACACCCACACACGCGCACACACACACACACACACACACACACAGGCAGCTCAATGGTACAGTGGCACCACTCTAAACCGCTAATCAATTAATCCGAGCTCGAGTTCCACCAAGGTTAATATATATATATATATATATATATATATATATATATATATATATATATATATATATATATATATATACATATATACATATAATATGTATATATATATACATACATACATATAATATATATATGTATATATACATATATGTATATATGTATGTGTGATGTGTGTGTGTGCGTGTGTGTGTGTATGTGTGTGTGTGTGTGTGTGTGTGTGTGTGTGTGTGTGTGTGTGTGTGTGTGTGTGTGTGTGTGTGTGTGTGTGTGTGTGTGTGTGTGTGTGTGTGTGTGTGTGTGTGTGTGTGTGTGTGTGTGTGTGTGTGTGTGTGTGTGTGTGTGTATGTGTAAGGTCACAGCATTACTAATAGAACTCTGTGCTCTCCTCCGGAAGCTATCGATCACGAGTCCCACACATGATCCAAGACCCTGGTTAATCACACATATACATGCTCGCATCTAATAGATTGTGTCTATTCTAGGTGAATTGGCTCAAAGCATAGAGTTCGTGACGTATAATGATCATGCTTTAACCCTCGTCAGTAATTAGTTTTTTTTTTTGTTTTTTTAATCATATGCGTTCGAGGAAAACCCATCAATCATTGGTTGTTCTTGGTTCGTCATTGATGATCGGATATGAGTTCATTTGTTTGCTGAGTAATAAGCCAACTCAGATTCCAGTTTCATGAAGAACGATTCCCCCTACTGTGTCGGGTTCATAAAATCATGTTTGATTCATAAAAGGGTCAGGATTTCTTATCAGTAAGTAATCATATCATGTGCGATCATTTTTCGCCAAGAGATATCCTCAGGTTTTTTTTTTTATAAACGCTTGTACAAAGTTACGTATTTTCTGCTGTCGACTGTAAAAAGAAACGAATAATCGGTTCTAGAATTATAGAAAATTTGAGGATGATCTAGACATCCAATCTGGCCCATGTTTCGAATTTCAAATCTCTCTGTTATGAATATTTAGCTTGTTCGAACAACCTACTCAATGCGGTGTCTATTTTCAAATATTTTCGGTCATGGCATTCATTACTTAGGGGATCTTGACCAAAACTTTATGAAAAAAGAAGTAACAACTATCATTGTAACTACGGTAGCAGATTGCAACATATCAGAGAAAAGCGGACATAGATTTCCTTTGGGATTTGACTGTTGTTTTCCAGTTTTGTTTGTATATGTTTCACGTAACAACGCTGGCAAAAGAGCTTCTTGAAGGCTTTATGTTTTAGAATAGTCGTGTTTGGCAAGTCAGAGGGATTAGTGTTCTATGAAATAACCAGAGCTTCTATCCTTGAATGAAAAAAAA
>NC_134811.1:7642545-7660045 GCF_046742065.1 Oratosquilla oratoria
AGAAGACGAGGAGAAGTAGTAGGAGAAGGAGTAGGAAGAGGAGATGCAGGAAGAGGAGGAGGAGGAGGAGGAGGAGGGAGCGAGCGATGTATTTACATTAACTAGGTTCATTATCTAAAAGTGAGCGTTCTGTTATGCCGTCATTGCGATTGTCATTAGTGCCTGATTCGATGAAGTGGAGGGAAGGGGGAGGGAGGAAAGGAGGGGAGTAAGGAGAGGGGAGGAGGGGGAAGGGCATGGAGTAGTTCTAGTAGTATAGGGAAGAAGAGGCCAAGAGGATAGCCTGGGGGACGAGAAAGGAGAAGGAGGAGGAATGGGAAGGAAGGGGAGAGTGAAGGAGGAAGTGTGGATGGAAAAGTATTTGAAATGTTTCTTTTCAAATCAGAAGTAGTTGATGCTTGATTACCTCTCTATCCGACCTTGGCCGAAGACCAAGGGCAAGATGAAGATATTTGGTTTCTGCATCAAAGAGATTTGAACTCGTACTATAAGAAATGGATACATGAGCAAGACTGAATGGAATAACTAGACGGTATCTCCAATAATACACACATAGTAATTATAATAACAATAATAATTCTAATTGTAATAATAGTAGCAGTAATGATATTAGTAAAGTAATCTTAACATTAGTATTAACAAAAACAATATGAATACCAATTGAGAGTAAAAAAAAATCAATACAAAAATCATCATCGGGTGTAATGCGCTTATCTCGGAAATTATATATATATAGATATATACATATATATACATACATATATATACATATATATATACACACATATATATATATATATATATATATACATACATATATATATATGTATATATATATATATATATATATATATATATATATATATATATATATATATATATGTATATTGAAACAGGACGCTCATTTTTACGTGTGGAACAATACCCGCAGCCATGTCATGCACGATCATGAAAGTTGATTAATATTTTATTGTTTCTCTCCTCAACTTTCCCTTCCTTTTTTCATTTCTCATCCTCTTCCTTTACTCTCTCTTCCTTTCTCTTTTCCTTCCTTCTCTCTTTCGTTATCTCTCCCCCTGTCTGTCTGTCTGTCTGTCTGTCTGTCTGTCTCTCTCTCTCTCTCTCTCTCTCTCTCTCTCTCTCTCTATTTATATATATATATATATATATTTTTATATATTTATCTCTCTTCTTTATTTCTATGTATATATATATATATATATATATATATATATATATATATATATATATATATATATATATATATATATCTTTATCTCTCTCTCTCTCTCTTTCTTTCTCTCTCGTATAATTCTTTCTTCTGCTCTTCTTCCTTATTTTTTTTCCAAACCATTTTTTTCTTTATGTTTCTCCATGTATGTATATAATATTAGACGTTCATTATTAATATCAGGAATCTGCCAGGAATTCTGCACTTTACATCGATAGCTTCTGCCACAAGAAAGGATAGAGCCTTAGCATACGACTATGGAAAATTGTATTTAGGTATTTCAAATGAGGTTCCTAGCCCCTTTGTCCTTGGGGACGTTAATGCACCAAAACATTAGAGTTATAGAGGAATTAAAGTATTTGTTATTAGAGGATAGTAATAAGGAGTCATAGTAGAAAGGAAGAGTTATCAACAAATAATGCTGCTTAAATATGTCTTGTAGTGTAGAAAGCGATATAACAAGCTATATTTCTGTGTGGTGAACTTGGCAGTTAGATAAGGCTACATTGGTAACAGTATATATATATATATATATATATATATATATATATATATATATATACGTACATATACATATATATATATATATATACATATATATATATATATATATATATATATATATATAGAGTGTATATATATATATATATATATTGGGAATTGGTATGTTATAACACATATGTAAAAGTTCACTATTAACCCACTATCGGAAAATATATATACTAGCCCGCCCGCGATAATGTCAAATAAAGATAATAAATATTTCAACATTTGGTAAAGTTATACAATCATTTAACATTTACATGCTTTCCCCTTACAAAGGCTATCATAGTTTATGGCAACATTAATTTTACAAATATAAATAATGTTTATGGACACATACAATGGTTTGTTTAATCATAGTAATTTTTGTCACAATCATTTAACATTTACATGCTTTCCCCTTACAAAGGCTATCATAGTTTATGGCAACATTAATTTTACAAATATAAATAATGTTTATGGACACATACAATGGTTTGTTTAATCATAGTAATTTTTGTCACAAAAATGCTATGCAAGTTAAGGGGAAACTACAATAGTGGCGTGTTACCACACCATACTCGACCTGACTTTAATCCTTAACCCTAGCCAAAATATATTTTTTAATGAAATATAGTTATCCAATTACCTGGAGTGACAGGATATTAGAATATGTATGGTTATGGGGGTCTATCTCCAAAACCAAGGAGGAGTTCGTGAACAAACAAACAGACAGACAGATGCTACTATTTTATTATAGTAGATACACACACACACACACACACACACACACACACACACACACACACACACACACACACACACACACACACACACACACACACACAGATATATATATATATATATATATATATATACATATATATATATATATATATAATATATACACACATATATATATATACATATATATATACATATATGTATATATATACATTTATGTATATATATGCATATATATATATATGTAAATATATATATATATATATATATATATATATATATATATATATATATATATATACATATACATATTGTACTGATTTTGCCCTTTTATAAATTGGGTGGCCAAGTCGAAGCTCCAATCACCTCCCCATTTTGTCTCAGATGCTCTTATGATAAAGTCTCTATTCCTCTACAGTTCTTTCATAGTAGGGCACGATTTGGTGTAGTAATGACTTACAAAATTGAGCAGTTAATCTTCTAGGCCTTCATAGCCTAAGGTATACTGGTGGCACTGTCGAAAGCGTGCTGGTCTCATTTCCTTATTTTTGGGTTTAAATCCCGCACTACTTTCCGATTTTCAGTAACAACTGTTACCTGCCCTCACAGTACAGGGGCATAGGTTATATATGACTGTTTCGTCTAAAACTATATACATCTTATATAGGCTTCTCACCTTTTTGGTAGCCTTGGAACATCCTTGAAGGCGCGCGCAAAAGTCCAGCTAAATGTACAGTATTTGTAAAAGAACTATGAAGTAATCAATTCCGCCTCAAAATTTCCAAAGCAAAAATGAATATATATATATATATATATATATATATATATATATATGTATATATATATGTATATATATATATGCATATATATGTATATGCATATGTATATATATATATATATATATATATATATATATATATATATATATATATATATATATATACATGAGGGAAATACGCTAATGGCAGCGACATCAAACCGATAATTTTATGACAGTTGCATGCAGGGCTCGAACCCGCTATACTCGGGCGCCATACAGGTAATTTACGGAGAGCCGAGTATAGCGGGTTCGAACCCTGCATGCAACTGTCATAAAAATTATCGATATATATACATATATACACATATATACATATATATGTATATACATATATATATGTATATACATATATATGTATATACATATATGTATATATGTATACCCCGTCTGGGGTATTGGCTGCTTGTTATTGTGGCAAAGTAGCATGCAGTCGATACTTTAGGGTCTATATGGGGCGCCCCTACGGACCAGAGCCGCACATCATTTTGTCTATGATAGAAGAAAACTCTGTTCATAGAGAAATGATGACACTTTTATACTACGACTGTCCCTCCGTTATGCTGTCCCCCAACCCCTTCTTGCTGTCCTGTACCATTTCTCTGAGTATTCTCTTTCTGTGATGGGGGAATTCCCTGTGGTGGGGGAAAAGAATACTGCCACCAAGTATTCCCACTTGGATCGTAAGAGGCGAGAAGAAAGGGACGGGGATTGGGACTAGGCATCCTTCTCCCTGTAGCCCCACGGAGCATATCTCCTAAAAATAAATGTGAAGGCATAAGGGGTGCTGGAGGGCCTCGGACCAGCACCCTAAGGTTTGGGTCTTTTAATGTGCGTGGATGTGGTACAGATGAGAGTAAAAGGGAAGAAATAGGTAGTATGTTTGTGAGAAGAAAGATGGATGTGTTGGCTTTGAGTGAAACTAAGTTGAAAGGGAAGGGTGAGTGTAAGTTTGGGAGTGTAAGTGGGAGGTTATCAGGAGTGAAGAGAGGGCGAGGGAGGGAAGGGGTGGCTATTCTAGTAAGTGAGGAGATAGGAGGTTTCCTCAAGGATAATGTGGATGAAGGTGAAACTGGGAAAGGAGATGTGGGTCTTTGTAAGTGCATATGGGCCTGGCAATGAGAAGAGCGTAGAAGAAAGGGAGGCCTTTTGGATAGATTTAAATGAGTGCATAGAGGGTTTAGAAAGAAATGTCAATGTAATAGTACTGTGAGACCTTAATGCTAGGGTGGGAAATGGTCCAATTGATGGAGTGGTTCGGAAGTGTGGAGTTCCAGGAAAGAATCGTAGTGGAGAGCTGATGGTGGAAATGTGTCTAGAAAGAGAGTTGATGATAGCAAATACAGTGTTTCGGAAGAAAGTCAAGCATAAGTACACATAGGAGAGGGTGGTGGAGGGAAGGGTGGTAGATAGAGCGCTAATGGATTATGTAGTGGTAAATAGGATTATGATAGGAAGAGTTAAGGATGTACATGTGCTAAGGGGAGAGGGTGGGGGAATATCAGATCATTTTTTGGTGGAAGGTAAGTTAAGAGTGGAGGATAGATGGAGAAAGAGGAAAGGGACAAAAGGTAGGGAGGTTCTTAGAGTGAACTCCTTGAATGAAAAGGAAAAGGAGAAGGAGTACGGAAAGAAGCTGAAGGAGGAGTGGGAGGGAGTAAAGGAGGGAGTAGAGATGGGTGTGGAGGAGGAATGGGGATGGTTCAAAGAGGGAGTCATAAAGTGTGCAAGGATGGTGTGTGGAACAAGAAGGACAGGGGGAAATAGAAGAAAGGGTAGTGAATGGTGGGATGAGGAAACAAAGAAGGTTGTAGAATTGGTTACAAAAGAGGACAAGGGAGTCATTAGAGTATGACAGAAAATTTTGAAAGTAATAAAAAGATGTTTTGGAAAGAAATTAAGAGAGGAAGAGGAGGCGAATCAAGTAGGGAAGAAAAGGTAAAAGGTGCAGATGGAGAGATGATAATGGAAGAGAAGGCAGTAAGGGGAAGATGGGCAGAATATTTTAGGGAGTTGCTAAATGTGAAGGAGGATAGGGAAGGAAAGATAGCTGCAGTGGGAAATGCGAAGAAAATTAGAGTGATGAGTGAGGAGAATGGAGGAGAAATAAGGAAGGATGAAGTGAAGGCAGTTGTTAAGATGTGAAAGCAGGTAAGGCACCTGGTCTGGATGGATGCCATGCAGAATGTCTGAAAAAGGGAGGTCAAGTGATGGTGGACTGGTTGGTGAGGTTATTTAATGTTTGCTGGAGAGAAGGTAGAATACCGGAGGACTGGAGGAGTGCCTGCATAGTTCCTCTTTACAAGGGAAAAGGGGACAAGTGTGAATGTAGTAGTTTCAGAGGGATTAGCTTGTTAAGTGTAGTTGGGAAGGCTTATGGGAGGATCTTGATTGAGAGGATTAGGAGAGGAACAGAAGGAGTAATTGGTGAGGAACAGTGTGGATTTAGGACAGGTAGAGGTTGTGTAGATCAGATTTTTGTGGTAAGACAGATATGTGAGAAAGCTATAGGAAAGGGGAAGGATGTTTTTTGGGCTTTTGATAGGGTAGACAGAAAGGCACTGTGGGAGGTTATGCAGATTTATGGGATAGGAGGAAAGCTTTTGGGAGCTGTCAAGAGTTTTTATGAGAGTAGTAGAGCTTGTGTCAGGATTGGAAATGGAGAGAGTGAGTGGTTTGAGGTAAAGGTGGGACTTCGTCAAGGATGCGTTATGTCGCCCTGGCTGTTCAACTTATACATGGATGGGGTGGTGCGAGAGGTAAATGCAAGGGTAGTGGGTCAGGGATTGGAGATGGTTAAAGAAAATGGAGAAAAGTGGGAGGTGAGCCAGCTGTTGTTTGCGGACGACACTGCGCTTGTGGCAGGACCGGAGGAGGGATTGAGGAAGCTGATGGCAGAGTTTGGGAGAGTATGTGATAGAAGAAAGCTAAAGATAAATGTGGGTAAAAGTAAGGTGATGAGATGTACAAGGGGTGAAAGTGGCAGTAGACTGGAAGTGAACATTAAGGGAGAGCGACTGGAGGAAGTGGATAGTTTTAGATACTTGGGTGCAAGTGTAGCAGGAAAAGGTGGAGTGAAGGTGGAGGTAGAATGTAGATTGAGAGAAGCGAGTAAATACCTTGGTGGATTAAAGAGTGTAATGAGGAATAGACATTTAGGAATGGATGCGAAGAGGAGACTGTATGAAGGAGTGATTGTGCCAACAGCACTGTATGGGGCAGAAACGTGGAACATAAGAGAAGAAGAGAGAAGGAGTTTGAATGTGTTTGAGATGAGGTGTCTGAGAAGTATGGTGGGGGTTACTAGGCTAGATAGAGTGAGAAATGAGGAGGTGAGGAGGAGAACAGGGGTGAAAAAGGAGCTGGGAGATAGGGTTGATGAAAGAATATTAGGATGGTTTGGACACAGATGTGGAGGGAGTGAACATGAGGGGACGTCCTAGGATGAGGTGGATGGATGGGGTGAAGGGGGCTTTGGGGAAGAGGGGAATGTCTGTTGAGGAAGGAAGGGAGAGGACGAAAGACAGAGGTGAGTGGAGAATGGTTGTATATGGATGATGTTGTGATTGCATGAGGAGGAATGGGTGGGGGGGTGGGGGGTGAGGTAGTATGTGTGAGCAAATTTTGACGCAGCCCGAAGGGATTTCTCCCTGTCCTCTCCTTATATGCAAGGGGGGACGGAGAGGGGGGGTCGCCGATTAAATGAAGCGGCCTTGCTGTGGATGTGCTGTGTCTTGCGACACTGCTTCTGACCCAGGGCGGTGGGCAAGGTGCAGGGATGACCCGTCATCCAGGAGGTGCTCAGATGAGAGGGAGGGTGGGAGGGGTGTGGAGTGTATTTAGGGATGAAATGGGTGGGAGTGTTTTTATGCCTTTCTCTTTTTGGCTACCTCCCTTGAAAGGGGGAAAAAGCCTTGGTATATGTATGTATGTATATATATATATATATATATATATATATATATATATATATATATATATATATACATATACATATATATGCATATATATATATATATATATACATATATATACATGGTGTGGAGTGTATTCAAGGATGGAATGGGTGGGAATGATTTTATGCCTTTTCCTTTTTGGCTACCTCCCTTGTAAGGGGGAAAAGCCTTGGTGTATGTATGTATGAATGTATATATATATATATATATATATATATATATATATATATATATACATGACGCTAATATAGAGCACAAAAGAAATATTTCGAAATAGGTACCTAATATAATGAAAGGTTGATATCCTACCACACTAAAGTAATTGGAAGAGAAATAACTCTTAGGTTTCAGTGACGCAATTCACACAAATACCTTCAGGTGAGTATCAGACATCTTTATTCAGGTCAAAGGTGAACCTGAGGCAGAAGAAGTCCATGAGATTAAACTAAGGATATTTGAACTCGCACATGGAACAGAATCCTTGCCAGAAGCTCTAGTTCGCAGTCGAGATGCTGAGCGATCTCACGAGTCCCCGGCGGGTCTTTCTTGGTGGAACCAAATACCACTCACCACCTGGTGAGTGGGAACTGGGACAGGTGGATCGAGTGGATCTCGGGACGACAAGTGTGAGCCCCAGCTGGTACGTCATGTGCCAAGAATGTGGAAGAGTCTTATTGTGGAAGTTGAAAGGGTGGGAGAGGATGGTGAAGATATACTGAGGGCGGAGGAGGAGGAGGGGGAGGAAGAGGAGGAGGAGTAGGACAAATAAGAAGTGCTGTAGGGTGAGAAGGAAAAGAAAGAGAATAGTATAAGGATGAGATGTAGAAAAATAGGGAAGCAGTAAAATATATAAGGAGGAAGAGGACTGGTTGGAGGTGTAGGAAGAAGAGGAGGAGGAGGAAGAAAAGGAATGGAAAGAGGAAGGATGAAAGGAGAAGGAAGATGGGGCGTATACACCAGGAGGCACGTGGCTGCATCCGAAACTGCCTTCTTTACCCTATCCACTGTATGACCAGATAACAGTCACTGCTGGAAATCGGATGGGAGTGCGGGACTCGAACCCACAGCTAAGTGAATACGAGACAAACACGCTTTAGATTACGCTACGAGGGCACAAAGGATGAAAAAGAGGGGAAATATAAAGTAAAGTGAGGGAATAGATAGTGTGGAGAGGGGAAAAGGAGAAGGAGGAGGGAAAGAGGGAGGTGGATGGTATTTTTGCCATAAAAGTGGAGATAATTGAGCTGGACATGGAGGGGGAGGAGACCAATTGGGACGTGACGATTGTGATCGTCATTAAGGATATGGCAAATACCGGGGTGGTAAGATTGGTTAGAATGAGAGGAGAATAAATTTTAGTGTCAGGGCTAAACCCACAGTGCAAAATATATCTGAAGGAAAATAGCCTTAATGTCAAAAGATCAGATGGGGTTTAAGCGTGTGTATCTTAATAAATTCTTAACGACTATTTGCAAACTTTTGTCCCCTATGCACATAGAGATATATATATCCATGTATACACACACACACACACACACACACACACACACACACACACACACACACACACACACACACACACACACACACACACACACACACACACACACACACACACACACACACACACACACACACACACACATACACACACACGCACGCACATACACACACATAGGGTAACTAATGGGACATTACCCAAAACTCATAACAAATTGAGTAATAGTATTATCAGTGGTAATAACAATAAAAATTGTAATAATAGTAATAATAATAGTAATACTGTTAGTAATGGTAACAATAATAATACAAGAATGACAATGATGATGTTAAAACATGTGATTAATGTTCGCAATACCAAGACCAATTGCCCTTGGCCTCGCTTCATATACCTCGGATGTATCAAAGTGGAGTTTGCAATCACTTACAACACCGACATTATTCCACCTTTTTTAAGACATCGTTTCATGTTGCAATAGCCTTGTGCTTCCCCGACGTTTGATAACTTTCATATGCCTTGCGAAGCCTTGACCGACAAGCACTCACGCGTTTCAATATGTCGGCGCCGAAGGGAAGAAGACCCAGAAGTCTTGGGTACAGAAAGCCGAAGGAAATTCTTCACCCATGGACCTTTTGAAGACTTCATAGAACCACTCAGGAGCTTGTTATAGATGTTGAGGAACTGTTTTGGCCATCAAGGATTGGAGAGAATTGAGTGTGAATTTGCATTGTCATAGCGTTTAACCCTCTCACACCATCCAGAAACCAGAGGCAAAATGGTGATATCAGTAAACCACCCGGCAATATAGAAGGAAAAAGGAAAGAGGGACAAGAAATGAGAAGAAAGGAAGAAGGCTTGAGACCCCTAAGAAGAGGAGGAGGGTCTCAATGGCATTCAAGGTGGTAGCTTATCCGAAAGGAGGTCAGGGTCGCCTAAGGGCCCTCCAGTCAACATCTGAGACCTCCCCGTACTGGCCTCTGTCCATTTTTGCAGCGCGCGCGCACACACACACACACACACACACACACACACACACACACACACACACACACACACACACACACACACACACACACACACACACACACACACACACACACACACACACACACACACACACACACACACACACACACACACTTGTTAAATTGGGACAAGAGAAATACAAGAGGAAATGGAAAGAAACTCAGTAAAAGATAGTTATAAAAGATCTAAAAAACAGTTTCCCACACAGAGTGGTGGATATTTGGAACAACCTGGACAAAACAACATTGTGTGCAAAAGCCATACACGAATTTAAGAGCAAACTAGACACTGCAAGATACAAAGGCGGGACACTACGAGCATAGCTCTCCTTCCCGTGAGATACAACTAGGTAAATACACACACATACACACACACACACACACACACACACACACACACACACACACACACACACACACACACACACACACACACACACACACACACACACACACACACACACACACACACACACACACACACACACACACACACACACACACACACACACACACACACACACACACACACACACACACACACACACACACACACACACACACACACACACACACACACACACACACACACAGAGTCCGAGACTGTCAGTATGGCGGTACCGGCGGTACCTGGTTCGAATCCTACCCAGGGCTGAAATTATTTCAGTATCGCTGCGCTTCGAGTCGTTACTCCAACTCTCGTGGGCGGAAAGTTGGGTGTGTGTGTGCGTGTAAGGTCATAGCATTACCCATAGATCGGTTATACGAGCTCTGAGCTCTCTTCCGGGAGGGAAATAGCTGTCGATCACGAGTCCAACACGTGTTTCAAAGACCAAAGTGGATCACACGCGCACACACACACAACCACGACCACACACTTGCACACGAACACACAAGCACACGAAGACATGCATCAGTGATTAATTACAAAATCTCAGACACACTATAGATAGCACAAAGGGTGGCTGATATTGAGTGAACAGGAAGGGGACCTCATAAGGAGCAGCATGCTCAGGCAGACGGTGCTCAGAGCCGAGCATGTAGAGACAATAGCTGCTCCGTGACTGACAGACCATGAACACACAGGGCAGCGTCATTAAAACGGAGGGACACACTCTGGATACCCGTCCCAGTAGTCTAAAGATAGACGGACAGATAATATATATATATGCTTGCGGACAGACACAGATAGGTAGACAAATGGATAGAGGGATAGGCAGACAGAAAGACATATACAGACAGACAGACAGACTGATAAAAAGACATATAGATAGACAGGCAAACAGACAGTCAAGCAGAGAGACAACAATGTAGGTAGACAGGTGACCAAAAAGAAACAAAGAGACAATTAAACAGAGAGATATCCAGGCAGACAGACTCATAGACAGAGACAGATACACTAAGTTACATAGACAAAGCCGGACAGATAGTTGGACACAAGTAGACAGATAGTGACTCAGGTGGACAGACATATAGATACACAGATGGACAGTCAAGCAGGCAGATGCGGATAAACAGACAGAATCAGGTGGAATTACAAAAACAGAAAAACAGATAGACACAGACAGATACAAATAGATAGACATAAACAGACACAGACAAGCACATACAAGCATAGCCAGACACAGAAAGATACAGACAGAGACAGACATACACAGTCACGGACTTAAACAGACAAAGACATAAACACAGAAAGACACAGACACAGGCTCAGATATACACAGACAGGCCGACAAACAGACATACAAAATCAGAAAGACAGACGGACACCCAGAGAGACAGATGGACAGAAATACAGCCAGGTGAAGAAACAGACAAGTGCAGAGGAATAGAGTCAAAGGTACAGACAAACAGACAGGCAACCATCAGATGTATTTGCTGACAGAGGGGCATAATATAAGACAAACACTCAAAAAGACAAACAAACAGACAGACAGACAGGCAGAAAAAAGATAGACATACAGATAAAGACAAAAACAGAGGGACAACCAAACGGATAGAGATAGACAAACTTCCATATCTTGTCTATTTCATGGTAAATAATGGAAACCGATAGAGCCACGTGTATTTCTCCGGATCGCAACCAAGAAGCAATATCTCCGAACCGCAGGTTATGTCTCCGGCAAGCAATTAATGAACCCTTTCTTCCGACTCGTAGAACAATGACTTATTGTACACCTGGGAGGGGGGAAGTGGGTGACGGGGGGATGGGGGATTAATATCTAGTGGGAGAGGGGTGGGAGGGGAGGTATTGAGGCTTAAGTTTCGGTGGATATAAGGGAGGACATGAAGGAAGGAGGGCTGGAAATTTGGTGATTTTTTGTGTTGAGGAAAAGGTGAATTGGTTCAATCGGTGGGTGATGCCAATAATAAATAGAGGATTGGCGTCCAAGGGAATCGTAAGATCAAGTGTAATCAATCCGTACAGCTTAATTTGATGGGAAATTTCCTCATTCGTGGTGCCAAATAGTTGGATTGCAATTTTCAATATCGAAAGAAATAGTTTGTATTTGTTTCGAAATAATTCCTTGAAGTAAAAAAAGTACTACTCCTAAGGCGTATTATTTAAAAGGCGGAGATAGACATATAAAATATAAATAATTAAGTGAGCGGTTAAATGGACAACTGAATAGATTATGTATATATATACAAATATCTCTCTCTCTCTCTCTCTCTCTCTCTCTCTCTCTCTCTCTATATATATATATATATATATATATATTATATGTATATACATATAATACTTATATACATATATATGCATATGCATATACATACACACACACATCTATATCTATATATATATATATATATATATATATATATATATTTATACATATATATGTATATATATGTATATATATGTATAAATATATATATATACATATACATATATATATATATATATATATATATATATATATATATATATATATATATTACGCATATTAATGAATCATCGTCAACAGCAGTAGGTGATATGGAATGGGTGCTAGGAGCGGGAAGGTAATCAAGGTCGGGTAGAGCTTGTATGGCACATTTTTATTTTTCATTTTAATTTTTGTTTCGCAAGCTCGGTGGTCGTTTGTCATAGTACGCTCGAATAAAATATGAAATGACGTCACAAGGCCGTTTAATTGATTGTTTAGTCCCTGCTGGACAACGAATGACAGCTGCCGCGTCCGGCGTTGCTGACAGTGTCAATTGATGACGCGAAAACTAAAATCCCTACCATTACTACTACCAGCTCTGCCACTACGACGATTAGTCTTTCCGCCACTACCGTAACCATAACCACAAACATAACCAACAACCACATAAGCTGCAGCAACTACTGACGAACATTTCTACCATAAAACTACAACTATGACCAACATCTATCTTTTCACAACCACTAAAACAGAAACCGTAACAGTACTAATTACTTCAATTAAGAACAAATAATAGCCATCACTGTAATGACCGCAACTAAAAACAAATGCTATTAAAAGCCCTTTACAATAATCAATCTCTTTGCTAATAAAGAGAGGTCATCCAGAGAGATGACTAGAATAGCCTAACAACAGGTAGACTAATAGGATATGTATAAACCGGCACGAATGTGATTAATTATTGTGACGATCTAAACACCGCAACCACATTAGCGGTGTCGCAGACAATTGAATGAAGTTGTTTGGTGACAGTCAAGGTTAAGATGTAAATGGTACTCAGTACGGAGTGGAGACATACAATATTGTCCTAATTACAAAGTCATCTATCCCAGAGACATTATTTCACTATCTTCATGCAATTTTATTCATCTGAATGATAGTTTTGATCTTTGGTTCCCTAAAACGAGGATAAGATTCTGACCTTATTTGATGCTTCTTCTTCTTTTTTTTTTTTTTGACGAACCACCTGTGACCCAAGAAAGGTCGAAACAATTAATGTTTATGCAAAGAGATCTTTTAGTAAAGCATTCTTATGTTATTTCTTATGAGAATAAGAAGAAATGTAGTAGAAAGCTGGCGTTAACAAGCGCACAAACATTCGACGATATCCACAATGGAAGTAAGTCATATGAAGTGTAGGAGTGTGATTGTGTCCAGGGTTATTATTTGGGGGTGGGGGAAGGGAAGAGGGAGGGGAGGGGAAGGAAGAGTAAGGCAAGGGAAGGGAAGAGGGAGGGAAGGGGAGGGAAGAGAGAGGGAAGGTGAAGGAAGAGGGAGGGGAGGGGAGGGAAGAGGGAGGAAGTAGGAGAGATGGAGGTGAGGGAAGAGATAAGGAAGAGGAGGGATAAGGGAGGGAAGGGGAGGAAGATGGGAGGAGAGAGGAGGGAAGGGGGAGGAAAGATAAGGGAAGAGGGAGGGGAAGGGAAGGTAAGAGGGAGGGGAGAGGAAAGGAAGGGGAAGGGAGGGGAGTGAAGGGAGAAGAAAGAGGAGGGGAAGAGGAAAGGGAGGGGAAAGGAAGGAAAGGTGGAAAAGGGAAGGAATAAGGATGTGATGGAAGGGAAGAGAGAGGAGAGAGAAAGGGAAGAGGAAGGTGAGGAGAAAGGAAAAAAAAGTGGGGAAAGGAGTTTGGAGTGGGTAAGGGGGAGAGGGAGGGGAGGGGAGGGGAAAAGAAGGGGAAGGGAGAGAAGAGGGAGGGGAGGGGAAGGGAAGAGGGAGGGGAGAGAGGGAAGAGGGAGGGGAAGGGAAGGGAAGGGAAGGGAAGGAAAGGGAAGACGGAGGGGAGGGGAGGGGAGGGAAGAGAGAGGAATGAGGAAGGGAAGAGGAAGGGGAAGGGAAAGGAAGGAAAGATGGAGAAGGGAAGGAATAAGGATGTGATGGGAGGGAAGAAAGAGGAGAGAGAAAGGGAAGAGGAAGTTAAGGAGAAAGGAAGGGAAGGTGGGAAAAGGAGTTTGGAGTGGGGAAGGGGGAGAGGGAGGGGAGGGGAAGGGAAGAGGGAGGGGAGGGGAAGGGAAGAGGGAGGGGAGGGGAAGGGAGGAGGGAGGGGAGGGGAAGGGAAGAGGGAGGGGAGGGGAAGGGAAGAGGGAGGGGAAGGGAAGGGAAGGGGGAGAGGGAGGGTAGGGGAAGGGAAGAGGGAGGAGAGGGGAAAGGAATGGGAAGGGAGAGAAAAGGGAGGAAAGGGGAGGGAAGAGGAAGGGGAGAGAAGGGAAGATGGAGGGGTAGGGAAGGGAAGAGAAAGGGGAAGGGAGAGGAGAGGGAGGAAAGGGAAGGGAAGAGTGAGGGGTGAGGGAGGAAGAGGGAGGGAAAGGGAAGGGAAGAGGGAGGGGAGGGGAAAGGAAGGAAAGGTGGGAAAGGAGTTTGGAGTGGGGAAGGAGGAGAGGGAGAGTCTATAATTTCGCCTCCGGGAAAACTAAGAAAGAACTCGTTAAAGTGAAGCGCACGTTAGAAAAATAGTCTCGTTTCCCCCAAACACCTTCAACAGAGTAACGTGATTTATAGATTCTTCAAGTAAAACCAAAACGATCTCATTTGACTCAGGGGCGGTCCCTAATCCTGAACGGGGCTGTGAATGATCGGGACCCTCATCGAAGGTAGAGGATTACCCTTTAGCTGGTTAAAGATGAATTATCTTAACCTAAACATAATCAATGAAATGCGTCTCCGTGTTGATGGGATTAAGCATTAAGAAAGTTTGTTAAAGTGGCCAAGCTCAAAGTTCAGGTGAATGTCCATCTAGGCCTCCAAAGAATTTCAAGAGATCCTCGAGGAGGGGCTGGGCCGAGTCTTAGAACATCAATAAAAGAGAACAGAGGATCTCGGGGTCCATACTAATGATTATCACGTTGGATTTTTTTTTTTTTTTTTTTTTTTTTTTTTTGAGAAATAAGAAATTCACCAATAGACGCTGGGTTGTCGGTGAAGGCATTACCTATGTCTTGCGTACTGCAAGAGGCAAGGCAGTAAGCTATCTTTAAAAAAGAAAAGAAAAAAAAGGTCCCCACAAAAAACATCTTAAGTGTTCCATCGATTCCTAAAAAAAAATAATAATAAATAAATAAATAAATAAAATAAAATAAATAAATAAATAAAATAAAATAAAATAAATAAATAAATAAGAAATAAACGAATAAAAATAAATAAATAAATGAATAAAATAAAATAAATAAATAAATAAATAAATGAATGAATAAATTAATAAATGAATAAATAAATAAACAAATAAAATAAATAAACAAATAAATAAAAGTAATAAAATAAATAAAATAAAATAAAATAAAATAAAATAAAAGAAAGAGAAATAAAGGTGGTTAGTTCTACAAACTTATAGAGGTTAGTTTCAATCATGCTTTGTACGTCTGGTCGGTTCCGCTCGTGATTCGTACGACGTAGATCTACGCTCAGATCCAACAGGTACAGATGACCTCTACTTGCCCTTGAAGCCCTAGTACATAGGGCAAAGGTGGGTCGTAACTAGACTTCTCTTGTCGCGAGCTGTTCTCTTTCTTCTTCCTCTTCTTCTTCTTCTTCTTCTTCTTCTTCTTCTTCTTCTTCTTCTTCTTCTTCTTCTTCTTCTTCTTCTTCTTCTTCTTCTTCTTCTTCTTCTTCTTCTTCTTCTTCTTCTTCTTCTTCTTCTTCTTCTTCTTCTTCTTCTTCTTCTTCTTCTTCTTCTTCTTCTTCTTCTTCTTCTTCTTTTTCGATTTTAAATTTGAGGATTTTTTTTTTTCCATTGTCACATTTTATGCATTCATTCCTGGCCAGGTAAATGTGATTTTATCTACGTGGGGATTGGCCTCCAGTTAGTAGAATATCAAATTCAAAAGACGAAAATCTCTAGGCCCAGACATGGTACACAGACCAGAATATAGTGTTAAAATCGTTTCGCTGTGAAATAGTTAATCAAGGTTTGAGCCTCTGCGTGCGTTGTGTTACTTGAAGAAAACGGTAGTTTTGTGACAAGTTGAATGAAAGAGGCTGCGTGGCTGACTGTCGTGGTGTTGGTCGGGGCTGTAAAAAGCGAATTGACCCGGACACGATTTCATGCGCGCCTTGCCCGCCCTGACAAATAAACACAAAGGATTACGTCATCCATAACCAGCGTTTCTGTCGTTGGGA
Source organism: Oratosquilla oratoria (assembly GCF_046742065.1). Lineage (NCBI taxonomy): Eukaryota > Metazoa > Arthropoda > Malacostraca > Stomatopoda > Squillidae > Oratosquilla > Oratosquilla oratoria. Next base: position 7,659,382 of record NC_134811.1, read on the forward strand.
GAGCGTGACATTGCGCTGACCAAGTTGAGTGATAGAGGTGATAAAGGAGAGATTGAACGAGGGCAGTAGAAAGAAGGAAATTACAGAATAAAAAATAAACCGGCAATTTTATTTGAGTAGAACATATTCTAACTATACAAAAATAACAATTAATACTGATTCGAATAGATGTTACTGAAATACCTAAAATACTGAGAGCATAAAGCTTAAACACTTGATACAATATATGGTAAGAATAAGCACAAAGCCCCAGCGCATTTCATAGCTCGCCAAATAATATGACAAACAAATGCATTTCTTTTAAATTCTTCCGAATGTACACAACATACTCGTATAAGTACACCATGCATGCCCTCCCGTTAAGTAAATGTACACAAATTCATCAGGATTCTCGGCTTATTCAAGTACACATAATACATAAATGCATCATGACTCTTCGCCGCCAAAAACGCAAATGTATCAGAACTTTCCTTCCAACAATTTCACAAAATACACAGACCCTTTAGGCCTCTCGTTTCGCCAAGTTCACAAAAAAAAAAAACGTAGAAATTAAAATGAATGTATAAACTGTCTATATAACAAGTGCTTTTTCCTCCCTTATAAGGGAGGTAAATAGGTCAAAGGAATGTACCCACTCCCACTCCCACCCACTCCACTCCCATCC
>NC_134811.1:7662545-7665045 GCF_046742065.1 Oratosquilla oratoria
TTCCCCTTCCCCTTCCTTTTCCCCTTTCTCTTCCCCTTCCCCTCCTCTTTCCCTTTCCCCTTACCATCCTACTCCCCTCCCACTCTCCCTCCCCTTCTCCTTTCCCTTTCCCTTTCCCTTTTTCCTTCCCCTTCCCATCTCCCTTCTCCTCCTCTTCCCTTCTCCTTCTCCTTTCCCTTCCCTTTCCCATCCCCCTTCTCCTCCTCTTCCCTTCCCCTTCTCCTTCTCCTTTCCCTTCCCTTTCCCATCCCCCTTCTCCTCCTCTTCCCTTCCCCTTCTCCTTCTCCTTTCCCTTCCCCTTCCCATCCCCCTTCTCCTCCTCTTCCCTTCCTCTTCTCCTTCTCCTTTCCCTTCCCCTTCCCTCTCTCCTCCCCTCTCTCTTCCCCTTCGCCTCATCGTCCCAGTTGCCTTCCCTTTCGTCTTTCTCTTCTCCTTCTTCAACTCTCCAATATTCTAGACTTAGCTTCCCATTCCTTTTCCTTGTTCTTCCCTTTCTTCTTTCTATTCCTCCATTCACTCTCTCTTCCCTCTCCCCTTCTTTTCCCCTTACCCTTCCCTTTTTTCCCTCTTCCCCTTCTCCTACCGTCTCTTCACCTCCTTCCCTTTCCCTTTCCCCATTTCTCTTCCTCTTCCCTTTCGTCTTACCCTTCCGCTTCCTATTTTCTTTTGTCTTCCTATTTCCCTTCCTAATCTCTTCTCCTTATCCTTTTTACCTTTCCTTTTGTCTTCCTCTTCCCCTTTTGCTTCTTCTCGTTTTACTTCTCCATTCCCTTCCCCTTCCTCTTCCCTTTCCTTGCCCTTCCTTTCTCCCGCCTTCCCCATTTACTTCTTCCTTTATATGAGAATATAACTCGTAAAAAGAGGGGAAAAAGAGGGAAATTTCCCCTTCCCCCTTATCGTCATGCCTCCCGTGGAGGGAAAAAGGGGAAAGGGGAGGAAAGACGGAATCTTTCCCCTCTCTCTCTCTCTCTCTCTCTCTCTGCTCCCCCCCAGTGTTGAAAAATGACTCAATGACAAATTGGTTTATAGACAAACATTCTTGACAGTATATATTTTCACGTCATTCTCCACGAAACGGTTGCAAAAGTACAAGGGAATGGAAATTTTCGATATTCGTACAAGGGACGGCCTTCGCTGAAACCGCTTCGCCTCCACCGATACTTGAAGCCCCTGGAAAGCGCAGCCAAACCAGTCCAGTTCTTCAAGACAAACAGACCTTATAGATTATCACCATCAAACCAGATTCAAACTAGTTTACATCTACAAGTCTACTGAACCTTGTAGTACAACGACTCTACATTCAAAACGGCCCATTACTACAAGGTAACCAAACCTTGTAGTACCTGGAATTCAGGCTGGAACTGGTCCAGTACTACTTGATAACCAAATCTTGTAATAACCAGGGATCCAGCCTGGAACTGGCTCTGCTGGAACAAGCCTAATGAAACTGGAACCACTAGGGAATTCTAATTGGAGCGAATATTAAGCGAAATAGACTATTCAGCGACCAATACCTGTGTAGCATTCCTGATAATATTTGTTCCTCAACAGTATTAATAACAAGAGTAAATAGTGAACCTCGATATTCTGTGCATTATATAGTATATTACAAAGCTCTGAGCCAAATCAAAGTGGAGAATCAGGACGAAATACATATCTCGTTCTTCATATATTTTTATTTATTGAAACTCAGGCTGGATTTGCGCGAATATATTGAAAAGATTTTTTTTTTTTATAAATAAAAAATAAAATCGCTTCCGTCCTGTGAAACATAGATACAGCCTGGTTCACCGCATTTGCCCGGAGTCTAGACCACCGGGGCAGGGGCAAACTTTGGCTTCATGAGGCGGGGACGGAGGCCAACATGAGTAATGCAGTGTTAAACTCTCTCTCTCTCTCTCTCTCTCTCTCTCTCTCTCTCTCTCTCTCTCTCTCTCTCTCTCTCTCTCTCTCTCTCTCTCTCTCTCTCTCTCCCTCTCTTTCTCTCTCTCTCTCCCTCTCTGTCTGTCTGTCTGTCTGGTCTGCCTGTCTGTCTATCTCTTTCTCCCTCTCTTTCTCTCTCTCTTTCTTTCTCTCTCTCTCTCTCTCTCTCTCTCTCTCTCTCTCTCTCTCTCTCTCTCTCTCTCTCTCTCTCTCTCTCTCTCTCCCTCCCTCTTTGTCTGTCTGTCTGTCTATCTCTCTCTCTCTCTCTCTCTCTCTCTATATATATATATATATACATATATATATATATATATATATATATATATATATACATATATATATACATGCAATAAAAACACTAGGAGCGTGTGTTCACAAATGCGTAAATAACCACTAGGAAAAGTAAACTAACGAAGCAGAGCGCTTTCGTGTAATTACATCTTCAGTGCTGGAGATGTAATTACACGAAAGCGCTCTGCTTCGTTAGTTTACTTTTCCTAGTGGTTATTTACGCATATATATATATATATATATATATATATATATATATATATATATATATATATATATATATATA
>NC_134811.1:7667545-7680045 GCF_046742065.1 Oratosquilla oratoria
CAATAGGTCGTCTCACGAAGTACTTGTTAAACATTCACCGTGGTGGTGTTGTGGCTGATCTCGAATATCACCTTCTGTACTCTGTGGGACTTATTTGTTTCCTGTGGCTGCTAACAAGGTATTTTAATCACTACACTGGGACCCTTTTGGTAGCAAATGAGTGAACAGTGCCACCTTTGATGGGTCGGGAAGGAAACGCTCCTTCTCTTTTAGACCAGTTCCAAGTGAAGGCTTGCCATTAATTGTGGGTAAAAACTTTACATGTCCTCATTACCATTTTGGGTTGAACACTGGGTCGGAACTTACGGTGGTATTTAAAAAATCCTTATACAAATCTTTCCTTATATAAATTTTGAATAAATCCTTGGATGGATTTTTTCTAAGAATACCACCGTAAGAATCTGTGGTATTCTTAAAAAAATATTTCCTTATGTGAATATTTCCTTATATAAATCTTGTATAAATTCTTGGATTTTTTTTTTTTTTTTTTTTTTAGAATACCACTGTTAGTCTCTGACCTGAGACTGACCTCGTCCAAGAGGTCTGTGGGTCCGGTTGAAGGCTGTTGCCGGCTTGTGAGAATTCTGTGAAAAAAAACTGTGACCAAAATTCATTAGATAGTTGACCCTTTCCCTGAAGGATGTTACCTTCTACTGAATAAAACCGTCTAACTGCTGCTAAATAAATACTAAAGTCACTACATGACGATAGCTATTTTCTATCTGAATAAAATCACTTAGTGATAAAAAGAATTAATAGAAAATCGAAAACCATAACAAAACGGGTATCGACAATAGGTAATCCTTTCGTAGACCACGCTCCGTTAACGATATCAAAACCCTTGTTGGCAGTAAGAGTAATTACTAGAATTGCAAAGCGCTGTAACAGGGTTGATCAAATAATATCTCAGTATTCCGTAACCTTTATTTATTTGTATATTCTTGGTTGCACTAGATTGCAATCACAAAGATTTCAAGGTCGGTGCCCGAGGGATGTGAGTACAATTTAACTTATTAATTTCCAGGTAAGTCGTGGAACCGTTTTATCATGAGAACTCGCCAGGGGTGATCCCTAGGGCTGGAGGAGGAGGAGGAGAAGGAGGAGGAAGAGGAGGAGGAGGAGGAAGAAGAGAATAAACTTGAGAGGATCTACATCTCTGCGATTCTACGGAGTTTCCCCCCAAGTTGGTTAGCTTTTGTTTGGTTTGGTCACATTAGGATACATAACATTAGGCCACATTAGGTCAAGTTAGCCATGTTAGGTTAGGTTGATTTGAGTTAGGTTGTGTTTAATTGGGTAATATTTGTTTATTTTACGGTAGGTGAGATTAGGTGAGATGAGGTTAAGTTTGGTTAGGTCATGTTAGCTTGGGTGGGATAAAGTAAGGTTAAGATAGGTTAGGTTAGGTTACGTTACGTTAGGTGAGGTAAGATGAACTTATATAATGTTAGGTTATATATACAGGGTGGGACATAAAGATCTTTCACAATTGGAATCGGCAACGTGCTGGCTGTAGTAATGGTAGAGAGGCAGGACAAGTCTCATTTAGTAGACTAGACTCTATCATTTTTAATAAAAGATTCTCTCGGAGTGTTCAAGGAAATGTTTTTCTTGGCAATGATCTCTTTAAGGGGAGACGTGGGGTGAACGGCAAGGTCATCACATTTAATTTCTCGTGATCTTTTCCTTTAGGGATATAAAAAAGAAAAAAAAGAAAAAAAAAAAAATCTGACGTCATTCTCGAGCTCCCAAGGATTTGAAGGAAAATATTCGAGAAGTCGACAAAAATAAATAAATAAATAAATTAATTAATAGATCAATAAAAAAATGAGATGACACGGAATGTTATGAAAAACTTTCATCAATGTATTATCAACAACGACCGCCATTAGTCTGTGATTAATAAAAGCCAATCAAAACAAAACTATTCCAATTTAATTTTCAGAAAAATAATAACTTTATTTCTAGATATCTGTGTTCTCTTTTCACGTGGAATTTCCGTCAAAGATATAAAAATTCGATTTATTTCCATAGACCTTTGTGGTCCCCATTACGCGATTGAAACCGTTTATGGGATCAAGAACAAAAGTTTTTGAGCTGAGAGTGGAAGCTTAAGGGATAATCCAGATGAGTGGCAGTTTCTTCTCTGAAACAAGAATAGATGAATGTATGTATATATGAAAAAACATATAAAGGAATAAATAAATACATAAAACAACAATTGAGTAAATAAAGAATTATTAGTAAGTAAAGGAATAAGTGGACAAATGGAGAAAGAATAAGTAATTGAACAGATAGATGGCAGAAGGAGAAACAAACGATAAATAAATAAAGAAAATAACAGATAAATAAAAAGATTAGTTGAAAAATAAATTGATAGAAATATAGATGGCAGAAGGATAAACAAACAATAAATGAATAAAGAAAATAACTGATAAATAAATAAATTAATGGAAAAATAAATCAAAGAAAAAATATAGATAGAGAGATAAAGGTGAATAAAACAACTCCAGCTATATTATGTCATGTAAGCTGACTAGTGCAGCTGGAGTAGAAGGCAGACTCTGTCGGCAGAGTGGGTTTCGTGGTCTTGATGGTCCCCCTCTGAAAGGACGACCCCGCTCGCTTGTACTTCGCATCCGGCTCCGTTGTGTGATCGAGAGGTCTCCTGCCGAGTTCTCTCTCTCTCTCTCTCTGTCTGTCTGTCTGTCTGTCTGTCTCTCTCTCTCTCTCTCTCTCTCTCACACACACACACACACACACACATTCTCTTTCTTTCTCTCTCTCTCTCTATCTATCTATCCATCTATCTATCTATCTATCTATCTATCTATCTATCTATCCATCCATCCATCCATCTATCCATCTACCACTGTATTTATTCCACTACAATCCACTTGACTTAAAACACTTTGGAGTGTTGGCAGCGTCACAATAGTAGCCTTATTCTTTATTTGTTTATTTTTCTGACAATAAATCAAACAAAATGAAAAGCAAAAATCTGTTGTGTTGATAGAAGTGTCGGTGGCGTCGCAGTGGGAACTGGTTCATTTTCCAGATGATAAATCAAATAGAATAAAGTAAAGAAAGAGAAAAATATTCTGTTGACAAGAGTGGATTTCAGACATGAGTTCCAAGGACCGACAATAAATCCATGTCAGTGCCATGCTTACGTAGGGGTAAAAAAAAAAAAAGTCTTTTGCAAATGAAGGACAAAGAATTGGCCACTCAGGGAAATTAGAGTGATTAGTTAGTTCCTAGATTATTCTATGGGAATACATCTGCAACGATGATAAATCTAGGTTTCCCAGACGCATGGGTAGTAAGTCATCAAGATTCCCGGAGAAATCTAAATATACAGAGAGCGTCTTCAGGATCTCCATATTTGTTGAATGCATTATTGCGTATCTCTTACGTAAATCCTTAGCGACTCGCTACTATATATCTGAGATAGCGTTCCAGCCTCTGAGACACTGTTCCAGTACATTGTCTGTGAGACATTGTTGCACTGAATTGTTTCTGAAACTGTTGCAGGGGGTTGTCTCTGACATACAGTTACACTGCCTTGGCCTGTAGACATTGGTGCAGTGCAGTATTATTAAGTAACTGTTGCAGTGTCTCTGAAACATTATTATAGTGCATTGTCCCTGAGCATTGCTGCAATGGGTTGTTTTTTAAACGCTGTTGCAGAGACATTGTTGCAGGATATTGTCTCTCAAACATTGTTGTAGCGGTTTGACTCTGAGACACTGCTGAAGAACATTGTCTCTGAGAGAGTGTTGCACTGGATTATTCCTGAGACATTTTTGCATTGTACTCTCTCTGAGATATTATTTTAGACTTACATCACGACAGTTTAGAAAAATAGACGAGCAACAGTTCCTAGATAGTGTAGCGTTGCGGACACATAAACCTGATACAGCTGAACGTAGGATGATACATGTAGCCCTACGACAAACACATTCATAACGGGAAGCAAATTAAGATACACACTCGAGGTGAGGCTACGTTTATTCGCAAGTAATAATATACAGAATACCGAGGACACACTCCTAACAACTATTGCGGCGACACTGTCCTTAATGCATTAGGTTAATTTGTTTGTAGCCGTATCATACAGTATATATATATATATATATATATATATATATATATATATATATATATATATATATATATATCACAAGACGAAAATGTAGTAGCACATTTAGTAAAATGTTTTAAATAACCCACTGACGGAGAAACAAAGCAAAGGAGACAGACGAACTGTATATTTCGACCACTACTGTGGTCCTCTTCAGCAGTATTCTGGAATTCTGGAATTCAAGAAAAGACCACCTCGCTTGCGCGGGATCGGGTTTTGTGGGAGGGGAAGAACGTCTGTTAGAAAATGAAAAGATAGTAGTGTATAAAAGAGGGCTATTGCCACCGGGCGAATCGCGAGCAATTAGGGGCTAGATTGTTGTCATGGCATAGGAGGACTTGACCAGGAGCTTGGAGGGAAGCGCCCGACGCCGGAGGTTAGGAGGTTGGGATTACCAACGGGGTTACCAACGGGGTTAGGATCACCAACGAAAGTTGAGAAAATGGTAGGAGGCGTAGTAGTAGAGAAAGGGGGAAAAACGGAAAAATCTTTAGTGGGAGGTAAACTGAAATGAGAAGATGTAGTATAAGAGAAAGTGAGAAAGGAAGCGAATTTTAGTCGAAGAAAAAGGAAGTGTATATGTTTGTGCGTGGGATGCGGCTATGTTCGTGAGAGGTGTGTGTGTGTAATTTACGGTTAGTGAGTAGATTTCACTTCCCGCGTTTAGAGGGCGTTCCTGATTAGCCCCAGGTAAGGCATGAGGATTCCTGTTTTACCCCAGGTCAGGTTTGAGTAACGATATTATTATTATTATTATCATTATTACTACCATTACCATTATTATTATTACATTATCACCAGTCAAGCTGGTGAAGGGGTGTGTTACTTGTTGGTGCGGTTATACACGTTTTATCGTGTACACCGCACGTGGGACGGGCGCAGCTGACAGATAGTCTGTACGGTGTGGTCTAGGTGTAATATGTTGTATCAGATGTTTGTGTTTGGCGTGCAGTTTTTCTAGGTGTCTTGAGTGAAGTTTGTGTTTGTGTTGGTTGAGTGGACGGATGTTGGAAATTTGGTGTAGAGACTCAGAGGTTCTGAAGTCGCTCCATCGCGAGCCCGTGATGAACTGGACAGCGGCATTCTGAACCTTCTGATGCTCGTAGTTATTGGTGGCACATGTCAGCTGGCTTAGTCCCGGGGACTGGCACAGAATCGGTCTGACGAGGGCTAGGTACAATCGACGTTTGGTTCTCAGTGTTGCAGTTTTGAAGCGTCTGAGCCTACCCAGCACAGCCCTAGCCTTCGCTCCCTGCTTGCGGAAGTGTGGGGTCCAGGTAAGGCCACTATCAAGTGTGCTACCCAGCACACGGGTATGGTCCTTCGCTGGGATGTTTGTGTTGTTTATTTTAAGAGGAGTGTTTGTGATTGTTCTGTTGGTTCGTTTGCAGCGGAAGTGTACAGCATTGCATTTCGACGCGTTGGTCTTAATGCGCCACTGTTGCTCCCACGCGTGTGCCCCGTCTAGGATGTTTTGCATTACGTGTAACGCTCCCTGCAGCGTTTTGTGTCTGCTTATGTGGTTAGTGTCGTCCGCATACGAGAGAGTTAGAGCCTGGTTGCGAGGATAAGCCGGCTCTGGCAGGTCATTCGTATATAGATTGTACAGAGTGGGGGCAAGGACTGACCCTTGCGGCACTCCAGCCTTCGGCACAAAAGGTTGGGACAGACAGCCCCGCCACTTTATTCTAATTGACCTGTCGTCCAGGTAGTTGCAGAGCAACCTTGTGAACGGCAGGGCAAAGTCGAAGTTGTGGTACAATTTGTACTTAAGACCTTCGTGCCAGACAGCATCGAATGCCTTCTCCACATCCTTACAAACCAAAATGGCCTTACCAGGGCGACCGTCTGGCGGTCTTTGAACCCATTGAGTGATTATGGATATTACGTCTTCTGCACCGCGCCCCGGCCGAAAACCAAACTGGCAGTCCCTCAGCACATTCTCCGTCTCTAGGTACACGGTCAGGCGGCGGCTTAAGACGTGCTCGAACACCTTTCCAAAGTACTCCAGAAGGGAGATGGGCCGATATGAAAGGGGGGCGGAGGCGGGTTTCTGGGGTTTAGGAATGAGGATGGTATGGGAGGCCTTGAATAGTTGTGGGAAGTACCCAGAGGCTAGTGAGCTGTTATATAGTGTCGTCATGTGTGAGATTATGTTGTCTGGCATACGTTTGAGTATGTGTGCATCGATGCCTGAAGGGCCAGGGGATTTTAGTTTTAGTGCCGAGATAACCCCCTTTACCTCCTCCAAAACTATGGGGCAGATAAGGGGATCATCTTCATCTAACTGAGAGAGATCAACAGTCTCGTCGGGAATGAGGTCACTACAGCTGTTCATAAATGAGTTAACACTGTGCAAGGTGCTAAAGCAATGTGGTCCTTGCACAGGATGGGGCTTAAAGACCTCACTCCATGCTGACGCCAGAAGGTCAGCTTGGTGTTGGGGGGAGTGTGCAGAGTGGTTAAGATGGTTGATGACCTTGGGTGGTGGCACAGAGCACTCCTCCAGCTCACGTTTGAGGGTCCTCCAGAACTTGGAAGGGTCCTTCTCACAGGCGCCGGAGAGCGAGGCCATCAGTTGCTCCTCTTCTCGATGTGAATCGATGTAGAGGGACTTCCTCAGGCTACTCTGTAGCCAGTGCATGTCTCTTAGGATGGCTACACGGGCCTCTAGGGGTGCTTGTAATAGATCTGTAGATCTGTTTTGTAGTGCAATGCGTAGTCTGTTAGTGCGCATAGAAGCGGTGAACGTGGCAATCTTTCGGTGCTTTGTTCTAGGAATGTGCTTTTTTACAGCGTTTTTGACAAACTTTGTAAGTGAGCGCCATTCCTGCTCTATCGCCGCTTGTGGAGTGTTGTCCATGTTTGTGTTGGTGTATGTCGTGAGAGTGTTTTTGAAGCCTTCCCAGTCGGCCTGACTGTAACGTAACCGAGGCTCACTGGGGATAAGGATGGGTGAGGTGGAGATGCGAAGGATTAAGGGTATGTGGTCTGAGAGGGTGGGGGCACCGGGTGAGATAGTGGAGTTGAGGAAGAAAGCTCGGCTGTTGGAGAACACCAGGTCGGGCTTACCCTGCAATCCATGACCTATGAATGTGGGAAAGTCCGGACCTAGGAACTTCAGCCGGTGAAGTATAGTAAGAGAGTGTAGTTGCCGACTCACTGAGCAGAATGGATGCAAGGTAAGATGTACAAGAATTTATACAGTGAGAGAGGTACAAAGTAGGAACAAGGGGAGGTGGCTCAAGTCACATGTCCGAGGTGGGGCGGATTCGGTAGTGGTAATAATTTATTCACAGCATAAGTTGTTATACAATCAGGTGACCATTGCCCTTTTGATGTGTTGAAATTTGGCAAGTGTTTAATCAGGAAAGATTCAACTATCTTTCTCCTGAAGCTACATTTGGATTTATAAATTAATTCTGGATTGTTCCAATCTATGCGGTGATCCTTTGTTGATGTATGGAGGAAGACCGCGGAGTTGTTTTGTGCATACCTGACAGAGTTTTTGTGCTCTTTTACTCTGGTGTTGAGGTCCCTACCAGTTTGACCCCAGTAGACCTCATTACAGTCTTTACACGGTAGTTTATATACTCCTGGGTTATCATCTGATTTGGGTTTTTGATGTATATTTACTACCTTATGAAAAATGCTATTAGGATAGTTAAAGACCAATTTAATCTTATCTTGTGGTAACATATTAGAAGCTTCGTGCAATAAATGGTTGTATGGGATCTTTATACAAGTATTGTCCCAATTGTGCTGGTTGTTTGTTTGGGAAGAGTTCTTATAATAGCTGATTTTTGCCTTGCTAAGAGCTTTTGTCAACAACCAAGTTGGATAACCTAATTTGCTCAATTGTAAGTTTATTGTATCTAATTCCTTATTTAAAAATTGAACGCTACAAATTCTTAACGCTCTTAAATAGAGGCCCGAAGCAACACTTAGTTTAACCCTTTCTGGATGGTAACTAAAAAAAATTAAATAGCTACCAGTATGCGTGGGCTTTCTATATACTGTAAAATCCAAATGTCCATGACTTCTGATCACTAGTATGTCCAGAAAGGGAATGCTGTTGTCCTCTTCCCATTCGACTTTGAATTTTATACTAGGTGACAAATTATTAAGCTTGATGTAAAAGTCATTAAATGGTCCCCAACTATCGTCCCAAAACGTAAAAATATCATCAACGTATCTAAACCAGATCATGTCGGACATGCTACCGGACATAAAACCACCCGACATGATCTGGTTTAGATACGTTGATGATATTTTTACGTTTTGGGACGATAGTTGGGGACCATTTAATGACTTTTACATCAAGCTTAATAATTTGTCACCTAGTATAAAATTCAAAGTCGAATGAAGAACAACTTATTTATCGAACTGAGACTACATCCAAGACAAATGACGTGATCTGAGCATCGCTGCATGTTTGAGGACTGTGCGACTTTATACAGATTCATAGGTCAAACGAGACTCAGCATCAGACATCGCTTCTCATTGCAGCTACAGAAAGGATCATAAGAATTAGCTTGCAAGAACGCAGTCAAATGAAGCAAATTAACCTTCAGCATTGAAGACTCGAGAAAGGTTTCTGACTATCAGTATGATGTCAAATGTAGAGTTCTTTACTCTTTCGTTAAAAGTAGAGAGGAAGTCTCCATCTACCTCCCGTATTTTCCTCCTTCACTTCGTTCAACACAACCGCCACTAATATCGAAACGGTCAGGTCGCATCCAAGCGAGAATTCGACTGAGAAGCTTGGCCAGTTCTAGTTATTGTAAACACGCAGTTGTGTACGTACTTGTGTTTATTGTTTCATTATTGTAAGTATTGTTTTTTATATTCTAGTTGGTGTCTTATTTTAATTTATCTATTCTATTAATTACCAGTTAGCTTTCAGAACAGTCATTATTCCTGATTATTTTTCCTTAAATATAAAGATAAATTTTGGATAACTTGTCTTTACACATATTACGCACACACACTCACACACACACACGCGCACACGCACAAACACACACACACACACACACACACAAACACACACACACACACACAAACACACACACACACGCGCACACACACACACACACACACACAAACACACACACACACACACAAACACACACACACACACACACACACACACACACACACACGATTTATTTCATCTAAAGGAAACCCTTCCCACAGTCAAAGAGTTGTGGCGGAATACGTAATAATACACATTATCTTAACACAGTTGTGATACCTTGGTCTTGGACAGCTGCGTGGTAGTCCATAAACACCTGAGAGAAATTGAAACATAATGAAACAGTTTACTGCTGTTGCAGTCCTCCAGCTGAATAAAATTGTCTAATCTGAAACGAGAGGCGTGGAGGTGGGGTCTTGACTGATCTGTTGAAATTCTTCTTCCCACAAATTATTCCCTCATTTATTTATTTTTTCTTTTTGTCCTGAATGAAGGTACACCAACGTACTGACGGTAAAAAAAAAAAAAAAAAAAAAAATCATCGGGGGTTAGAGCATGTCTGTTGTTGACATCTGGTCCGTGGGTTGACATGGGTGAAATTGTCCGCGACTAAGGGTCTGTGAACGTAGGAATGACATATGAGTGACGTAGAAATGACGCTTCAAGCCCGATTCTGACAGTTGGTTAATAAGGGAGACTCGTTTATCCTTATTTATCCGCGTGCGAGTCCCCAGTAAGGCAATGAACAGTCCTCCACGTGACGTCATGGTGACGTAATGAACTACTGCGGACACCCGACCCTGTCCCTTGATATAATGGAACCATGTAAATGTATATTCCATTTTTGTTGTATTAATAAACCTTATTAACAAAAAATCCTTATTCACAAGGGAACTATCGTATGTAGAATTATATCATATACTCATGATATATTTTCATCATTTCTATATACTGTCAAGGTTCAACTTCGAGCGACGTTAATAGTATATCCATTCACACCACAGAGGACAAGAATAATGAGGGTTGCAGACCCGGGTCACTCTCCCTTTGGGTGATTGTGCATGGTCACTACACTGGAGTTTACTACATGTGTGTAGAATGCAACCAGTAAGCTAGGGAGTTACGAATAAAAGTGCAGAGGTAATTATAAAACTCTATCTGGCGTTGGTTACACCCATTCTTGTGCAGTTTTGGTTTTCGTCCTAAAGAACGGACATGGTCACTACACTTAAGATTACTACATGTGTGTAGAATGCAACTAGTAAGCACGGAGGGTTACGAATGAAAGTATAGAGGTAATTATCAAACTCTATCTGGCGTTCATTAGACATATTCTTGTACAGTTTTGGTCTTAGTCCTATAGAGTGGACATAGTCACTACACTTGCGTTTACTACATGTGTGTAGAATGCAACTAGTACAGTTTTGGTCTTCGCCCTATAGAATGGATATCCATTCGCTAGAATCAGTACAAAGGAGAAGGGCCAAAGTGATACATTGGCTGATTAAAGGCTTTAACAAGGGCGACGTAAACAAGGTCATTATATTAAGATAACAGGACAGGACTCACACTTATGGATTTAAATCGGACAAATTTAGATTTAAGAAGGAAGGAACCAAGAACTGGTTTACCATTAGAGTGGTCAACGAATGGAATAGACTTAGTAACCATGAGAGACGATATAGTTACGAGGTGGGAGATCCAGTTAGGCATTGTTCCGAGGACTTCCCAGGTGTAACGAAAATAGGGGCCTGAGGCTTGAGAATCTGGACAGTGGTATGTGGGGCAGGGTTTGTCATCTTTGCCTTGGGGTTAATCAGAAACAACGACGACGACAACAACAACAATAACAGTAGCAGCAGCAGCAACAACAACAACAATAACAACAGCAATAACAACAACAACAAAACAACAAAATAACAACAACAATAGTAACAACAATAACAACAATAAATATAAGAACAACAATAAAACAACATCATCAACAACAATAACAACATCAACAACAATAGCAACAGCAGCAACAACAACAGTAACAACAACAAAATAACAACAATAATAGCAACAATAACTATAACAACAACAATAAAACAACAGCAATAACAACAACAACAACAATTATCAACAGCAGCAACAACAACAAAAACAACAATAACAACAATAATAGCAACAACAACATAAACAATAACAACAATAGCTATAACAACAACAACAATAACAACAACAACAGCAACAACAAAACAACAACATCAACAACAACAGTAACAACATCAACAACAACAACAACAAAATAGGAGAAATAATAGAACAATAACTATAACAACAACAATAAAACAACAGCAATAACAACAACAACAACAATTATCAACAGCAGCAACAACAACAAAAACAACAATAACAACAATAAATAGCAACAACAACATAAACAATAACAACAATAGCTATAACAACAACAACAATAACAACAACAACAGCAACAACAAAACAACAACATCAACAACAACAGTAACAACATCAACAACAACAATAACAACATCAACAACAACAACAATAACAACAACAATAGCAGCAGCAACAACAACTGATATTCGCACCCTATAAACCTGTTCTCACTACCATCATACAATTCTTTCCAAGTGAGAAAAACTCCCTGGCCGGCGCAAGTGTTAAGCAAATCTCGATTAAGGAAACTATTTGATTTACAAAGCTACATGATAGCATATGGCGTTAGCTAGAACAACTGAACTAAAACAATCACCGAAACTTAAGTTATTAACACAGTTACGATATGACATAATACAACAAGTGTTTTGCACGTGCTTTCGCAATATACCAAGTTGCATACCTATGCAAAGTTTGTTACAAGTTCATGAAAGTTTAAAACACAATGAACTAATGTGAGGAAATACGCTGGGGCACCTGGCAATTCTAATTATGCAATTAAATATTCAATTAATTCTGTACTAAAACATTTTCGTTCACAAAGACTCTGTTTTATTGCAAACAACTAATGCAAACAGAAATGTGTTGAATATTTGGCAGCGAAAACTGCATTCTTATAGTAATTAAAAAAAAGAATGAAAGGCATTTTATTCGTGGAAGCGCTATAGATCTGGCTTTTGCAAAGGTTGTTTATGTGACTTTGAAATGATGATTCGATCTATTCATCCAATAGATTTTTTTTTTCTTTTTTTATTATTATTATTTTTTTTTTAACCAGAAGGCATGGGCTTCCACCTAATGAAGAACAATGGAATTGTGTCCCAAAATTCACATATATCCTACTCAAATCATACGGGCAAGCAGTTAAATCAACTGTTTATATCACTTTCACTGCACAGGGGAGTTTCCAGTTGAATGAAATTGGCCACTAGACCA
>NC_134811.1:7692545-7697545 GCF_046742065.1 Oratosquilla oratoria
TTTTCTTGTATAAATATGCGCCTTTTTTATATTCGTAAACATGTATGTGTGTTCAGATGTGTAGATATGGATATATTCCCTTTGATTTATTAATATGTCTCTCTATCTATACAGGACGTGTGAATTGATTATGCATGTGTAGGAATCAACAGAAGTTATGTGTTTGTTTGTGTCTGTAACTGTATTTGTCTCTGCGTTTGGTTTTATACATATATCTATGTGCATGCACGCAGATACACAGTACATTTTCTGAAAGAGTGACTGCCCGTTTTATAATTATACATAAAAACATATCCACCAAGATGAATGAAACACGGTTTGATCTTATCATAGTGATCAAGAATCTTGACTTTCCACAAACACTAAAGTTGCCAATTACTCGATATTTGGCATTTATCGGAAATAAGATGAGATTAAAAGATTTTGATCGCATTTCGAACGATGTAGTCTCGCGTTCGAATCCTGCAGATGCCAGCGACTTCCGCTTCCTTTATGGACTTGATCACAAAAGGACAAAGGTGACGATTTGAGTCGTAGCTTAGGCCGTGAGTACTGAACACAGTGTCTATCAGGGGTACCAACCAAACAGACGTCGTTGTATGAGTTAACTGTTCGTTTCCATGTACTGTACATATATCGCAAGCGGGCATATTTTTTTTCGTGAGGGAACATAAATTTGTATGGAGTTATATATCTGTAAGGGGACTGTATATGGTCTCGAAAACACGCTTTTTGTTCGTATGTGGATTTATGCATTGTATGCGTTCTTGTGTACATGTGAGTGTTCTGGTGTGTGTATATGCTCGTGTTTTATTTGGTAATGCATTACAATTTACAAGTATCATTACGGTGCAGACATTTTTCTATACTTGTATGTCTTAAGAAACTTAGTGTGTACGTTAGCTTGTGTGTGTGTGTACGTTCATGTCTCTGTGTACACCACACAAACATTGATTTAAATGTATATGTTTGCAAATGTATACGAATACATGTGTTGATTTGTGTGTGTCTATGAATATTTATTTTATGTGCTTATATCAAGCTCTAGTCATACATACCATTGTGCATATTGTTCATTCGTTGCTTCACTGACGTTTATGACAGCTTCATTGTATAGGGGCTCTCATGCACTGTCGTCGACACCCTCCCAAAACCATTTACTTCATGAAGAGAGGTGCTTTGTCTTTCCTGAAGTAAATTTACGGTCTTTTTATCATGAAAACCAATTTTTTGGGGTTCTCATCGACCCATCTTGGGTTTCCTATCGGCTGTGCCAGACACCAGTATTCCTTCGCCCCGGTGATGAATCCCCCATTGTTGGGCGCCTCGCCCCCCCCTCGCGCAACCCCGGTCCCCCTCGCCCCACCCCCTCTCCCCCCCGTCCCCCTCGTCAGAGAGGGAACATGCCCCAACTATTTTTAGTCTCACCCGCTCGGTCTAACATGCATGCTCTTGCAATCCTAAGGGAATTTGTATATGTCAAGAATGTAAAGCGATTTACTTCGCTTTTATGGAAAGTAATTTGTTTCATACTGGAACATAGTTTTATCTTTTCCTCCGTATACCCATATATCAGTAAAACTCTCCAAAACCGTTTTAGAATGACAAACCAGTTCTCTTCCATATGAACCGTAATCCTTTCATACATAGATGATATTCATCTATTCATACAAACTCACATACATCCATTCATACATACATACATACTTACATACATACATACATACATACATACATACATACATACATACATACATACATACATACATACATACACACACATACATACATACATACATACATACATACATACATACATACATACATACATACATACATACATACATACATACATGTGTACACACACACACACACACACACACACACACACACACACACACACACACACACACACACACACACACAAATACACAAACACACACACACACACACACACACACACACACACACGCGCGCGCGCATATATATATATATATATATATATATATATATATATATATATATATATATATGTATGTATGTATGTATGTATGTATGTATGTATATATAATCATAAGTGTATGTGTGTGTGTGTGTGTGTGTGTGTGTGTGTGTGTGTGTGTGTGTGTGTGTGTGTGTGTGTGTGTGTGTGTGTGTGTGTGTGTGTGTGTGTGTGTGTGTGTGTGTGTGTGTGTGTGTGTGTGTGTGTGTGTGTGTGCATGTGCATGTGCGTGTGTGTGTGCACGTGTGTATTATGTGTAAGTGTATGTGCGCTCGTGTGGGCATTTTTATATACATACAGGCCTGCATATTTGTTATAAAGGGGCGTGAGTTTGGGTGTGAATGCCCAAGCATGCGCATATACCTAAATATCTATATGCATGCAAATACCTGATTGAAAATAAATACATATTCAACAGAAGCCTCTTAAACGCATATCCTATTTTCCAGTAAGTCCATGGAATTATCCGGGATATTCGATTATGCGGATCAACGTCATCGAGTGAAGTGTATTGTTGACATTCTGTGTCCTTTTTTCATGATTTGTGTGAATCTCTCACTCAAACTGGGTCACTGAGGGTAACAAGAAGACACAATTTCTAGTTTTCTGCTTTGGCAGCGTCTGTAAGGGTTTCTGAAGTCTTTAACCTTTTCCCAACGCTGACCTTGATTGAATAAATCTATTTTGTACCAGCTAGAACACATTTATAAGTCATCAAAATCGGTGGAAGGGTAGCAGGCACTCGTGTTTCTATTTTCACCACAATAATATTATATCTGCTTCTGGTCATGGACGACGAAAGAAGTCCCTCACTCTTCCTGACCTCCAGTTTGTCCTTCAGGTCGTCCTTGTTCTTCAGAAAACCCAGCAGAAATCTTTAGGAGACTCCTCTCTTAATTCTCGAAAACCACTGGTGTGTTTGCGTCCGTGTGTGCATGTGTGTGTGTGTGTGTGTGTGTGTGTGTGTGTGTGTGTGTGTGTGTGTGTGTGTGTGTGTGTGTGTGTGTGTGTGTGTGTGTGTGTGTGTGTGTGTACGTGTGCGTGTATGTGTGTGTTTGTGTGTGTGTGTGTGTGTGTGTGTGTGTGTGTGTGTGTGTGTGTGTGTGTGTGTGTGTGTGTGTGTGTGTGTGTGTGTGTGTGTGTGTGTGTGTGTGTGTGTGTGTGTGTGTGTGTGTGTGCGTGTGTGTGTGTGTGTGTGCGTGTGTGTGTGCGTATACGTGTGAGTATATGTGCGTGTTTGTGTAATGAGTTAATACTGAAAAGGGAGCAAAATAAAAGAGGAAGTAGGATGGAACAGAATGAAAGAGGAAAAGAGAGGAAAGAGAGGGGAGGGGATACGCAACGTAGAGAGGAGGATAGGAGGGAGATTTCGGAGTGGGAAGCAAAGGGAAGGAAGAGTAGAAAGGGGGATTACAATGGAGTGAAGAGGATTTGTGGGACTGTGGTGGTTTGTGGTCAGATTAGAGGAGCGGGTCCCGGGTTTGCTCTCTCTGCTGAGTCTGTTGTGGCTGACGGTAGTCGGTTTTATTCAACCGAAGCACCAATTAGGAAGTCAATTGGGTCTCGATCCTTGTAAACCCTTACTTTGTTGTCGGTATGTTTTCTTTACCTGAATAAAACAGTCTGGCGAAATAAAAACAAATATCAGTAGTGTACGTAGCCTTGTTGAAGGAGTTAAGTTAATCAATACGGTATCACGTTATGTTTATTTTATTAAGTTGATACCAGTCTTTTATACACAGCTGAGCGGCACACAAATGGCTTCGTGTTAAAGAAAATCTGGGTAATCAAAACATTGTTTATTTCTCTCTCTTTTTTTTTTTTTATGTTGTCACCTTGAACTTGGATAAACCTTTTTTGTGTGTACTTTTCATTCTCACCCTTGTATGATCTTTAAATTTTTTTTTTATAATAATGGGATAAAAATTAGATATATTCCTTATGCATCCATCTATTAAACCACAGACAAAAAATATTAGAGCAAGTATTATCTTACAATGATTATTGATTGACTTCTGCAGTTTTTATTGTTTAATAACGTGAGAAAAAATAAATATATTCATTATGTTTGTCTGTTATCATTTGTCTGTTTCTTTATTAATTTGCTTGATTCTCATTTATTATTAGTTATATGTGAATTTATTATTATTTACTATTTACCTGTTTGTTTAATATTTAACTATACCTATGCACTTATTTTATTTATCATTATTTACTTTATTGTAGTTTTTATTTATATATTTATTCATTTATCTATTTATCTATCATTATTATATCTTTTTTGCATCCAACCTTAATATGGACCAAAAGGTCTCCTGTCGGCATGTTCCGCCTTTGTAATCCTTTGTAATTACTCCATAAAACCACAGACGAAATATATTAGAGCACGTATTATCTTACAATGATTATTGATTGACTTCTGCAAACGCTTTTCTATAAATGTGCGTCGAGGCGATCATGCCAAGACAATATTCGCAACAATTTTGCGTCACTCCAATGTGCCGCGGCACACACTTTGAGCAACAGTTCCCCAGACTGTGATGACGCCATTGCTTATGAACAAATAACGTCAGAGACCATAAAGCTGTTCCATAAATGACGTCATAATTCATGACATGATTTATCAGTAATAGATGCCGTCACAGAGGATGAAGTCATTCCTTAATGGGAAGTGACGTCATAAGTTATTGCGTCATTTGTCCATGACGCTGTTTTTTTTTTTTTTTTTTTTAGATTTTTCAGTGTGGACTAAGTCTCTGATACACAAAAATTCCCTTCAGCCGTATTAAAGTTTCTCATAATGTAAGTACTTCCGTGTTGAGTGGCGGATTGGTTTCTAATCGAACACATTTAGAAGACCTCCATTTGTCATGGAGATTCAAGCACATATGTCAAACATAACAACCCCAGTCGCAGTATAGCGCCTCCTGGTATGGTGTGTATTCCACAATAGGTACCCATATTCTGAGTATTACAGATAGAATCCAGGTACCTCCCG
>NC_134811.1:7700045-7705045 GCF_046742065.1 Oratosquilla oratoria
CCCAAGTTTTCGGCGATGGCATTCAAATGCCGAAAACAGTCGACTTTGTCAAATCCAGCAAACCTTTGATACCTCAGCATAGCATCCATCTCCCTGTTTGAACCAATAAAAAACAAAACCTCGAATTTAATGAGCGAGGTTGCTCGCCATCTTTCCTTAATTCCCTCAACACGATAAAGTTATTCAAAGATTTATTTCTGACAATAAGATGTCTTACTTAATCTGTAAAAAATGACGATTCAGGAATATGTCGTTAAGTCAAATCAGTTTTTCGACCCTGGGGACCACATCGCACTGAAGACAGATGGTGCAGGAAAGATACAAAGATGGTTGTTGGGAGAAGGTATAGCACAGCGATTCCCAAACTATGGGTCGCGACCCAAGCATGGGTCGCGAAGTGTTCAAGAATGGGTCGCGAGACCTTGTTAAAAAAAAGAATCTAAATCACTGTATTTTCATTCCATTGTGTTGTCAATAAAAGAAGACTTTCGAAATTGCTTTTTGATGCTTGGGTCGTCACATCTTCACCAGATCTGAATTTGGGTCGCGGACAAAAAAAGTTTGGGAAACACTGGTATAGCAGATGTTAAAAGTAGTCCACAGTCTTCTTTTAGTGAAGATTTGTCTCCAATTAATTATAAGATGGTACAGCGTATATCTGGTCCATAGGGGTATCACTAAAATCCCTTTAATATTGACTTTGAAAAAAAAAAATGAAGTACATAGTTTACTTCGGAGTCCATCCCACAACGTGAATAAAACAACTCATGTATTAATAAAATTGTCTTTCTTTAGGAAAATTAATTCGTTTGGCATTTGCTAGAACAAAAATATCTAAAGTACAACTGCCTCCACTTGTAAGTACTACACAAAGCAGATAACTCTTGGTAACGTATACCTATAAGTCGTAGCCTAAGAATTATTGGTATCTGTACAGACGTCAGCCACTGTACTACTTAGAAGTGAAAGAAACTTGTACATGCTGAAGAAGTAACTGTGCACGATTTTTAAAAAGAAGATCTTGCTACTGTCAAAGATATCACCTCTGACCGTTGTATTTGAGCAATTATGGTATTTAATTGTCGCTAGAAATCATGGGGAGTTTAATCAAAGTCTTTTCACACACAAGCTGTAATCTTAGTCGACGCTATATGGTCTTTCTTAAATCTCAGGATAGTCATGGTATAAAAACAACCAAGTCTGATTTGTTTAGTTCATAATCCTAAGCGGTTCATTCTGTTGATAACTGTGTAATAGTTTAGTGCGTGATCACTATTATATGGGTTTTGTTCAAAGACATGAGGGATCTGCTTAGCAGTGAAAAAAACTCCAAGACGGAATGACTCCCATATGATCTCATTATTCCACCACGTATTGGTAAGGCGAAATGTCAGTACTTTATGTTATGATATAGTCTTTTAGACTTTTGCCCATAATAACCGGTGCTTTTATCCATAAGAATAATATTCCACAGAAAAGGTGAAGTTATATAAGATGTAAAGGAGATAGGAAGTCGGTAGAAAGGAAGGATTGTGGAATTTAAGAGTGAATAGTGTCCTTTTTTGAGGGCAAAATTACTTTCAAGTCATAAAAGAATACTACATAACTTTGGCTCGTAGGGATGTCAATAAAGTTCCTAGAATGATGACCGCAAAAATTTATGCTGTTAATACTCCATACGGGATGTGTGATAAAGTACATAACATAGTACATGTGTACTTTATACCAGAGCATATCTACAACCCTTGTAGTACAGTTCTGTAGCCAAATGAACACAGTGGCAAGCTTTGATATTTTGTTCTTGATTTGACCAAACTTTATCAGACCTTATTTTTGACCAAAAGGCCTCTTGTTGATATACTTTATCATTGTAACTCATTATAACTCGTTCTTCATAACAGAGTTATGATTTAGATAGTTTTGTTAACGTTAAATGAGTCTAGTTAACCTATGTTGGCCTACAACTCATATGGATAGTGT
The DNA here is from genome assembly GCF_046742065.1 of Oratosquilla oratoria. Classification (NCBI taxonomy): domain Eukaryota; kingdom Metazoa; phylum Arthropoda; class Malacostraca; order Stomatopoda; family Squillidae; genus Oratosquilla; species Oratosquilla oratoria. The sequence goes on from NC_134811.1 coordinate 7,702,026, forward strand.
CGCCAATGTATGTACCTTCTCAAGTTAAGCATATGACGGTGTATTTGCAAGAGAACGTTCCGATAGATCTAATGATTATTTCTGAAACTATGAATTACAATTATAAAGCATGATGGCATAAGAACAGTTGGTTCAAGTAAGACTTTGAACTGAAATATATTAAATTGCCTCGGATTGAAACTCATTTCAGTTATCGACAACACGAATGGCAAAACTGTTTCTAATTTCTACGTTAATTTACGTCCAGAAAGTTTGAGGACATTAATTCTTGTCATGTTTGTATGGAGTGTGAAAATATTTTCAATTCTGATGTTATCTATTCCCTTTAGAATCATAAACTTGTATGAAGTCTTCCTAACTTTCGTCTGTTTTTTCTTTTTCTTTGGAGAAAGGATTCAAGTGTGTTAATCTGTTTTTGTATGGTTTGTTTCTTATGTTTGGTATGAAATCTGCGACTCGCCGCTGTATTCTCTCCAATCTATTAATATCTTTAATGAGATTAGAATAACATAAAGAAACCAAATATTCCATGTGTGGACGGAACAATGATCTGTAATTGGCCGATGATAGTCTAACTTTTGAAGTCAAAAGATTCCATTACCAATCCCAGCATTCTCTTTGTTCTCTCTGAGGCAAAGATTCCTTTCATTTTTCACAAGGATTGTTTTTGTTCAAATTGGCTGTAGTTGAAGATTGCATTATCTATACTTATAAACAATTATTCTGAATAACACATTTACTTGGGTCAAATGATATTAGCAAGGCAATTGCTTTAGTTTGTATAAGTCTCCTTGAATTCCCAAGTGATTTAAATGATAATTTGCTATTCCACATAGCTTAGTATTATCAAGTGATTTGCAATAATATATATATATATACATGTGTGTGTGTGTGTGTGTGTGTGTGTGTGTGTGTGTGTGTGTGTGTGTGTGTGTGTGTGTGTGTGTGTGTGTGTGTGTGTGTGTGTGTGTGTGTGTGTGTGTGTGTGTGTGTGTGTGTGTGTGTGTGTGTGTGTGTGTGTATGTTTATAATTTTATATTGGGATGGTTTAGACACATGGAAAGAATGAGTGAAGAAAGATAAGTAAAAGAGGTGTGGAAGTCAGAGGTGGAAGGAGTGAACATGAGGGGGCGACCTAGGATGTGATGGATGGATGGGGTAAAAGGGACATTGGGAAAGAAGGGAATTTCTGTTGAGAAAGGACGGGAGAGGACAGAAGATAGAGGTGAATGGAGAAGTGTTGTGTATGGATGATGCTGTGATGCATGTGGGCGAGTGGGTGGGGGATAGGTGGTGAGGAACTATGTATGAGAAATAAATTGATGCAGCCCGAAGGGATTTCTCCCCGTCTTCTCCTTTTCTGCATGAAGGGACGGAGGGAGTAGGGGTCGCCGAATTAATGAAGCGGCCTAGCTGTGGATGTGCTGTGTCTTGCGACACTGGTTCTGACCCAGGGCAGATGTAGGGATGACCCGTCATCCAAGAGTGCCAAGATAAGAGGGAGAGAAGAGAGTGGAGGGGAGTGGAGTATGTAGGGGAGGGAATGGGTAGGAGAGGTTTCTATGCCTTTGCCTTTTGGCTACCCCCCGTGTAAAGGTGAAAAAGCCTTTGGTATATGTATCTATATACGTATATATATATATATATATATATATATATATATATATATATATATGTATATATCTATATCTATATATATATATATATATATATATATATATATATATATACATATATATATATAGGCGCGAGTGTCTTATATATATATATATATATATATATATATATATATATATATACATATATATATATATATATAGGCGCGAGTGTGTCTTATATATATATATATATATATATATATATATAGCTATATATATATATATATATATATATATATAGGCGCGAGTGTGTCTTATATATATATATATATATATATATATATATATATACATATATATATATATGTATGTATGTATGTATGTATGTATGTTTATATAGAAAATATCAACATAATGAAAGTGTTTAGAAATTAGATTGTACTTTTCTTCTACTATGATCTTCTGTCATCAAATTAATATTTTCATAGGTTCCCACCTGTTATGGATTTCTAATCCTTCAGAAAGTAGGTCAGGACACCTGAACACCGGCACCTGAATGTGAACTAGATTGTGTTCATTGGTCCTCTTTTAGCGTTTTTTTTTTTTTCTCTCTCTCTTTAGGCTGTAGAAAAAAGAAAAAAGGAAAACATACAAAGTACTCCGTGCTCAAAGTTTACACATACATAGTAGATTTTAGGACAGAAATATTGGAGGTGAATGAAACCGGAGAGTCTGAGGGAACAAGAGCATCAACAAGTGCATCCCGGAGCGAAGCGTCGCCTAGCGGGCGTCGCCTCGCGGGTGACTTGATTGCGCATTTATTTGAAACAGAATGATAAACGACGCGTTTCATTTCTCGGCCGTTCGGGTCATCCATCTCCTCTTCCCCCCGTCCCTCCCCCTCGCCCCTCGTCCCCCGCGGTACGCGAGACGCCGAGACTCCAGTGCATAAGCACACAGTCTTTGTAAAACTCGCCTCAGCTCTTATCAGGTCACGCAGCGAAGTGACCTCTTTTTGTGAACCGGGGATAGTTGAGCCTCGTAGGTATTTGGAGTCTCTGGAGGACAGGAATAGATTTTTTTCCTTAACTGTTCTCTTCCATGAATTCACAGCGCTTCCCTTAGGAGCCTGACCTCACCTTACCTCACTTGACCTCACCTGACCTGGTCTAGACTTGATCTAACCTGGCCTAACATGATCTAATTTGAGTTTACCTGATATAAATTGACTTAATCTAACCTAATGTAACCTAAGTTAACCTAATTTCACTCAACCCAACTTAACCTAGCCTAGCCTAGCCTATCCTAATTTACCAAGACATAACCTAACCCAACTTAACCTAACCTAACCTAACTTAACCTAACCTAACCTAACTTAATCTAACCTAACCTAACCTAACCTAACCTAACCTAACCTAACCT
>NC_134811.1:7710045-7712545 GCF_046742065.1 Oratosquilla oratoria
TTAGTAAACAATGCATGCAAAGAAAATTCGCAAATAAATAGAATCTTTTCGTGTTGCATTTTCGTTTGGTTCCACTATATTCTCATGTAACCAGTTTGTGTAAAAAACAAGAAAAAAGAAAAGAAAAGAAAATTTGAGTGAGATCAAATCATCTGATTTGTTCTATTTGACCTCAAAATATCCCAAAAGATCGAAAAAAAAGCATTATTTCCCCTCCTTGAACGTTTTCAATGATTATCGCTCAGACCTGCAGTCTTCAGGAATCGTAATAGATATTTTTACTTTAAACTGCAGTCTCGATTTCGAAGATTTTATGTTTCTAATTTCGCAACGTCTTCTGTCTGACGGAAGAGCCTGTTAACTCCAATTTAGCTTGAACAACTGTGTACTGGCAGGTAATTTCCAGGAAATAATATATAAACACCAGAGAAACGTACGATAAATACAGAAATACACACACAGACACACACACACACACACACACACACACACACACACACACACACACACACACACACACACACACACACACACACACACACACACACACACACACACACACACACACACACACACACACACACACACACACACACACACACACACACACACACACACACACACACACACACATACACACACACACTCACACACACATACATGCATATATATATATATATATATATATATGTGTATATATATGTATATATGTATATATATATATATGTATATATATATACATACATATATGTATATATATATATATATATATATATATATATATATATATATATACATACACACACATTCAAGGGCATTATTCATTTAATTCCACGCTACAAAGTCTTCTGTAAGGGTCACTGTCTTAGCCTTTCGATGGAGAGAGTTTGTGACGTTGAACCATATTATCACAATTAAGTTTAGTAGGTTATGAGTATATGGACGTCATTTCAATCCTAGCTGCAAATATAGGAGACTACGCATTGGACAGTTGCTTTCTAAGATGGTGAGGTCTGCCCAATTCCTCTAGACAAAGCCTCCATAATTCCTGATTTCACCGTGAGTACAATCCTGTGGGCTGATATTCGGTTCCCGGTCCGGGGCAGGGATCCCGCAAAGACACCCAAAAGGCAACAGACTGATTAATTAAAGCATTTAGTTCTCGTTGACTTCCAATTCGACTTTGTAATTACCTTTAGTCGTAATTCACCCTTCCCCCGTTATTTTAATCTCGTCTCTTTGTGCAGCATCTGCATGTTTCAAACTCCCTTCAGAGTTTTTTAGAATTTCTTTGAATCTTCCAGAGCCTCTTTGGAGCTTTCAAGACTTCCTGTGAAATTTTGAACTTTTTGAAGTCTTCAAGGCCCTCTTGAAATTTTCAGGCTCCTTCTAGAGGCTTTTGAATTCTCTTTTAATCTTCCAGAACCTCTTTTGGGTTTTCTAGACTCCCTGTGAAATTTTGAACTTTTTGAAATCTTCAAGGTCCTCTTGAAAATTCCAGACTCCTTCTAGAGGCTTTCGGATTCTCTTTTGATCTTCCAGAACCTCTTTGGGGTCTTTTAGACTCCCTGTGAAATTTTAAACTTTTTGAAATTTTCAAGGCCCTTTTGAAAATTTCAGACTCCTTCTAGAGACTTTTGGATTCTCTTTTAATCTTCCAGAACCCCTTTGGGGTTTTCTAGACTCCCTGTGAAATTTTAAACTTTTTGAAATTTTCAAGACCCTTTTGAAAATTTCAGACTCCTTCTAGAGGCTTTTGGATTCTCTTTTGATCTTCGAAACTCCGTATCATGTAACCAAGAACCCTTCAACAGACAACATACTTTGTAGATTTTTTTTTCTTCCTGAAGATACGCAATTTAATGAAATTGAAAGTCAAACTTCAAAGGGAATCTTGGGTTATCGAAGATCCCATCCCAATCGCCCCTTAGGTTGCAGCTCTCTGATCTATTTTCAGTTATCTATTCATATTCTATTGTTACGTACGTCATCGCGCTGTAATTAAAGACACATCTACTTTGATCAGTTGTCCGTTAGGCGGTTTTATTCGTGTGTTATGACTTTCTCAAGAGGAGTATGAAGCTATTATCTATTTTCAGTTATCTATTCATATTCAATTGTTACGTACGTCATCGAGGTGTAATTGAAGACACATCTATTATGATCAGTTGTTTACCAGGCGATTTTATTCATGTGTTAAAACTTCCTTGATAGGAGTAAGAAGCTATCACGTTGAACGCCTTCCGTATCAGACGGCGCCTTTCTTTGTATTTTGGTTTTTGTCAGGTGACTCTATTCATCTCCATAGAGCCCCCAAAAGACCAAAAGAGATTAGGAACATTCCATCTCGTTTTTCTCTGACACCATTGTTCTTTATGAACAGAATCAGGTCGTACTCTTTGACGTCATTTCCTTAATGGAGAAAACGAGGTTATAGAAACGTCATTAAGGTTTCTCTTGACTGAATCTTGTGGGTCGGAAGTGAAGCCCGGGCCGGCAA
>NC_134811.1:7717545-7735045 GCF_046742065.1 Oratosquilla oratoria
TTTACATAATCCCTAAAAAAATGTAGAACTTTCGTTTCATTATGCTTTTACTTACCAGTTATTATGACAATTCATTTTACAGGTACATTGTTCTGTGGGATGTGTATACATACATATATATATATATATATATATATATATACATATATATATATATATATGTATATATATACATATATATATATATATATGTATATATATATCATATATATTTATATATATATATATATATACATATATCATGTATATATACATATGTATATACATATATATATATATATATCTGTATATATACATCTTACCTATATACATATGTATATACATATATATATGTATATATATATGTATATATATATATATATATATATATATATATATGTATATATATATGCTCATATGTTTTAAATTTTTTTTTTCTTGAATAGATGAATTAATAATCTTTGAATATTTGTTGCATCTTTGAGTCTCTTGCGCCATCTTTCACAGATCACTTGATGTATATTGTTTAGGTTGAGGATATATTCTTTTACTTAGCTGAGAACGTGCCCTCTTCCTGACGATGGTGTAATTTATTGATTTATTTTAATTCAGTTTCACATGATTTTAATCACCTGTTAAGAGAGTACCACGTAGAAGCAATTGTTAAACTGATTCCTTTACCACAGGGGAAGATGGGTTGATATAGTGGGACTAAAGTACACTTAAGTGCTAAAATTCACTTCATTTTCCTACCTCGATACTCTTACTTAAATCCAAGTCTTAGACTAAGTATCAAATCACCGCCATCTGTTGGCGATAATATGCAATTCTGTTCGCAGTTTAGGATTCAGGCGTCTATAATTCTCAGTGAAAGAACTTGAGTAATTGACTGTGTAAGTCTCGTACACACATAAAAGAAATACCCAGCTGACTGGGTTCGATGAGTTTCAAATCGAACATTGCGTTCTTGGGAGCAAGACCCGTTTCGTTTCCCAAAATGTTCCGTTTCATTTCCCAAAACCTTTCATTCGTGGAGTCTTGTTCATCAAATGGACTTTCCAAAATGTTTCCCTAAGTGAACAATAACGTATATGGTACATGATGACGATCTCGTTCCTCTTCCTCGAAAAATTAATATTCTTGTTTGTGTCTCTTCGTCTCCAACGTCACGAAAAACTGGCCCATCTTTCCTCCGGCTTCTTCCAGGTACACATATTTCTCGAATTCATCCGAAGAGTTCTTTGGGTCCGAACTCGCCCTCGATCTGAAGAAAAGACTAAGACTCCCGAGGCAGGTCCCACTTCTTGTTGTCCTCTGAAGAAGGAGGGCGTCGAATAGGGAATAGACGACTTCGTCTTCAGACAGAATTTATCTATTCTGATTTCTAGCGTGTACCAATATCGAGAGGATAAAACTGAGGAGGCTTGATTCGGGAACTGGCTTTTGGGATGGTGAGGACAGAGAATAATGATAAAAAGAAAAGAATTATTTTGTCTATATTTTCTTGGAATCCGGGGGAACGGGGGCATTTCCATTGAAGACGGGAAATGGCTAATCGGATTTCTCCTCTCGTGGCAAAGTTTCTTCCCTCCTCTCTCCCTCTCTTCCTGTCTTTATCTCTTCCTCTCTTCCTGTCTATCTTCTTCTCTCTTCCCTCTTTACTGATGTCTCTCTCTTTCTGTCTCAGTCTCTTTATCTCTTCCTCTCTTCCTGTCTATCTTCTTCTCTCTTCCCTCTTTACTGATGTCTCTCTCTTTCTGTCTCAGTCTCTTTATCTCTTCCTCTCTTCCTGTCTATCTTCTTCTCTCTTCCCTCTTTACTGATGTCTCTCTCTTTCTGTCTCAGTCTCTTTATCTCTTCCTCTCTCCCTGTCTATCTTCTCTCTTCCCTCTTTATTATTTATTGCTCTTTTTTCTGTCCTAGTCTCTTTATCTCTTACTCTCTTCCTGTCTATCTTATATTTTCTTTCCCATTTACGGATTATCTCTCTCTTTCTGTCTTATTATCTTTATCTCCTCCTTTCTTAATTTCTTCTTTCTCTATATATCATTCACTTTTTCCTCCCCTTCAACTTTCAATTTCTCCTCTTGTTCTCCTGTCTCGTTATCTCTTTTTGTTCTCTTCCTCACTTCTCTAACCCTCCTACTTCCCCCCTCCTCACTCTTATTCTTTTCCTGTCTTCATAAAAGAATCTATCAGTCCAATTAACACCATATAGTAGTGTTAACTCGAAATTACTAGTAAACCATTACAGTAAAAAATATTGCAGAAAACGAAGTATAATTTACATGATTTTCCAAATAGATTCGAAATATTTGCAAGGACATATGAAAGACAAAAGCTATCTTCACTCAATACAGGACATATCTTCAGTCCACCACCTAGTAATTATCTATTTTACAGATAGCTCCCAATAATTTATTTCACTATGTAGATGATAGAAACAAGCTGCAATTTTTTCAGTCACACACTTCCAGTCCGCCATGTACTTTAGTCTGAGGTCAATCTAAGAATCTCGCACAATTTAAGAGATAACCATCTAGTTGCAATGCTGACAATACATATTCACAGTCTTGATGAGACCCTCTTGAATAGTTGATGGTCATGTTAGTTCCAAATGTGTTGACATACTTTAGACAAGTCTGGGGAGACCTCACGAAGCCTCAGGGCAAAAACTGCGAAGTCAAGTAGCTTCTTTGATGGTTTGCTCTCTCTCTCTCTCTCTCTCTCTCTTCTCTCTCTTTGTGTGTGTGTGTGTGTGTGTGTGTGTGTGTGTGTGTGTGTGTGTGTGTGTGTGTGTGTGTGTGTGTGTGTGTGTGTGTGTGTGTGTGTGTGTGTGTGTGTGTGTGTGTGTGTGTGTGTGTTTGTGTGTGTGTGTGTGTATGTGTGCTTATGTACGTGTATATATGTGTGCCTGTTTATGTGTATTTCTATGTATGTGTATTTATATGTGTGTGTATGTGCATGCATGAGTGATGTATACATATATAAGTATGCATGTATACGTACGTGTATGTATGACTGTATACATCGTGTAAATATGCATGTATACGTGTATATTTGTATATGCCAGTAGTGACAGTAGTGACAGTATCATTGTTAAGAATGTACTGTACATTTCTTTTATGTGTCTATTGATACCTTCTTGGGATTTTTTTTTTTTTTTTTTTTTTATAAGTTCTAAACGTCATTCGACCTTTCAATGTCATCTGCGGAGAGGACATTTTCTATTACTGATAGGTGCACGAATTTATATAAAAAAAGGGCACCTTACTATCCACATGCTTGCGTACCTGAAAGTAGCAATGGTATGGACGGTTCACACATTGGGCATTCCATTGTTTTGTGAGATCTCAGTGATTGCTTAGGACTATGGCTGCTTGCATGAGTTGTCTGTTGAAGTTAGCTTATCCTGGCATGTGTTCACGGATTTGGTCATCATAAGGCAACGAGAGTTGAAGATAATCAAGGTAATATTTTACGTATTGGTCCTGTAGATGTTCTTTCTTCATTTGCTTTGGATGGCGCGTTCTAGAAATGGTATAAAGGTGTTTTTTTTGAGAGAGAGAGTTATAGAAGTTACTCCAGTGTACGAGGAGGTGAGGCGCTGACATTAACCTTCGGGACATTAAATTTGGTAGGTGACATTGACATCTTGGAGTGTAGAGACAGGAGGCTGATCCAGATGGTAGAATATATTTAACAAGTTGATGGCATTGCAAAGTGATCCCCACTTATCCCTGCCTTTGGTATATTTTATATGGGAATCATTGAATATGAGAGCTACAACGACCACTCCAGCTTGAAGCCCGTCAAACATCCTCCTAATGTCAACCAAATCTTCATCAACACACTAGAAACCCAACAAGCCACGCACTTCACCAGGTGTTTAAAGACTATTGAGCCATCAACTTTACCTTCGAAATTCAAAACACTAATGATACTCTTACATTCCTTACGATTATCCTCGGCACTTCTCATTGTTTCGCAGCTGAAATTTACGAGAAAGAAACTAATGTCAGCTTTTGGTTCATTGACAACAGCGAATGCCCTGGAAGCAGTAAGTGCAACGCCATTTTTGTCTTTACTTAACAGTCTTTCCACATTATATCATATTAGGTTCCACAAACAACAAACTTCAGAAAATATCAGAACCTAAACATATATTACTATGGACAAATGGATCAACTACTATGGATCAACTACAAGTAAATTAGAATAGCTTTAAGTGTTATTATCTCATGGAACGTCCAACCCACTAACTCTAACACTAAGACCATCCTCCAAAATCTCCAAAACCTGCAAATTAATAATGAAAGATAACTTCCAATTTCTCACTTCCTCAGTCTATGAAATCATTGTGATCAACAGATTTAATTGCTCCGTTGGTGTGTCAGTACGGCACCTTCTGGTAAATTAACATAATTTTTATGACACTCTCAAAAAGATTCTCATACTATACCCGGAACGATGACATCAAGACCCACACAGAAAAAGGTCATAATATTGTTCTAACCAGTCGACCACTTAACACAAATACCAGGATCGTCTGTATGACTCTCGTCGCCTCATAGTAACAAGATACACGAGCCAGAAAAATCACCCATGAATAAACAACTCACGGGAACAACTATATATTCAAACAGTAGACACACACAAATCAATTAAATACCAATTATGGGCCATCTATAACATTGCTACTTTCAGGTACGTAATGTGTGCCCCTCACCAAGTGAACATATTGTATACAAACTTATGTATCAACGAATTATGAAATTCCTTTTCACTGAGAACGGTTTTATACAGTCGAATGACATCAAGGAGAAATAAAATAGATTAATAATTGGAAGTCTTTGAACATGTTTTCAGTAACCTTACACCATCCATCCCTCCCCCCCCAAAAAAAAGCACTACAAAGGATAAAAAAATATTCAGAACAAGCACGACAAGGTTATTGTCTTTCTTGAATTTCTCATAACTTTCAAACATACATGCATGCATACATACATACATACATACATACATACATATATATATATATATATATGTATGAATATATATATATACATTATATATATATATATATATATATATATATATATGTGTGTATGTATGAATGTATATATACATTATATATATATGTATATATATATATATATATTCATGTAAGAAAGCATATACTGTATGCTTTGGCAGAGGCGACTGCAAAAAGAAATGAACGATTCTATTTAGTAAAACATGCTCATGGAACTAAGTTACCACCTAAAAGTTACCCTTATAGACAAAAACGTTTGACCTTCCGTCGTTTCATTTCCCAGTGGTTTCTGCACATATCCCATTCAAGTGGTCAGTGTTATGCTGAATTTGCATGTATGTGTGTATATACGTTTGTATATATTTATGTATGAATGTATGTATGTGCGTGCATGCATATATGTATTTATGTATGTATGTATGTATGTATGTATGTATGTATTTATGTATGTATGGATGGAAAAGTGTTGCAAGTGGAGTTCCTCAGGGTTCCGTTCTTGGGCCACTTCTATTCATAGTATATATAAATGATATAGACCATGGACTAAAATCCACTGTTTCCAAATTTGCTGATGATACAAAACTGTGCGGAGTGGCAAATGATCACTCAAACCAATTAGATATTCAAGAAGATTTAGATAAATTACAGCAATGGTCTGAAAAGTGGCTAATGAAATTTAACACAAGTAAATGCAAGGTAATGCACATAGGTAAAAATAACAGTAAGTACGATTACAAGTTATTTGGAAATTCGTTAACAAAAGTGGATAGTGAAAAAGATCTCGGCGTAATTATCAGTAACGACCTCAAATCATCCAAGCAGTGTATTTCAGCCTCTGAGAAAGCAAATAAGATTCTAGGACTGATTGCGCGATCTTTTGATTTCAAAAGTCCATCACTCATTAACAAGCTATATAAATCATTAGTTCGTCCACATTTGGAATATGCTGTTTCCGTATGGTCACCGAATCTCATTAAAGACATTGACAGATTGGAAAGAGTACAACGGCGAGCCACAAAACTGATTCCAAATATCAAAAATAAATCATACGAAAATCGACTAAAACATATGAATCTGTTTTCCCTAAAAAAGCGTAGACTCAGAGGTGACTTGATACAGGTCTTTAAAATTCTAAAGGGAATTGACAACATCAAAAGTGACCAAATTTTTACATTGAATGAGAATCAGACAAGAAACAATGGTCTCAAACTGTCCGGAAATAGATTCAATTTGGAAGTAGGTAGAAACAACTTTGCCAACCGTGTAGTTAATGAATGGAATAAACTTCCTGCACAGGTAGTGCAATGTAGTTCAGTTCAAAGCTTTAAGAATCATTTAGATAAATACCTAAGTAAGATGCTGTAATGATTATAATTTATCTTATATTATTTGTTTTTATTTTGTTATCATTTGTCTGTCTGATTTTTATTTATTATTAGTTATATGTCAATTTATTATTATTTACTATTTACTTGTTTGTTTATTGTTTAACTATACCTATGCATTTGTTTATGTATTTTGTTTGTTATTTACATTATCATAGTTTTTATTTATTATTTTATTATTAATATGATTTTTTTTTTCGCATCCGACCTAGATATGGATCAAAAGGTCTCCTGTCGGCATACTCCACCTTTGTAATCCTTTGTAATCCTTTGTATGTACAAGTTTGTATCTATGTGTGTATGCATCTATTAACGTATGTATGTATGTATGTACATATTTATGCATGAATTTATGTGTGCATATATGTGTGTATGCATCTATTAACGTATGTATATATGTATGTATGTACGTATTTATGCATGGATTTATGTATATATGCATAATGTATATGTATGTATGTATGTATGTATGTATATATGTGTTTATGCATATATTTATGTATGTATGCATAATGTATATGTATGTATGTATGTATGTATGTATGTATGCATGTATGTATTTACGTATGTATATATGTATGTATGTGTATCTGTTTGTATGTTTGTATGTATGGATGTATTTATGAGTGTATGTATGTATATATGTATGTATTTACGTGCGAATATATGTATATATATATATGTACCTACGTATGTATATATGTATGTATTCTTGTATATATGTATGGATGTATGTTCGTATATATATACACATAAACACACACACACACACACACACACACACACACACACACACACACACACACACACACACACACACACACACACACACACGCATATATATATATATATATATATATATATATATATATATATATATATAATGTGTGTGTGTGTGTGTGTGTGTGTATGTGTGTATATATATATGTATATATATATATATATATATACGTATGTGCATACATATGTATATACATTTCTCTCATATCTAAATCTCTACAATATATTTAGCTATTTAATATTCATGCATATTCCAACTGTGCATATAAAGTGTGTATCCATCGTTTTGTGCGCTTGTTATGATGCACGCATGAAGGAATGTGTAGGTTTGCATTTCATATCTGCACATGAATTAAATTCTTTCGGCGTCTTGAAGGCACTTTTGTTTTCCGCGCGGGCATTTGCAGGTTTGCATGCAATTTTCCTCGTTTCTACTCGTCCTTGTACACACTACGACGCTCGCGGGGGCAAATATTTGCGCTCCTGTTTCCGAGTGAGCCCAAGAAACGCCGACCTCTCTTTTGTTCCTTTGCGAGGCCCGCCGTGGCTTCCCGCCTCGACGCTAACATAACAACTTGATCCCCTTTCTCCCCCTTTCCTTTCTCGCCACACTCCTCATCCCTCCCCCACTCCACTTGTTTCTCCCCCCATTCTCCTCCTCCTCCTCCTCCTCCTCCTCCTCCTTCTCCTCCTCCCCCTTGTCTCCCTCCTTCTCCTCCTCTTCCTCCTCCCCTCCTCCTCCTCCTCCTCCTCCCCTTGTTTCCCTCCTCCTCCTCCTCCTCCTCCTCCTCCTCCTCCTCTTCCTCCTCCCCCCTTGTCTCCCTCCTCCTCCTCCACAGTCTCCCTCCTTCTCTTCCTCCTCCTCCTCCTACCCCTTTGTCTCCCTTCTTCTCCTCCTCCCCCCTTGTCTCTCTTCTCCTTATCCTCCTCCTCCTCCCCCTTGTGTCCCTCCTCCTCCTCCCCCCTTGTCTCCCTCCTCGTCCTATTCTTCTTCCTCCTCCTCCTCCTCTTCCTCTTCTCCCACCTCGTCCCTTTCCCTTCCTCCTCCTCCTTTTCCCTACCTCTTCCTCTTCCTCCCCCTCCTCCTCCTCTCCGTCCTCATCTCATCTCCTCTCCTCCTCCTCCCTTTCACTACCTCTTCCTCTTGCTCCTCAACTCTTTCTCCCCTTTCCTTTCTCGCCACACTCCATCGTCTCTCCCTCCCCTTCCCTTATTTTTCCCCCTATAATCCTCCTCCTCCTCCCTTTTGTCTCCCTCCTCCTCCTCCTCCTCCTCCTCCTCCTCCTCCTCCTCCTCTTTGCCCTCCTAGTCCCTTTCCCTTCCTCCTCCTCCTTTTCCCTACCCCTTCCTCTCCTTCCTCATCCCTTTACCCGCCCTGTTCCCTTCCGACTCAACTCCTTATTACACACTCCCTATCATACTTCTACACACTCTCCCCCTCTTCTCTCCCCTCCTCCCTTCCACCCACTCCTTCGCCCTCCCCTCCCTTTGCCCCTCCAATTTCCCCTCACTCTCCCCTCCCTCCCCCATCACCTTCCCCTCCCTCCTCTCCTTCCTTCTCCCCCCTTCTACTCCCATGAAAAATAAATATTCTTTATGTGACACGCATGTGTCCCCCTAAACCATAACTTATTTCTTTGTGTCACATTTACTACACATAGCAGAATTTAACACCTAAACATGTCACCAAAATTTGTTTACATATGATTCTAATAGATATATACATACATACATACATACATACATACATACATACATACATATATATATATATATATAAATATATATATATATATGTATGTATATATACAGTATATATGTATATATATATATATATATATATATATATATACATATACATATGCATATACATATACATATACATATACATATATATATACAAATACATATACATATACATATACATATACATATATATACACTCACGTAACTTGTCCTATTTGACAACATGACTTACGTAGTGCTCCACTTTGCCATGGCCGAGGCCTTTTGATGTCGATAAAAGAAATATGGAGTCGTTGGTCTCTAGTATTTGGCACCGTGTGTGTGTGTGTGTGTGTGTGTGTGTGTGTGTGTGTGTGTGTGTGTGTGTGTGTGTGTGTGTGTGTGTGTGTGTGTGTGTGTGTGTGTGTGTGTGTGTGTGTGTGTGTGTGTGTGTGTGTGTGTGTGTGTGTGTGTGTGTGTGTGTGTGTGTGTGTGTGTGCGTGTGTGTGTATGCGTCTGTGTGTGTGAGGGAGAGTGTGCGTGTATGCTTATGTAGGGACCGTGTGTGCATATCATGGTATACAAATTACAGTCTTGACTCTCCACATTTCAGCAATTTTACGACAAAGATTCGGACTCTTCTCGTTGCTACATCACACGTAATAAAACTTTCCCGACACTAATGTTTTCTCAGGATCCCGAATCCCAACAGCGCTTGTGGGTCGCTCCCAGGGATCCCAAATCCGACCCGTTGTAGGGGATCGTGCCAGTTCGCTCCCAACTGTCAAGAGCAGCTGATGTAGCGCCTTCCTTCCCAGAGAAAAAAAAAAAAAAAAAAAAAAAAACTGACGCTTGGTTTTTGAATTTTCCGTTTACTTACGTTGGGGGTAGCCCCCTCCCTCCCTCACCCTCACCCTTCACCTTCTCCGTTTGCATTTAGGGAACTGCGGGAGTGACCGTAACTCAAGCGGAGACGAGTTATCTTGGGTCGTAATCAACGGACAACGAAGCAATTTCTCATTATTTTAAGGTATAAAGCTGCCAGAATGACAGAGCGTGTGTCTGGCTCGAGGCACAGGCAGATCAACCCTTTTCGCCAATAAGGGGGCCGCTCACATTTGAATAAAATAGCATGGCGGCGGACGGGGAAAAAGGATAAAGGGACATGCGGCACGAGAGCGGGGAAGTGGAACTACTTTTCTTTGTCGAGGGAGTAACGCGAAGGCGAATGGAAAAATTTGGTGACAGCCACGTTGAAAAACTACTGTCCTTCACGGATAGCGATGACTAAGAATGATTATAACCCTTTCGTGTAATGTTAAACACCTCTCCTGTTTTTTGTTTTTCGTTTTTATTTGGGCTATCGCAAGGCAATTTCATTCATCTGAAGAATACCCGTTTTCTATACGGACGGACACACTTCGACATTTTCGTTATCGGATTTTCCTTCTCTGATTCTCCCGTTTATTCTTTCCTCCTCCTTCCTCTTTCTTTGTCACCATTTCTCTCGTCCTTCCCTGATCCTGCGAATTTGGGTCTTTAGAGTAACGACACCGCAGCAACAAGAGCAACAATTACTAATAATATTGCATAGACTGGTTTAACTAGGACATTAACTTGAACTCATGCTGCCGCTGTTATTGTGTTATATCCGCTTGTAATAGAGCAGATATCGTTGTTGGTGCTGCTGGTGATGGTGACGGTGGTGAGGTTGTTGGTGTTTCTGTTGGTGTTGGTGATAGTGTAGGGGCTGGGTTTGAGGTTGGAACTGGTGCTGGTGTTGGTATTAGTGTTGATTTTGGTGTTGTGTCTATGTCTATCGTGCATCTACGTCTACATCTAGTTCTGTCCTATTATTCTACTACTACGGCCCTTTGGTGCATATAATGCTATTTCTAGCGTTGGTTTTACTGCTGCTTATACTGTTATTTTTACAACGATTTCTATTGCTGCTTTTCTTAGTTTTAGTTTTGCTGCTTTTCTTAGTTTTAGTTTTGCTGCTATCTTGAGGCTACGTCTACTTTGGTTTTTACTGCTAATTTAATTGTTACACGTAATGCTGGTTTAACTGTTATTTTAATGAGAATTTAGCTCTTTTTTTCTGTTGACATTATTAATGCAAAAACCATAATTATTTCTACTACTACCTCTCCGCTTCCACTAATGCTTTTACTAGCACTACTGTTTCTCCTAATATTATGCTTCAACTAATGCAACCAATTCTGACATTACTGCTTGTGTGGTCTTTGCCAGTCGAATATTCGTGATGCATACTACACATTCATATCCACTCAAAGAAAATAAGACATACATACATGCATACATACATATACCAAAGGCTTTTTCCCCCTACACGGGGGGTAGCCAAAAAGAAAAAGGCATAGAAACCACCCCCACCCATTCCATTTCCTATATATTCCACTCCCCTCCACCCTCCTGCCTCCCTCTTATCTTGGCACCTCCTGGATGACGGGTCATCCCTGCATCCTGTCCACTGGCCTGGGTGGATAAGAAATAATGATAGATTCCAACCGCTACTTTCCCTCCTTTCTGCTTTTCTCCTTTGATCTCCCTCTTACCACCTGTATGACACTATCTCTTCGGTAAACTCTGCGTAAAGTTGCTTGAACAAAAGATAAACACGACCGAAGACATAACTTCCGTGTCGTAGGTGAATAATGGAACTTGCAGCACTTCGCTTTAATCATTTTACCATCGGTGTGAAGGGGTACGGTGATAATTGTGTATCTGAATGAAAAAGCCTTTGTTTAACCAGAACAAAATGATATGCAATAAAGCGGACACCCGACTTCAGACTTACGATACACCGGAATTATGTAAATACATTTGTCGTTTAGTATCTAATGCGATTCTTCTAGTCAACAAACTTGTTTCTATGTAACAACATATGTGTGTTATTCAGATGTAGCATGGGTCAGATTTGGATGTCCACTAACGAGGGAATACCACGCATGTGAACAGAATAATTTGGTTTTGATCAAAACGAAAGTAGAAGTACATACATATAACAATGGCTATTTCCTCCTTACAAGGGAGGTAGCCAAAAAACAAAGGCATAAAGTCCACTCCCACCCATTCCATCCCCACATACTCCACTCCCATTCACTCCCCTCCTTCTCTCTTAAATTGGCTCCTCCTGGATGACGGGTCATCCTTGCATCTCCCCCACTGCCCTTGGCAAGATGATAATGAAGTAGTTGGTACTATTTTAGAAATTACGTTATGATGACGGAGACAGCAATAATAAACTACGACTATAATGATGATAGCGGTGAGAGCACTAGTTATAGTGAAAATAGTGGAAATAGTAGTAGTAATAGTGGTGGTGGGTATAACAGTATTAGTTGTGAAAGTAGTAGTAGAAGTAGCCTTTGCAATATCAGTTGTTATTGTAATAGTAATAGTATAAAGAGCAGTAGTATCGTGAGTGTAATTTTAACATTTGTAATAATAATAGTATTGGTGGTTGTGCCAGTAGTAATGGGAAATATGTAATTAAGAACATTATCATAATGAGAATGATATGCTCGTATCATTTCCGGAGGCAACGAGGTCGACATTATTACGATGACGATGACGATGACGAGAACGATGACAGTGAAAACGAAGAGTCTGACAGTTTGGTCGACGAATGATGGATTAGCGACTGGATTCTTGCAATTTACAATTACAAAGTAATATTAATTCTTCTCATAAAAGATAAATAAATAAAAAAAAATCAGAGAAATATTGGGACAGGAATGAGCAAGTTTTAGAAGGAGAGATGAAGTGGAGAGCAGGGGCGGAGAAGAGAAGCAACAGGAGGGGGAGGAGGAGGAGGAAGAGGAGTAGGAAAAGGAGGAGGAGTGGAAGGAGGAGGAGAAGGAGAAGGAGAAGGCGGAGGAGGAGGAGGAGGAGGAAGAGGAGGAGGAGGAGGAGGAGGAGGAAGAAGAAGAGGAGAAGGTGAGGACCACTTCCATATTGTAACGGGATTACACAAATAAATCAATTGCTTTCCTGTTTAGCATGACGAATGAGATGATGTAAAGTCCCAGCTCCGCCACCTCCACCGCCACCACAGCCACCGCCACAGCCACCGGCAGCCTCCACAGCCACCACCGCCGACTCAGCCACCGCCTCAGCCACCAAGGCCCTCGGGCACAAAACGACCAAGATTTATGCTTCAAGTTGGCTTGCGCGCTCTCGAATGCGCAATGCAATGGCGTTCCTCCTTTTCCTTCTCCTCCTCCTCCTCCTCCTCTTCCTCCTCTTCCCCCTCTTCCTCTTCCTCCTGTTCTTCTTCGTCTTCCTTTTCCTCCCTTTCTTCCTCCTCTTCTCCTTGTTCTTATTCCTCTTTTCCCTTCCTCCTTTTCCTCTCCTTCCTCCTCCTACTTCTCTTCCTCTTCTCCTTATTCTCATTTCTTCCTACACCTTTTCCCTCTCTTGCCCCTCCTACTCCTCCAGATTTTCCTTCTTCTACTTCTCTTCCTACTTCTTCTCCTCCCATGTCCTCTCCTACAATCCTCCTTTTTCACCTTTCCCACTTCTTCCACTCTTCTTATTTGTTGATCTTCCCTGCTCGTACTCCTCTTTCTCCTCCTACTTCTTCTCCTCCTCCTCCTCTGTCCACTCCTTCTCTTCTCCTCCCTCCCTTTTCCCACCTGTTCCTCACCTCCTGATCCTCCTCTTTCCTTCATCTTCTACTTCTCTTTCCTCCATCCTCTACTTCTCCTCCTCCTCCTCTTCTTCTTCATTCATCATCCCTAACCTTTCCCTTACCTCATTTACATCCTCCCCTACTCCCCCTCCTACTTCACCTCTCCCTATTCCTCGTGTTTTCCTCCTCCTCCTCCCCCTCCCCATCGTTACTGCTCGGTGGGGCGCGACGGAGGAAGAGGATTTGTGGACTCGGGGCTGAGAAAGTAATTGGTTTACAATGGGAACATCACAGCTTTAATTGTGCTACAGAATGAGACTTTCCTAAACTTATGGTAGGGGTTGCTCAGGGTCAAGCTAATGTAATAGTTAGCTAGAAGGGAACCAGTGTTGGGTGGTGGCGTAATATTTTCCATAAGATTAGGATCTTTATTATATATATTTTTTTCAACAACGAAATACACAATATCGGTCACTGCCGAGAGTGTCATGGAGATTAATGAAATTGCTTGATGGTAGATGGAATTAAAGTGGATATACGGGCTGGCACCTAGAAAGGAGGAGGCCAATCGAGATATAATATAATCCTTTGTCCAACAAGGGAATGTCAGAAGAACGATTAAGATCGGCTATAGGCAGACTGAAAGGAAAAACGCCATCTGATATGAAAGAGATTAATGTTTTTAATATTGCGTGCTTTGAAGGATTTCTTCTGGTTGATGTCGGGTGTCAGGCCCGTTTAGGAACAAATCCCAGACTCGAAGTTTAAGTAACCTGAGAACCCATGGATCTGTTCTTCGGCTGAAGAAAACCGATCTGCGTCAGACGGAGCGTGATGGTCGAGTGGGCCAGGGCGCCAGCTTCTGCAGGGGAGAAGTCAAAGATAGGCGGTTCGAATATCCAACGGGCTTGCTTCTAAAAAAAATTCATAACCATAGCGAACGTTTTCTATAATTGAAAAATAGAATTTTACCTGATTTCCCAATTAGATTTTCCTACTTCATAATTGTAGGAAGTATTCGCCAGTATTGGCGAAGTATTTTAGACGTATAGCCTTCAGAGTCAGCAAGGTCATGATCATTGTTCACCCTGAGGCCCGTTTGGCATAGGTTTGCCTGTCGGTTGAGAAATGGTGGATCAATGACCTCCACTGCGTCCGATCTTGACACATCACTTCCGCTTGCTGAAAAATGATCTTCTTTCTCTGGGTAGTGTCTGCCACGGAATCTTTCCATCTCCCGGTCGGCCTTCCACGCGGCCTCTTCTTATCCGGCACCCAGTCAAACATCCCCCGTGCTGGTCTTCTCTCTGACATGTTCACATATCAAAACCGTCGCAGTTGATTCTTTTCTCCATTGAGATTAGAGTGGTTCTACTCCTAATGTGTTTCTAATGTCTTCATTTCTGGTGTGATATTTTTCTGATACTTGAGCAGAGATTAAGAGTATTTTAATTTCCCCGGCCTTCAGTTTCCTCCTCAGCCACTCCGTCAGCGTTCAAGTTTCACTTCCATACAACAGGATCTGCTTGAGGATTACATTGTATAGGTGTGTCCTCACTTTCCTGGAAATATTTGCTTCTTTGAGCAAAGGTACAAGAATTCTGTTCTGAAAGAATTTTGAAATCCTGTTGTCGAATTTTGCTTCAATCATGTTATAATTCGTTTGATGTACTTTCTGAATAATTGAAATTCTCTGTTCTTGTGATACCAGCTTCTCCCATCAAAATAATTACAGGTTCATGACGTCGACACACAACCATATACTCTTTTTTAGCCATGAACATACAACAATATACTATGTCATTATATTCAGCATGGTCATAGTGTATTACATTCCAAAGGCAAAAAAAAAAAAAAATAGTCTAAATATACAGTCTTAGATCGCTGTCACTTAAACCTTGGATGAGATTAGATCTAACCATTATAATGTTAAATTGCTGGATGATGTTATTGAACTCTAACCAGATAAAAGACACAAAAACAAGATTGAACTTCTGATGTACTAATGACAACAGCTGAATGACAACGATGATCTCGGGTGAGAGAGGTTTGTATTGCTGTTGGGCTGGCTTTTACCTGTTGTCACTGTCAACAGGTGCTGGAAATCTGCCAACAATGACAAACATGGCCTCATAGCGTAAGAGGTAATTTTATGGAAACTTTCCAATGGTTTCCACACAAATAAGAAAAAAGAAAAGAGAAGAAAAAATATATATGCATACACACACACACGTGCGCACACATACATGCACACACACACACACACACACACACACACACACACACACACACACACACACACACACACACACACACACACACACACACACACACACACACACACACACACATACACACACACACACACACACACACACACACACACACACACACACACACACACACACACACACACACACACACACACACACACACACACACACACACACACACACACACACACACACACACACACACTAACACTAACACACAGACAATTCCATTCACCTTAGGTAACGCTCCATATGTTGAATGGATTAATTGGGTGACCATGACGAGCAATCAAACGGGCCAACGACAGCCGAGTGTGGATTGTTAAACCCCTCCCGAACTCAAACTCGAAGTCACTGTGTTTCCAAAAGGCACTAAAATCTCGAAACGTTCGAAACGTTGGAACGCAATTGCGATTGAGGGTTCATAAAAGCTGGAAAAGTCTACGCCAGGAGGCGCCTCACCGCTGCTAAAGCCGTCACCTGTGCCCTATGTATTTGTACAGCCGAGATGAGTGGTGATCACTGGTGAATCCTAGGGGTAGTTTCTTCGTCTACAAAGCTAAGAGGCGAGTTTGAGACCCATCATGACAATAGAAGACACACACACACATACACACGCACACACACACACACACACTCACACACATACACACACACACACACACACACACACACACACACACACACACACACACACACACACACACACACACACACACACACACACATACACACACACACACACACACACACACACACACACACACACACACACACACACACACACACACACACACACACACACACACACACACACACACACACACACACACACACACACACACACACACACACACACATACACACACACACATACAAACGCACGCACATTACGTCTACAAAGCTAAGAGGCGAGTATGAGCCCCATCGTGACGATACAAGACACACACACACACACACACACACACACACACACACACACACACACACACACCATAAACACACACGTACACACACACACACACACACACACACACACACACACACACACACACACACACACACACACACACACACACACACACACACACACACACACACACACACACACACACACACACACACACACACACACACACAAACACATACACACACACACATTCATATATAAACGCACACACATTACGCACATACAGAGGCAATTGCGTACTCGTACTAATAAAGGGCTTCAGAACGAAACGCTTTGCAAGTCCACATTTCATTAATATTTGTCTTTCGCTAACTGAGGCCGTGTTGACCACACCCCTCCATGCATTCTGTAGTGTGGACGCCTCCCGTTAATAATGTTGTGTACATTGAACGTCCGATTATAATAGTGGCTAACAATAGCCCTTTATAATCTTGCTATTGAAGAGAGGGATATAGAACAAGAGAGAGAGAGAGAGAGAGAGAGAGAGAGAGAGAGAGAGAGAGATAAAGAGAGAGAAAGAAAAAGAGAAGAAAGTAAGAAGAAAGAGAAGGAGAAGAAGGAAAAGAAAATATGAGTCTGTTGTTTACAAAATCTAACTGCATACACGTGATACGAGAGACATTTCCACAGTCGTGCCAGCCTTCACTCGTTGTGACATTAAAACTCGCAATTTTTTCTCGAAATGTTTCCTCCAGG
>NC_134811.1:7745045-7755045 GCF_046742065.1 Oratosquilla oratoria
GTAGTTTGACGAAATTCTCGTTGAAAGGCAGTACAAGTAGGTTCTTTACATTAAAAGTTTTACTAGCTTTTTCCTCGTAGAAAGATTTCTTTGCCGATTTATAAGAAATCTCCACGAGGTGCTTAGGATATTCTAATTTTGAAGCTATGTTAGATATTCTTAAGAGTTCATCATCCAAAAACTCCGGACTGCAAATTCTATGGGCTCTCAGAAACATTGATGACAACACTGACATCTTTGTCCTGCAATGATGAGACGAATAAAAATGTACGTATGAAAGGACATTGGTGGGTTTTCTATAGACATCAAATTTGAAGGACCTTTCCTTTCTGTAAATCATTACATCAAGGAAAGGTAAATGATTATTTTCTTCTATTTCCATGGTAAATTTAATGGAAGGGACCAAGGCATTGAGTTTAGTTAAGAACAAAGTAGGATCATCATTTGCAGGCCAAATACATAAGATATCATCAATGTATCTGTACCATGTGACAAAATGGGGGAGAATCTTAGGTAATAATTTAGTTTAAAAAAATTCCATGTAAAGATTGCTAAGAACTGGAGAAAGTGGGTTACCCATAGCCATACCAAACTTTTGCTGGAAAAAATTACCGTCAAATACAAAATATGAGTCAACAATGCATAATTTAATTAATTCAATGATAGTGGTGGTAGGCAGTGGCAACTCATGTTTCTTCAATTCTTCTTCAAGATACAACAATAAATCAAAAACCGGTACACGAGTAAATAACGAGGTAACATCATAACTTATTAACTTAAAATGGTAATTCAAATTTAGGTTGTTAAGCTTATCAACTAAATCTACATTGTTCTTAATGTGGCTACTAGAGATGGAGCCTACAAGAGGACTTAAAATAGACACTAGCCACTTAGATAACTTATAACTAGCAGATCCTATGGAACAAGTAATACATACATACATACATATACCAAGGCTTTTTCCCCCTTCCAAGGGAGGTAGCCAAAAAGGGAAAGGCATAAAAACACTCCCACCCATTTCATCCCTAAATACACTCCACACCCCTCCCACCCTTCCTCTCATCTGAGCACCTCCTGGATGACGGGTCATCCCTGCACCCTGCCCACCGCCCTGGGTCAGAAGCAGTGTCGCAAGACACAGTACATCCACAGCAAGGCCGCTTCATTTAATCGGCGACCCCCCCTCTCCGTCCCCCTTTGCATAAAAGGCGAGGACGGGGAGAAATCCCTTCGGGCTGCGTCAAACTTTACTCACACATACTACCCCATCCCCCCCCCCCCCACCCTTTCCTCCTCATGCAGTCACAACATCATCCATATACAACCATTCTCCACTCACCTCTGTCTTCCGTCCTCTCCCTTCCTTCCTCAACAGACATTCCCCTCTTTCCAAAGCCCCCTTCACAACATTCATCCACCTCATCCTAGGACGTCCCCTCATGTTCACTCCCTCCACATCTGCCTTCCATACCTCTTTTACTAGTCTTTCTTCACTCATTCTTTCCATGTGTCCTAACCATCCTAATATTCTTTCATCAACCCTATCCTCATTTCTCACTCTATCCAGCCTAGTAACCCCCACCATACTTCTCAGACACCTCATCTCAAACACATTCAAACTCCTTCTCTCTTCTTCTCTTATGTTCCACGTTTCTGCCCCATAAAGTGCTGTTGGCACAATCACTCCTTCATACAGTCTCCTCTTCGCATCCATTCCCAAATGTCTATTCCTCATTACACTCTTTAAACCACCAAGGCATTTACTCGCTTCTCTCAATCTACATTCTACCTCCACCTTCACTCCACCTTTTCCTGCTACACTTGCACCCAAGTATCTAAAACTATCCACTTCCTCCAGTCGCTCTCCCTTAATGTTCACTTCCAGTCTACTGCCACTTTCACCCCTTGTACATCTCATCACCTTACTTTTACCCACATACTCTCCCAAACTCTGCCACCAGCTTCCTCAATCCCTCCTCTGACCCTGCCACAAGCGCAGTGTCGTCCGCAAACAACAGCTGGCTCACCTCCCACTTTTCTCCACTTTCTTTAACCATCTCCAATCCCTGACTCACTACCCTAGCATTCACCTCTCGCACCACCCCATCCATGTATAAGTTGAACAGCCAGGGCGACATAACGCATCCTTGACGAAGTCCCACCTTTACTTCAAACCACTCACTCTCTCCATTTCTAATCCTAACACATGCTCTACTACTCTCATAGAAACTCTT
This sequence comes from Oratosquilla oratoria, assembly GCF_046742065.1. NCBI lineage: Eukaryota > Metazoa > Arthropoda > Malacostraca > Stomatopoda > Squillidae > Oratosquilla > Oratosquilla oratoria. The sequence goes on from NC_134811.1 coordinate 7,747,280, forward strand.
AACAGCTCCCAAAAGCTTTCCTCCTATCCCATAAATCTGCATAACCTCCCACAGTGCCTTTCTGTCTACCCTATCATAAGCCTTTTCCAGATCCATAAAAGCCCAAAAAACATCCTTCCCTATAGCTTTCTCACATATCTGTCTTACCACAAAGATCTGATCTACACAACCTCTACCCGTCCTAAATCCACACTGTTCCTCACCAATTACTCCTTCTGTTCCTCTCCTAATCCTCTCAATTAAGATCCTCCCATAAGCCTTCCCTACTACACTCAACAGGCTAATCCCTCTGAAATTACTACATTCACACTTGTCCCCTTTTCCCTTGTAAAGAGGACCTATACAGGCACTACTCCAGTCCTCCGGTACTCTACCCTCTCTCCAGCAAACATTAAATAACCTCACCAACCAGTCCACCATCACTGACCCTCCCTTTTTCAGACATTCTGCATGACATCCATCCAGACCAGGTGCCTTACCTTCTTTCATCATCTTTACAACTGCCTTCACCTCATCCTTCATTATTTCTCCTCCATTCTCCTCACTCATCACTTTCATTTTCTTCGCATTTCCCACTGCAGCTATCTTTCCTTCCCTATCCTCCTTCACATTCAGCAACTCCCTAAAATATTCTGCCCATCTTCCCCTCACTGCCATCTCTTCCATTATCAACTCTCCATCTGTACCTTTTACCTTTTCTTCCCTACTTGATTCGCCTCCTCTTCCTCTCTTAATTTCTTTCCAAAACATCTTTTTATTACTTTCAAAATTTTCTGTCATACTCCTACCCCATTTCACATCTGCTCTCCTCTTTGCCTCCTTTACCTTTTGCTTTACTTCTCTTTTCTTTTCTTTGTACGTCTCATATGACTCCCCTGTCCTCTTTTGTAACCAATCTGTGAATGCTCGCTTCTTCTCTTCTACAACCTTCTTTGTTTCCTCATCCCACCATTCACTACCCTTTCTTCTATTTCCCCCTGTCCTTCTTGTTCCACACACCATCCTTGCACACTTTAAGACTCCCTCCTTGAACCATCCCCATTCCTCCTCCACACCCATCTCTGCTCTATCCTTTACTCCCTCCCACTCCTCCTTCAGCTTCTTTTCGTACTCCTTCTCCTTTTCCTTTTCATTCAAGGAGTTCACTCTAAGAACCTCCCTACCTTTTGTTCCTTTCCTCCTTCTCCATCTATCCTCTACTCTCAGCTTACCTTCCACCAAAAAATGATCTGATATTCCCCCACCCTCTCCCCTTAGCACATGTACATCCTTAACTCTTCCTATCATAATCCTATTTACCACTACATAATCCATTAGCGCTCTATCTACCACCCTTCCCTCCACCACCCTCTCCCATGTGTACTTATGCTTGACTTTCTTCCGAAACACTGTATTTGCTATCATCAACTCTCTTTCTAGACACATTTCCACCATCAACTCTCCACTACGATTCTTTCCTGGAACTCCACACTTCCCAACCACTCCATCGATTGGACCATTTCCCACCCTAGCATTAAGGTCTCCCAGTACTATTACATTGACATTTCTTCCTAAACCCCCTATGCACTCATTTAAATCTATCCAAAAGGCCTCCCTTTCTTCCATGCTCTTCTCACTGCCCGGCCCATATGCACTTACAAAGACCCACATCTCCTTTCCCAGTTTCACCTTCATCCACATTATCCTTGAGGAAACCTCCTTCCACTCCACTACCCCTTTACCTAACTCCTCACTTACTAGAATAGCCACCCCTTCCCTCCCTCGCCCTCTCTTCACTCCTGATAACCTCCCACTTACACTCCCAAACTTACACTCACCCTTCCCTTTCAACTTAGTTTCACTCAAAGCCAACACATCCATCTTTCTTCTCACAAACATACTACCTATCTCTTCCCTTTTACTCTCATCTGTACCACATCCACGCACATTAAAAGACCCAAACCTTAGGGTGCTGGTCCGAGGCCCTCCAGCACCCCTTATGCCTTTCCTTTTCTTTTTAGGAATCTGCCCCTTGGGGCTACAGGGAGAAGGATGCCTAGTCCCTCTCCCCGTCCCTTTCTTCTCGCCTCTTACGATCCAAGTGGGAAACTTGGTGGCAGTATTCTTTTCCCCCACCACAGGGAATTCCCCCATCACAGAAAGAGAATACTCAGAGAAATGGTACAGGACAGCAACAAGGGGTTGGGGGACAGCATAACGGAGGGACAGTCGTAGTATAAAAGTGTCATCATTTCTCTATGAACAGAATTTCTTCTATCATAGACAAAATGATGTGTGGCTCTGGTCCGTAGGGGCGCCCATATATAGACCCTAAAGTATCACCTGCATGCTACTTTGCCACAATAACATCCAGCCAATACCCAGACGGGGAACAAGTAATACATTGACAAAATGGAAACCTTATTGAGTGATGAAAACACATACACTAAGTTAAAGAAAAATCCTTTAGAGTCCGTCAACAACAAATTTAGATCAAAATTAAAACAACTTTTAAAAGGTCATGACCACTTAATTAAAGAGTTTTCATCCACCTCACCTTCTCTGCCATACATGTATGGATTAATCAAAACTCACAAGCCTAATAACCCAGTGAGACCTATTACTTGTTCCATAGGATCTGCCAGTTATAAGTTATCTAAGTGGTTAGTGTCTGATATCTTATGTATTTGGCCTGCAAATGATGATCCTACTTTGTTCTTAACTAAACTCAATGCCTTGGTCCCTTCCATTAAATTTACCATGGAAATAGAAGAAAATAATCATTTACCTTTCCTTGATGTAATGATTTACAGAAAGGAAAGGTCCTTCAAATTTGATGTCTATAGAAAACCCACCAATGTCCTTTCATACGTACATTTTTATTCGTCTCATCATTGCAGGACAAAGATGTCAGTGTTGTCATCAATGTTTCTGAGAGCCCATAGAATTTGCAGTCCGGAGTTTTTGGATGATGAACTCTTAAGAATATCTAACATAGCTTCAAAATCAAAATATCCTAAGCACCTCGTGGAGATTTCTTATAAATCGGCAAAGAAATCTTTCTACGAGGAAAAAGCTAGTAAAACTTTTAATGTAAAGAACCTACTTGTACTGCCTTTCAACGAGAATTTCGTCAAACTACCTCATATTCTTAAGACTTTCAACATTCAAGTGGCATTTAAGAACTCCAATACAGTTAGAAGTCTTTTAATTAAAAACTCTCCATATAAGGAAGAAGGATGTATATATTCAAGTCCATGTAAAAATTGCGACAAATGCTATATTGGTCAGACTGGAAAAGAATTAAAAGTAAGGTTAAAACAACATCAGTATAGCGTCAAGAGTGGGCAAATTTCTAATGCCTTATTTATTCACCTAAGGGATTTTAATCATTGTATAAATTGGGAGGGTGCTAAAGAAATTGTTAAAGATAAGTCATATTTGACGAGAAATATAATAGAATCCAGTCTGATCAAAGATACATTTGTCAATAACTTAAATTTAAGTCATGGTATGTATAAATTAGACAATTTTATTGTGAAAAAAGTAGTAGCCCAAACGTCCGCTGCCGCGAACGGGTTAGGTTGACATCAGATCCTCGCAACCTCTCCTGGTTCCCTCCCTGACCTCATACTCTTTGTATATATTCTTGTGTACTTTTTCTTTTCTATGTACCCTGAGGATGTCTGAATAGACGAAAGCGCTTGGTCATCAGTTTTTCTTTTTCCTTGGTGGTTTTTCCGCATATTTAGAATCACGAGTTTATGTGATTTCTCATGCATATATATATATATATATATATATATATATATATATATATATATATGTGTGTGTGTGTGTGTGTGTGTGTGTGTGTGTGTGTGTGTGTGTGTGTGTGTGTGTGTGTGTGTGTGTGTGTGTGTGTGTGTGTGTGTGTGTGTGTGTGTGTGTGTGTGTGTGTGTGTGTGTGTGTGTGTGTGTGTGTGTGTGTGTGTGTATGTATGTGTGTGTGTGTGTGTGTGTGTGTGTGTGTGTGTGTACATATATACATGTATACATGTGTGTGTGTGTATGTTTATAGAAGCTATCGCATCTGCCGTCGAGAAGGAATTCGATTCAACTGGAGGCCAAGTAACAAGGTGGCGATGCCATTTGCTTAATAGGATGTCAAGAGCTACAAATGGCTCTAACTACCTAAGTCTCAAGCCCAGGGAAGGACCAGCTGGCGTTCATTTGGCGACAGATGGAGAGCGAGGAGTCAAGGTCAACCTCTATGTCCGAAGTAAGATATGTCGTACTCAAGGAATAAAGGGGCACTGAGGAAGGTTAGTGTGTCCTCTTCTGTACCAAGTGGGACTCGAACCGACCTGTCGGTAAGATATTTTGTTTATTTCCGTGGAGATCATCTCGGTGGAGTAGGGATGCCAAGTATGTAGTGGAAAAGAATGACTGACTCTTCACTCCACTTCCTTATTTGGGGAAGTAAAGCGTCCAGCACCGTAGACCCTAAAGGCGCCGTCCCTTCCGGCAGTTCCACGGATATAATTCCTTACTGGTTCTTATTCTTCATCGTCGTCGTCGACGTCATCGTGGTCATTGTCAACATAAGTATGTGCATAATCATCATCTTCATTATGCACATCACTCTAGTCATTATCGCCATAAACTTATGCATCATTGTCTGCAGTGGTAGATTCTGCAACATTGCAGTGTGCATTACATTCAGCTCTTTCTCATCATCATCATCATCATCATCATCATCATCATCATCATCATCATCATCATCATCATCATCATCATCATCATCATCATCATCATCATCACCAGTATAATCATCATCATCATCATCATCATCATCATCATCATCATCATCATCATCATCATCATCATCATCATCATCATCATCATCATCATCATCATCATCATCATCATCATCATCATCATCATCATCATCATCATCATCATCATCATCATCATCATCATCATCATCATCATCATCATCATCACCACCACCACCACCACTACCATCACCATCTTCATGCGATTAACATCAGATATTTTTCAGTTGAGAGGATTCCCATGGCCACAGTTGATTTTGGAACACCTGGAACTATCCAAAATGAAATATATAAAGGGGGGGGGGTCCAAACCCCGAAAGTCTTGAAAAAAAATATATATCATTGTTCTTCATTAAGTTCATTCCATACGACTTAATTCATGTTCACCTCTGTTCCGTTCCTTTCCTCTCTTTTTCTTCCAATTCCAAACTAATAATCACTGGGCTTCCATCTAAAATTGAAAAGCTTAACAGATATTAATTCTACAAACAAAAAATAAAGAGAATTAAAATAAAACATTAATGTTCTCTTCCATTCATTCTGCTCCGTTATTTCCAGCGCATTATTATGATTTGCCTGATTCCCTTACTCTACGTTCCCGTGCGTTATTTTCTTTTTCACTCGTTCCGTTCCAATACAATTTGCTCCCTTTCCTCCTGTTCTGTGGTCCGCTGTTTCGTTTTATACCACTCCGTTCCGCTTCCTTCGGGCCTGTTCCGGATCTCCTCGTGGACAGAACGGAACGAGTCAGGTATGAACTGGGGTGGCCGGCGTTATCGTATAAGCTTGTATTGATAGATGGCCTTGTAATTGAGTCAGATTGCCAATGACACTTGCATTATGGGGCCGAATTGATCCGGGAATTGGGATTGGGGTGGGGTGTTGGGTGTTGGGTGGAGATGGAGTGAGATGTGGGGGGATAAGCTTGAGGTGGAGCTTGTACTGAAACCAGACCGAAATGCAACCAAAGCAGAAGTTGTAATGACAAGGATTAGTAATAAGAGAAGCAGGCATATGATATCAATGGATTAATACTGCGGTTGTTATATTAGCAGAATTAATATCAGTGGTGGTAGTAGTAGTAGTAGTAGTAGTAGTAGTAGTAGTAGTAGTAGTAGTAGTAGTAGTAGTAGTAGTAGTAGTAGTAGTAGTAGTAGTAGTAGTAGTAGTAGTAGTAGTAGCAGCAGTAGTGGTACTAGTGGTGGTAGTAGTAGTAGTAGTAGTAGTAGTAGTAGTAGTAGTAGTAGTAGTAGTAGTAGTAGTAGTAGTAGTAGTAATAGTAGTAGTAGTAGTAGTAGTAGTAGTAGTAGTAGTAGTAGTAGTAGTAGTAGTAGTAGTAGTAGTAGTAGTAGTAGTAGTAGTAGTAGTGATAGTAGTTGACCACAGTCATTGGTGAGAGAGGGGCCAATAAACTGAGTCTGTGGGAGACAGATTCTGACTGCTTTAATCACACAGTTCCACGAGGGTAGTAGTAGTAGCAGTAGTAGTAGTAGTAGTAGTAGTAGTAGCAGCAGTAGTAGTAGTAGTAGTAGTAGTAGTAGTAGTAGTAGTAGTAGTAATAGTAGTAGTAGTAGTAGTAGTAGTAGTAGTAGTAGTAGTAGTAGTAGTAGTAGTAGTAGTAGTAGTAGTAGTAGTAGTAGTAGTAGTAGTAGTAGTAGTAGTAACAGCAGCAGTGGAGGAGGACTAGGCATCTCAAGTTCACTCAACCTTGCCGTCATTGGACACCAAAACTCCCTGAAACTCACGTCCCCCCTGACAAACAACATCGTGCCACAAGATCAACAGAAGGAGACTAACGTGGATGAATCGGAGAAATTAGAAGAAACATACCAAAGGGCAGAGAAGCGAGGCAGAATTTGGGACTTGGCACCTTATTAGATCAGCTATTGAACTATATGAAAAAAAGAGATGACTATGGTACACGAAGATGAGGCATCCAATTGGCTAACAATACTACCAATCAGGGCAAAGGAATTCAACCTAATCAAAAGAGAGGATGGAGGTCGTAACAATAGTGGTAGTAACAGCTGAAATAAAAACGTTGGCTGTAGTATTAACGTTAGATTAATAGTTATGAATAGTTGTAACGAAAAATGTATTAGCAATTCAGAAGTAATTAATATATAAGTAGTATTGGTGGCAAATTAATAAGAATAATTAGTGATGTTTTGTGGTACTGAAAACAATAATTCCTTCCATATACACACATACATATATTGTTTATAGTAAATATACATATATGTAAGTGTATGCGTGTGTGCTTATGTATATGTATATGTATACATATGTATATATATATATATATATATATATATATGTGTGTGTGTATGTGTGTGTGTGTGTGTGTGTGTGTGTGTGTGTGTGTGTGTGTGTGTGTGTGTGTGTGTGTGTGTGTGTGTGTGTGTGTGTGTGTGTGTGTGTGTGTGTGTGTGTGTGTGTGTGTGTGTGTGTGTATCTGTGTATGTGTATATATGTGTGTGTACTCGTATGTGTGCGCCCGCACTCGCTCAAATTGAAATTGCTCTATCTATGCAACCACGGATTGCCCATGAATGAAACACCTACCACATGAAATGGCAGGTCATAGAGTTTTAAAAGACCCCCATTAGATGCCACTGTTAGCACTCTAGTCTCCTCCTGCCTCGGTCATTGGCAATATAGTGACCCCACTGCATAAAGTCCTTTGCGTGTTGCACTTTAGCAAGACTGAATCTGTAATTACTACCTTGCGACTTTTATTCTTTATTTTATTTCTTTCTGGGGGTGCGTGAGGGTGGGTAGGGGTGGGGATACGTCAAGGATCGTGTCTTTGTGCCACCATTAGCGATTAATGTGGATGACCTCAAAAACAGAATCACGGTAGCGGTGACTGGAATGGACAAAGGCAATATGGGCGCGTTAGGGATGAATTCACTTATCGTCTTGTCTTTTGTTTGTGCAACAGGTAGAGGGCATATAGAGTATTTTCAA
>NC_134811.1:7765045-7785045 GCF_046742065.1 Oratosquilla oratoria
CATCCTAGGACGTCCCCTCATGTTCACTCCCTCCACATCTGCCTTCCATATCTCTTTTACTAGTCTTTCTTCACTCATTCTTTCCATGTGTCCAAACCATCCTAATATTCTTTCATCAACCCTATCTCCCAGCTCCTTTTTCACCCCTGTTCTCCTCCTCACCTCCTCATTTCTCACTCTATCCAGCCTAGTAACCCCCACCATACTTCTCAGACACCTCATCTCAAACACATTCAAACTCCTTCTCTCTTCTTCTCTTATGTTCCACGTTTCTGCCCCATACAGTGCTGTTGGCACAATCACTCCTTCTTACAGTCTCCTCTTCGCATCCATTCCCAAATGTCTATTCCTCATTACACTCTTTAATCCACCAAGGCATTTACTCGCTTCTCTCAATCTACATTCTACCTCCACCTTCACTCCACCTTTTCCTGCTACACTTGCACCCAAGTATCTAAAACTATCCACTTCCTCCAGTCGCTCTCCCTTAATGTTCACTTCCAGTCTACTGCCACTTTCACCCCTTGTACATCTCATCACCTTACTTTTACCCACATACTCTCCCAAACTCTGCCACCAGCTTCCTCAATCCCTCCTCCGACCCTGCCATAAGCGCAGTGTCGTCCGCAAACAACAGCTGGCTCACCTCCCACTTTTCTCCATTTTCTTTAACCATCTCCAATCCCTGACCCACTACCCTAGCCTTCACCTCTCGCACCACCCCATCCATGTATAAGTTGAACAGCCAGGGCGACATAACGCATCCTTGACGAAGTCCCACCTTTACTTCAAACCACTCACTCTCTCCATTTCTAATCCTGACACAAGCTCTACTACTCTCATAAAAACTCTTGACAGCTCCCAAAAGCTTTCCTCCTATCCCATAAATCTGCATAACCTCCCACAGTGCCTTTCTGTCTACCCTATCATAAGCCTTTTCCAGATCCATAAAAGCCCAAAAAATATCCTTCCCCTTTCCTATAGCTTTCTCACATATCTGTCTTACCACAAAGATCTGATCTACACAACCTCTACCTGTCCTAAATCCACACTGTTCCTCACCAATTACTCCTTCTGTTCCTCTCCTAATCCTCTCCATCAAGATCCTCCCATAAGCCTTCCCTACTACACTTAACAAGCTAATCCCTCTGAAACTACTACATTCACACTTGTCCCCTTTTCCCTTGTAAAGAGGAACTATACAGGCACTTCTCCAGTCCTCCGGTACTCTACCCTCTCTCCAGCAAACATTAAATAACCTCACCAACCAGTCCACCAACACTGAACCTCCCTTTTTTCAGACATTCTGCATGGCATCCATCCAGACCAGGTGCCTTACCTGCTTTCATCATCTTAACAACTGCCTTCACCTCATCCTTCCTTATTTCTCCTCCATTCTCCTCACTCATCACTCTCATTTTCTTCGCATTTCCCACTGCAGCTATCTTTCCTTCCCTATCCTCCTTCACATTTAGCAACTCCCTAAAATATTCTGCCCATCTTCCCCTTACTGCCTTCTCTTCCATTATCATCTCTCCATCTGCACCTTTTACCTTTTCTTCCCTACTTGATTCGCCTCCTCTTCCTCTCTTAATTTCTTTCCAAAACATCTTTTTATTACTTTCAAAATTTTCTGTCATACTCCTACCCCATTTCACATCTGCTCTCCTCTTTGCCTCCTTTACCTTTTGCTTTACTTCTCTTTTCTTTTCTTTGTACGTCTCATATGACTCCCCTGTCCTCTTTTGTAACCAATCTGTGAATGCTCGTTTCTTCTCTTCTACAACCTTCTTTGTTTCCTCATCCCACCATTCACTACCCTTTCTTCTATTTCCCCCTGTCCTTCTTATTCCACACACCATCCTTGCACACTTTAAGACTCCCTCCTTGAACCATCCCCATTCCTCCTCCACACCCATCTCTGCTCCATCCTTTACTCCCTCCCACTCCTCCTTCAGCTTCTTTTCGTACTCCTTCTCCTTTTCCTTTTCATTCAAGGATTTCACTCTAAGAACCTCCCTACCTTTTGTCCCTTTCCTCTTTCTCCATCTATCCTCCACTCTCAGCTTACCTTCCACCAAAAAATGATCTGATATTCCCCCACCCTCTCCCCTTAGCACATGTACATCCTTAACTCTTCCTATCATAATCCTATTTACCACTACATAATCCATTAGCGCTCTATCTACCACCCTTCCCTCCACCACCCTCTCCCATGTGTACTTATGCTTGACTTTCTTCCGAAACACTGTATTTGCTATCATCAACTCTCTTTCTAGACACATTTCCACCATCAACTCTCCACTACGATTCTTTCCTGGAACTCCACACTTCCCAACCACTCCATCGATTGGACCATATCCCACCCTAGCATTAAGGTCTCCCAGTACTATTACATTGACATTTCTTCCTAAACCCTCTATGCACTCATTTAAATCTATCCAAAAGGCCTCCCTTTCTTCCACGCTCTTCTCACTGCCCTGCCCATATGCACTTACAAAGACCCACATCTCCTTTCCCAGTTTCACCTTCATCCACATTATCCTTGAGGAAACCTCCTTCCACTCCACTACCTGTTTACCTATCTCCTCACTTACTAGAATAGCCACCCCTTCCCTCCCTCGCCCTCTCTTCACTCCTGATAACCTCCCACTTACACTCCCAAACTTACACTCACCCTTCCCTTTCAACTTAGTTTCACTCAAAGCCAACACATCCATCTTTCTTCTCACAAACATACTACCTATCTCTTCCCTTTTACTCTCATCTGTACCACATCCACGCACATTAAAAGACCCAAACCTTAGGGTGCTGGTCCGAGGCCCTCCAGCACCCCTTATGCCTTCACTTTTGTTTTTAGGATATATGCCCCGTGGGGCTACAGGGAGAAGGATGCCTAGTCCCACTCCCCGTCCCTTTCTTCTCGCCTCTTACGATCCAAGTGGGAATACTTGGTGGCAGTATTCTTTTCCCCCACCACAGGGAATTCCCCCATCACAGAAAAAGAATACTCAGAGAAATGGTACAGGACAGCAAGAAGGGGTTGGGGGACAGCATAACGGAGGGACAGTCGTAGTATAAAAGTGTCATCATTTCTCTATGAACAGAGTTTTCTTCTATCATAGACAAAATGATGTGTGGCTCTGGTCCGTAGGGGCGCCCCATATAGACCCTAAAGTATCGACTGCATGCTACTTTGCCACAATAACAAGCAGCCAATACCCCAGACGTTCTGGTAAATAAAAGAGTTAATTAAGATAGACTGTATCCAGCTCGCTACTGGAGAGACGGGGAAGGAAGCGTTACTGTAATTATTGATGAAATAGATAGGTCTGATTACCAGAATAAAAGGAAGAAAGTAATGCATTTTTTAAGCATTTGTATCATAACCAAAATGTTTCCCCACTTAAATAATGTATCTTTTTTATTGTTTTATTTTTTGGACCATCAGTTTGATTATGTTATTTTATCGTATGTATTTGTGTTTTTACTCATGTATTATGTAATGTATTGCTTGGTGTGGGGGGTATTAGCTCATCATTTATGCATCTGCATCGTAATCAAGATTTTCATCCACTTACATAACGTCTCTCTTTTTTACTGTTTTTTTTTTTTTTTGAAGCATCAATTTGATTAAGTAATTTTATCTTTTCTATTTATATTCTCCCTACTCTACTTTTTTCTTCATCTGTTTATCAAACTATGCTTTTATCTAATACTTACGTGCTTATCTTTTGACTTGCCTGGGTAATTTATTATTCATGTATTCAATTATTTTTACTAATTTATTTATTATATTTTATTTTATTAATAATTCACTTCTTTCTATATTTGATTATTTATTTATTTGTTTATTGGTACATTTATTTTAAATTATTTTTTATTTATCTTTTATATATTTACCTATTTATTTATCTATTCATCTACATACCGATTCATTTATTCATTTGCTTATTTATTTATACATTTATTCATTCATCTATATATTGATTAACTATTGATGCATCATTTGTTTCTTTATGTATCTATTCATTTTACAAGGACATAGATAGGAAAATATTTGAGCCTTTACAGATTTTATTTTTAGTACCTGACCATGATCAGGGCAGTCTGGCCGTGCAAAATCGTTTATAAAAAAAGCCAAAGTAATGTCAACACATAGTAAGTCTTCCACCTTGCCATTGAGGGTTGATTGGGTGTAAAGTTGGCAGAATTTCCGGCTGGTTCATCTGCAGGAACAATATTGAAGATGTGGCAACAGCGCGTGTGTGTTCTCATGTAAGCGTCAAAATAACAGATTGTACTGTTGAATCATAAACATTAGAAAGTTGGACATAAATGTATAAAAAGGGTCACCGCATTTATTGTTTTAATTATCAGCGACATTTGTAAAATATGTTCTGTGAGCCTACAAGCACTGTTGCCACATCTCATGACTAACAGAAGTCTTGCTGACTCTTCTAAAGTCTTAGTATACAAAATCTGTTTACTCGCAAAGAGGCTGGGCTTATGACGTCATGTCGCTTTGTCCGTGCCCAACTTCACAGACGGACGAAAGGATGTAAAACTGTCGAGATTTTCACTAAAAATGGACATATATCATACACTTTCACTTTTTAGACAGACATGAACGAATTTTCGTCTTAGAAACAGACAGGAAGATTTATTTGTTAGTTGTATGGACGGAAAGGAGTGGGACAATACGAGATGTAGAAGTAGGCGTGGTTTGTTTTCGCATTCCTGAAGACGAGGGTTGGTTGCCCTAATCAACACAGTGAAGCATTTTGCATATTTCATTGTGACTAAAAACCAAGCTATTTTGTACAGCCCTGGAACGAATTTAACACCGAAATGGGTCCCGGTCGACAAAATTCCTTCTCAGGTTAGGGACCGCTACTCTCAGTTGCATTAAATCGTCTGTTCTTCGTCAAAATTGGATCAATGAAACTCGTCACCGTATTCAAGGGGTTGCGGGCAAAACGATGTCAAATGGAGACACGTGGCCCTCTCCCCCTTTACACAGCTGCACTAATTTGCCTTCCCCTGAATCCTCCTCTTCCTCCTCCTCCTCTTCCTCACTCTGTTCTCCCATCAATTCTTCCCCCTCCTCCTCCTCCTCCTCCTCCTCCTCCTCTTCTTCTTCTTCTTCCTCCTCCTCTTCTTTTTCCTCCTCCTCTTCTTCATCCTCCTCTATTTCCTCGTCTTCTTCCTCCTACTCCTCTTTTTTCTCCTCCTCCTCTTTTTTCTCCTCCTCCTCTTTCTCCTCCTCCTCCTCCTCCTCCTCTTTCTCACTCTGTTCCTCCATCAATTCTTCCTTCTCTTCCTACACCTCCTCCTTCTCCATTTACTACTCCATCTACTCTTCTTACTTCTCCTCTTCCTCCTCATCATCATTCTCTTCCTCCTCCAGCTACTCCTCTTATTTCTTCTCTTCCTCCTCCATCTACTCCTCATACTCTTCCTCTTCCACCTACTCCTTACTTCTCTTCTTTATCCTTCTCTGTCTCCTTCACCTACTCCTTTACTCTTCCTCCTCCGCCCACTCCTTTTACTTCTCCTATTCTTCTTCTTCACCTTTCTTCTCCTCTTCCCGCTCCATATTCTTCTGTTCGTCATTATTCTCTAATTTTTTTCCTTTTTCTCTTCCTCCTCTTCCTTTTTCTTCTTCTCTTCCTCCTCTTCTTTTTTCCCTCTCCTCCTCCTTCCTCTCTTTCTTCTTCCTTTTCTTCCCCCTCTTCCTTCTCTTAATCCTTTTCCACTTATATTTCTATTCCTCTTCTTCCTCTCTCTATTTCAGTTCCCTTCTTCCTCTTTCTATTTTTCCCCTTTTTACTTCTCTTCGTTATTCTCCTCGTCTTCCTCCTTGTCTTCCTATTTACCTTCCTTTTCCCCTCTTTTCCTTTTCCTCCTTTCCCGCCCAAGCTTTCCTCATTCTCTTCCATATTCTAGTTCCCTTCCACCCGCTCCTTCTCCTTCCCCTCCTCCTCCTCCTCCTCCTCCTCCTCCTCCTCCTCCTCCTCCTCCTCCTCCTCCTCCTCCTCCTCCTCCTCCCCCAGGGAGTACTGCAACTTCTTGTGATTTAGTTGCAGCTGTTCTTGGTCCTGTTGCGGGCGATGTCGCCACAGCTGCCTTGTCTTCTGCACTCCGGCGGCAGTTTCAGGGTGTGTGTCTTGATGCAGCTGGTTCCGATACTGCGACAGCTGTGTGTGTGTGTGTGTGTGTGTGTGTGTGTGTGTGTGTGTGTGTGTGTGTGTGTGTGTGTGTGTGTGTGTGTGTGTGTGTGTGTGTGTGTGTGTGTGTGTGTGTGTGTGTGTGTGTGTGTGTGTGTGTGTGTGTGTGTGTGTGTATGTGTGTTCACCAAATAAATTAGTTGTTACAGTCTGTTGTGTTTGCACGTGCTCTAGAGAAGCTCTATCAGACACTTCGATACAGCTGATCTTGCTGGTGGAGTGTCTGTATGCATAGGTTCTGGGACAAATGACCCTTGGACAAATGACCCGTCGGACAATTGTTCTCGTAGGACAAAACCCTCTCATCTCCGAACAACTGCCTCCATCGCAGATTATAATTAAAAAATATATATATATTTACTCTTATTATTACTCCGCTGGTCTTCGGGCCATTTGGTGATCCATAACCACTTTCGAAACGCCTCGTCATGTCGGTCGGTCCTGTGCTACCTCCTTCCACTCTCTTGTTTCCATTCCGCAATTCTTCACATCTTCTTCAACACATCTCCTCCAGTCTTTACTAAGTCGTCCAAGTGGCCGTCGTCTTTGTACTCCACTACTGAGTCCTTTCTTCGACCATCTATCTTGTTGCATTCTTGCAACATGCCTCGCCCGTTTCAGTCTATTACCTTATTACATTTTAAGGTGAGATTATTTTGTTTGTTTTCGTGTTTCCCAATTATGCCTTATAATATAAATTGGCAAACGACGAGTCCAGCGTATACTTTATTCCAAAAATGACTCCTGAACTCCAGCTATTTACGAATGTATATATATATATATATATGTATATATATATATATATTATATATATATGTATATATACATATGTATATACATATATATATATATATACATATATATACATATATATTTATATATATATGCATATATATATATATATATACATATATATATACATATATATACATATACATATATATAATATATATACATATACATATATAATATATATATATATACATATATATACATATATATATGCATATATATATACATATATATACATATATATATTGATAAGTATTTTAGACAAATTATTTGGATGATGGAGAACATATATACAGGGGAAGGCTCGGAACCCTATACACTCTAACGTTTCGTTCGCGTAGAACTTCTTCAGAGAGTGTATGTAGAACTGCAATTGGAGTTTATGTACTAAATCTAATTATCTTTTCGGACACTTGGGAAAGGTCGTTTTTCTGGCGTGTTTTAGAATTAAAATACTAGTTTCTTTAGCTAAATTGATAAACCCTCCTCGATGATTCGATGAATTATTAGTAGAAATATATGCTGATTCAACAATTCTTCTAGTGAATTTATCAAAACCTTTATGTAGCACTTCAGCTTCTCTCCAGTTTGGTAAATGATCGAATTTTTCCGCATGAACTACTAAAGAATTAGATGTCCTATGTGCTTTTATGTCGTTTTTATGTTCATAAATTCTTTTTTCTAATCCTCTTGACGATTCGCCATAATAAGCCATTGAGCAACTATTGCACGGGATTTTGTATACGACGCTGTTTTCGGAGTTGGTTCTCTTTTCAGAAGTCTTTATTAAATCACCTATCCTCTTGTTAGTTATTTTAGCTATGTTTATACCCGATTTTGTTAAATATTTGTCTATTATTGGTGACGTTTCTGAGCCAGGTACTGATATAAAATTTGTATTATTTTTATTTTTATCATTTCTCTCTTTCTTTCCGCGATTGTAAATATTTATTGCTTTTCTTTTTGTTCTTTTCAACATTCCCTCTGGATATCCAAGTTTGTCAAAGGTTTTCATAATGTAATTAAATTCGCCTTCTAGGTATTCATTACTACAGATTCGTAGTGCCCTGAGAAAAAATCCTATTACTATACCACTCTTTGTCCTATCATCATGTGCGGAGAAGTAATGTACTAAATCCTCTTTGTTTGTTTCCTTTCTGTATACTGAGAAAGTTACAGTTTTTCCTACTCGTCGTATTAACGTATCTAGGAAGGGCAATTGTCCGTTTTGTTCCTCTTCTACGGTGAACTGAATATCGCTGTTGACCGCGTTAAGCATTCTCATTTATTATTTACATTGGTGTTTTCGGGGATGATTGCGAGGACGTCGTCTACATATCTAAACCAGTGTGATCCCCTACCATTAATTCTGATGAAGTTTTCTTTTTCTAATAACTCCATATATAGACAGGCCATCACTGCACTTAAAGGACTACCCATAGCGAGACCTCTATGTTGTTCATATTCGTCACCATGAACAACATAGAGGTCTCGCTATGGGTAGTCCTTTAAGTGCAGTGATGGCCTGTCTATATATGGAGTTATTAGAAAAAGAAAACTTCATCAGAATTAATGGTAGGGGATCACACTGGTTTAGATATGTAGATGACGTCCTCGCAATCATCCCCGAAAACACCAATGTAAATAATAAAGTGAGAATGCTTAACGCGGTCAACAGCGATATTCAGTTCACCGTAGAAGAGGAACAAAACGGACAATTGCCCTTCCTAGATACGTTAATACGACGAGTAGGAAAAACTGTAACTTTCTCAGTATACAGAAAGGAAACAAACAAAGAGGATTTAGTACATTACTTCTCCGCACATGATGATAGGACAAAGAGTGGTATAGTAATAGGATTTTTTCTCAGGGCACTACGAATCTGTAGTAATGAATACCTAGAAGGCGAATTAATTACATTATGAAAACCTTTGACAAACTTGGATATCCAGAGGGAATGTTGAAAAGAACAAAAAGAAAAGCAATAAATATTTACAATCGCGGAAAGAAAGAGAGAAATGATAAAAATAAAAATAATACAAATTTTATATCAGTACCTGGCTCAGAAACGTCACCAATAATAGACAAATATTTAACAAAATCGGGTATAAACATAGCTAAAATAACTAACAAGAGGATAGGTGATTTAATAAAGACTTCTGAAAAGAGAACCAACTCCGAAAACAGCGTCGTATACAAAATCCCGTGCAATAGTTGCTCAATGGCTTATTATGGCGAATCGTCAAGAGGATTAGAAAAAAGAATTTATGAACATAAAAACGACATAAAAGCACATAGGACATCTAATTCTTTAGTAGTTCATGCGGAAAAATTCGATCATTTACCAAACTGGAGAGAAGCTGAAGTGCTACATAAAGGTTTTGATAAATTCACTAGAAGAATTGTTGAATCAGCATATATTTCTACTAATAATTCATCGAATCATCGAGGAGGGTTTATCAATTTAGCTAAAGAAACTAGTATTTTAATTCTAAAACACGCCAGAAAAACGACCTTTCCCAAGTGTCCGAAAAGATAATTAGATTTAGTACATAAACTCCAATTGCAGTTCTACATACACTCTCTGAAGAAGTTCTACGCGAACGAAACGTTAGAGTGTATAGGGTTCCGAGCCTTCCCCTGTATATATGTTCTCCATCATCCAAATACATATATATATATATGTATATATATATGAATACATATATATATATGTATAGGTATATGTATATACATATGTATATATATATATACATATATATATATATATACATATGCTCCACCGCAAGGACTCGAATCTTTGCCTTAGGGACCACTTATTATGAAGCAACGACGATAGCTTTGAGCCAGCCAGATCGTTCAAAAGGTCGTAGTCCAGGTCGTTCCTTTTGAACGGTCTTGGCTCAAAGCTATCGTTCTTGCTTCATAAAAAACAGTCGCTAAGGCAAAGGTTTGAGTCCTTGCGGTGGAGCTTATTTCCACTTGTCACAATGACAAATATATATATATGTATGTATATATATGTATATATGTATATATATATATATATATATATATATATATATACGTATACATGTATATACATATATATGTGTGTGAATATATATACATATATATATATATATATACGTATACATATATACATATATATATATATAAATTGAAATGTCTCTATTAATGCCTCACTGTTGTCCACAGGCTTCTCACCAACTATTTGGATGGCATATACAAATCTGAATCTATTTGAACTCAAAAGATTTCATAATGGTGGATCTGCCTGCTCATTTCCTCATGTGGTACTGTACCACCTCAACCACCGCGTTCCCAACATTGGCATGTGCAAATGCGTAACAATTTGATCATAAGCGTACTTGAATAGAATTGTTTAAATTCATGCTTCTAACTCCTAAAATGTTTTAATGGGGAGCTTTATAAATACAGCATTGTTGAAAAAAAAAAGAGAGAAGTCTTGCAAGGTGACCTCATGACGTCACAATAAGATATTGCTTTAGGCTTGTAATTCAGCGTCATGACGTCAAAGAAAAAAAAATGGTTTATATTCGTAAAGCGTACGACATGAAGTCACTAGAAAACGTTGGATTAAATTTGCAAACCGGCGTAATGTCGTCACAGGAAAACGTTGATATGAATTTGCTATGCAAGAGCATTTGTTGTTTATAATTGTCTTTTTTTTATGCTGTCTCTGTGGTTGGTATTACTGACATTCTTGCTGTTGCTTCCTCTGCTATGTCACTATCTTTGTCATTGTCTGAGAACGCGTTGTCATCATCATTAACTCTGTCTTCGATCCACCTACATGTGTTAGTGATTATATCATCTAAAAGGGCATTGAATGTCACATGGATATACCCTAAGCTAAACAAATGTAATGTAAGATAACGCACTGCAGCGTTGATATATTACTCACGATGATAGAAGCGCTGGTGGAAATAAAATCAGCGAATAACAACAGGAGCAATTTATTTGGACGAAAGAGACGCGTCCGCAGGTTACAACTGACAACTTCATCCAAGTCAAATGAAGAACACGTAACATGTTTGATGAAGTGATGTCTATCGAATATTAAACAGTCAAGCTAACATTAATTGGTAAATACATTATACCACACGGAATCCTTTTAAACACAATTACGAACGAATTATTCATGTGTGGGTCCTCCAGTTAGGTTTGTCCTTTTGTAACCCGTAAATGTCCTGTTTTAGTGTTTTGTGTTCTATTTTTCGCATGCAGGGTGTCCTATTTTTGTGTGCGGTGTGTCCTTTTTTTCTCTCCCCCCCCCCCGCCTGTGGCGCCTGGCGACCCAGATTGGTGACTGTTGGACGGCGTCAGTATTGTAATTTGACCGCTGGTGGCGTTTCAGCCTCAGGCCACAACCAATTTCCCCTGAAATTCAGGTCCCATTTTCCCCGAAATTATTTCGCCCCCAACGGCGGCGGGCGTAGAATCCGCGGCGGCTCTTGCGGCGACCTCGTGCGGCTGCGGCTGTGATGGTCGCTATGGTTGCGGTTGTAGATCTTGGCGGGATATGTACAGAAAACTGTGAGGTCAAGCCGCGGTCGGAATCCTGCCCTCATCACCGCAAAAAGGAAAAGGAAATCTGCTAAATGTTACAGTCCGGTAAATACGGTTTAATCGAGATAAGCCGGCCTCTTTGTTGGACCCGGTGCGTTGACAAAAAATAAAGAAAAAAAAGAAAGAAAGAAAGAAAGAAATAAAGAAAGAAAAGAGACACCCAAAAAATTTCAAGTTACGTATGAACCTCTCACTATGGTAGTGGCTAAAAAATCAACATCAATGGAATTCCTCTCATTACTGTCGTATTTTTCATAAACGTTCCTATGCAAAAAATAATTTACAAGCATGACTTTCCATTTTTTGACATCCATATAAGGAAAAAGTGGGCAGGACTTTTGTGACCATAGTGAAGAGGATTCCATACAGCAAGAATTACGTCACTTGGTATGTTTGTCTATATAACTATGGCTATGACTTCTGCTGGTCTTGTGTCTGCTTGCGGCCAGCACAAGCATGTGTGGACACGCCCTGTGGCCTGGTTCGAATGTGGTTGACTCCTGGCCGCCGAATGCGAACGTGGCCATCGCGGGTTGTCCCCATTTCTGACTCGATTGAATGGATTAGTGATATTGCAACAACTGCAGGGGGGCTCGTTTCGATTATTGCCCACGGACAGCGATTGCTGCCAACTGGAGCATCCCCCCTCCCCCTCCCCCTCCCCTCCCCCTCCTCCTCCTCCCCCTCCTCCTCCTCCCTCCCCCTCCTTTCCTCCTCCCCTCCCTCCGCTCCCCCTTAAATCCCAACACCATTCGTTCGTTTCCTCCGTTCATTTCGACAACTTTGGATAGTTTCTGTTCATCGGCATTGGACCCCATCCCAGTAGAAACAAACATACACACACACACACACACACACACACACACACACACACACACACACATACACACACAAACACACACGCATACACACACACACACACACACACACACACACACACACACACACACACACACACACACACACACACACACACACACACACACACACACACACACACACACACACACACACACACACACACACACACACACACACACACACACACACGCACACACATATACACACACACACGCACGCACACACACATACACACACGCACGCACACACACATATATATGTATGTATATATATATACATATATATATATATATATATATATACATTAAACAAATATGAAGAGATGCAGCTGCCTTTCACCACCCCCTTGTCACCACTGTCACCACCGCTGTCGGTCGTCGACCATTACACGTATATTTGACTTGTAATACCACTCGTCTCAAGGCCCCTTGCCTTCGTTACGTGAGTTTCACCAAATATTCAAGTTCCTCTTAAGCAGTAGGCCCAATGCCTTGTATTTCCTGTAGTCTCACTATTTTCTAGGCCCCGTGCCTAGTTCTCTCGTCCTTTGGGTTAATAAAAGGGTGGTGAATTTTCTTTCTTCTTTCACTGTAATTTCACCGTCTTGTTACACTCAGGATCTCTTTCTCTCGTCTCTACATCGTCTCTCTAGATCGTCTCTCTAGATCGTCTCTCGATCGTCTCCCCAGATCGTCTGACGAGATCCCGTATCCTACGCTAAGCTACCTTCGTCTGACGTCACTAATTTTTCTAATCCAATCTCCGGTGACTTTTCAAATAAATGTCACTCCTTATGGGCGTGACTTTGAATTCATGCACCAATAGTTTTTTTTTCTCCTTCTCCACCTTGCACCAATCCGGAAAGCCATTGCAATGCCACTAGCAAAATCGTTTACCTCAGCATTAGTCAAACGAAGCTAACCTGCGCTTACAGAGTTTTGATTACATCATCGATTATAAAACAGTCACCACCGTCGGTGTGTTTACATAGACATAGCGTCACCTCAATGTTATCAAAACAGCAGGCGAGCAGGCAGGCTCATTTCCATTCGTACAACTACCGGCCTCTTACACTGCCCTACCTGTCCTCATTTTATCAGACTTCAATTGGGTTAATCTAGGTCATCTTTACTCCATCTCTATGGCAACATCCCCGCGATTGGATCAAATTTCCCAGCGTTGACCTAAACAAGATTCGTAAAGAGCGTCACCGCGTGGCCTGGGGTCTAATCCTGAGGTTTTTGTATACCATCGCTCGAATCAGTCCATAAGCCCTCCTTCCTCTTATTACTCCTCCTCCCTTACATCGCCTTCTTTTCTGTTCTCCTAAGCTCCTCCTTTCTCCTCCTCCTCCTCCTCCTCCTCTTCCCCTTCCTCCTTCTACCCCTCCTCCTATTCCTCCTCCTCCTCCTCCTACTCCTCTGCCTCCTCCTCCTCTTCCTCCTCCTCCTCTTCCTCCTCCTCTTCCTCCTCTTCCTCTTCCTCCTCTTCTTCCTCCTCCTCCTCATACTCCTCCTCCTCATACTCCTCCTCCTCATACTCCTCCTCCTCCTCATACTCCTCCTCCTCCTATTCCTCCTCCTCCTCCTCCTCATACTCCTCCTCCACCTCCTCCTCTTCCTCCTCCTCCTCTTCCTTCTCCCTCCTCCTTCAATTCTTCCTCCTCCTCCTCTTCCTCCTCCCCTCCTTCTCCTCCTCCTTCTCCTCCTCCTCCTCTTCCTCCTTCTCCTCCTCCTCCTATTCTTCCTCCTCCTCCTCCCTCCTCTCAGCCTAATTTCTGCCTCTCCCCTCTTTACCTCCTCCCTCCCCCATCCTTCATCTCCTTACAACCCCCCATTTCTTCTCCTCGTCTTCTTTTTTCCAATATTCGCCCTCTCTCTTTTTTTATTTTTTCCATTCCTCTTCTTATTTTCCATTCTTTCATTTGCTAATTTGTTCTCAAATAGTCTTCTTCTTATCCTCCTCTTGCCTCTTTGTTGTCTTTATCAAAGTTCCTGCTCTAACTGACTTTCATTTACTCGTTCCTAATGCACGTTTTCCACTTTCTCATCTTTCTTCTTCCCTATGTTCTTCCTCTTCTTCTTCACCCTTCTTCCCTCTCCTATTTCTATTTCTTTGTTCAGCTTCTCTCTTTCCTCCTATTTCTTCCATTTCTATTCCTCTTCTTCTGCCATCTCCTCTCGTTCGTTCTCTTTCTTCCTCTTATTTCGAAATTTCACTTATCACGTTTATTTTTCTCTTCCTCGCTTTCCAACACTTTGTGTACTTTTGAATGTCTTTCATGATCTCTTCCATTCCCTTTGATTGTTCATAATTTGGTCTACTTTGTTCTCTCTTCTTCTATCTTTTCTCTTCTTTCCTCATTTTCCTTCTATCCCTTATTTTCTTCGCTCTCTCTCTCTCTCTCTCTCTCTCTCTCTCTCTCTCTCTCTCTCTCTCTCTCTCTCTCTCTCTCTCTCTCTCTCTCTCTCTCTCTCTCTCTCTCTCTCTCTCTCTCTCACTCTCTCTCTCTCTCTCTCTCTCTCTCTCTCTCTCTCTCTCTCTCTCTCTCTCTCTCTCTCTCTCTCTCTCTCTCTTTCTTTCTTCTGCCCTTCCCTTTGTCCCATTTTGTTTCTCTCACTCTCTTTCTACTTCTCTCTCTCTCTCTCCTCTCTCCTTTCTCCTTTTTTCGCTCTCTTCTTCTTTCCCCTCTCCCCTTCCCATTTCCCCTTTCCTTTCTTCTCTTCCAAGTCCCTTTTCTCTTCTCTTCTCAACTTCTCCTTCTTTCATTCCCCTCGTACCTTTCTCTTCTTCGTTCTTCCTTTCTACTCTCTCCTCTTTCCTCTCTCCTTCCTCTCTCCTCTCTCCTCCTTCCTCTCTCCTCTCTTCTCTCTCTCGCCTCTTTCCTCTCCCCTCTCTCCTTCCTCTCTCCTCCCTCCTCTCCCCTGTCTTCTCTCTCTTTTCTCTCTCTTCTCTCCTCTCTCCTCTCTCTTGTCTCCTCTCTCCTTTCTTTTCTCTCCTCTTCCTCTCTCTTCTCTTCTCTCCCCTTTCCCACTCTCCCCTTTCCTCTTTCCTCTCTCCAGTCCCATCTCCCTTCTTTCCTATCTTCTCTCCTCTCCTCTTCCCCCTCTCTTCTCTCCTCTCCCCTCTCCTTCTCCTCCTCGCCTCTCCTCTCTTGTCTCTTTCTTCTCTTTTCTCCCTTCTCTTATCTCCCATCTCCCCTCTTTTCCCCTCCCTTCTCTCCCTTCTCCTCTCTCGCCTCTCCCCTCTCATTCTTCTTCTATCTCCTCTCCCTCATCTTCTCTCCTCTTCTTCTCCTACATCTTATTTGTCTCTTGTTAATATTTTCTCTCTCTCGTTCCTTCTCTCTATAGTCTTCTCTCTCCTCTTTCCTTCCTTCATATCTCATCTCTTCGCTCTTCTCTTTCTCGCTTTCCCCAATTTTCTCAGACCTTTTTCCTTCATTCTCTTCACTTTTTTATTTTTTCTCTTTTCCCTAGTTACTCTTCCCCTTCCTATTTCCCTTCCCATTTCACCTCTCGCCTCTCCTCTTTCCCTTCTTCCACGTCCCCTCTTCCCCTCTCCCTTCTCCCCTCTTCCCTCTCCCACCTCGTCTCTCCCTTCTTCTATGTCCCCTCTACCCCTTCCCCTCTCTCCTCTCTCCTCCTCCTTCTTCCCTTTCTCCTTCTCTTCTTTCTCCTCTCTCCTGTCCCCTCTCCCTTCTCTCCTGTCCTATCTCCCCTCTTCCTTCTTCTCTCTCCCCTCTCCTCTGCCCTGTCCCCTCTCCCTAGTCCCTTGTCCCCTCTCCCCTCCACCTGTCTCCTTTCTCTTCCCTCCTCTCCCCTATCCCTTCCCCCTCTCCCCTCTCCCTTCTTCCCTCTCCCCTCTTTTCTCCCCCGTATCCCCTCTCCCTCAACTCCTCCACTCCCGTATCCCTGTCCCTCTCTCCCCTCCCAACTCTAAACTCTCAACTCTCCCCATCCCCCCTCCCTCCCCCACTTCCCTCTCCCTCTCTTCCCTCTCCCCTCTCCCTTGTCCCCTCTCCCCTCTTCCCTCTTCCCTCTCCCCTACTCCCATTCCCCTCTCTCCTGTTACTTTTCCCTATCTACCTTCTCCCCTTCCCCTTTCCCCTCTTCTTCTCCCCTCTCCACTGTTCCCTCTCCCCTCTCCCTTCTCGCCTCCCCTCTGTGCTCTCCCCTCGTACTTCGGTCCTCTCCCCTCTCAACTCGCTGTTAGACACTTTCATTGCTTCCATTCCCGTTCGTAAAATGAATTCAGCTTTCTGTTCCCTTCTTCCTTCATTCCCTTCCTTTCCCGTCCTCCTCTCTCATTCTTTCTTCTACTTCTGGTCTTCCTTGTTTTCCTCCTCCTCCTACTCCTTCTCTTCCTTCTCCTCCTTTTCCTCCTCCTTCTCCTCCTCCTCCTCTTCCTCCTCCTCCATTTTTTCCTCCTCATTCTTTTTCCCGGGTTTTACGCACGAGTTGTGCCCATTCTGTTGTACTTAGTTCTCCCACCTTCTCCTCCTCCTCTCTCTCTCACTCCTCCTCTTCCTTTTCCTCCTCCTCCACTTTTCTCTTTCCCTCCCTTCTTCTTCCTCCTCTTTCTTCTCCATTTTCCTCTCCCTCTTTCTTCTTCCTCCTCACCTCCTTCTCCTCCTCCTCCTTCCTTTGCCCCCTCCTTCTTCTTCCTCCCCTCCTTAATTCTCCTCCCTCCTCACTCCTTCCTTCTCCCCTTCTTCCCCCTTCCTTCTCTCTCCTCCTCTCTCCTCCCATCTTTCTTCCTCCTCTTTTTCCCTCTTTTTACTTCCTTCTTCCATGTCTTTCCTCCTCCCTTCGTTCGATATTCTTCCTTCTTCTCCCTTTTCCCCATCCTTCTTCTTCCTCATCTATCCTTCTTTGCCAACCTCTGTCCTTCCCCTCCTCCTCTCTTGTCCTCCTCCTTCTTTCTCATACTCCTCCCTCCTCCTCCATTTCTTCTTTCCTTTCCTTCTTGTCCTTCTCCACCTCCTTATCTTTATCGTCGTCATCATCTTCATCCTCATCTAATCTTTCATAACTCTTTCCTTCTCCTCCTCCTCCTCCTCCTCCTCCTCTTCTTCTTCTTCCTCCTCCTTTCTCCTACTCCTCCCTCCTCCTTCACTTTCTCTCTTCTTTCCTTCTTGTCCTTACCCACTTCCTTATCTTCATCGACATCATCATCTTCATCCTCATCCCATCTTTCATAACTCTCTCCTCCTCTTCCTTCACCTCCTCCTCCTCCTCCTCCTCCTTTTCGTCCTCCTCCTCCTCCTTTTCGTCCTCCTCCTCCTCCTCCTCCTCCTTCTCCTCCTCCTTCACCTCCCCTGCCCTCTTCACCTCCTCCTCCAGCTCCAAGTTTTGTAATCGAATGATAAAACGTTTGATTTGCTTTCCCCCCTGCATAATCCTCGACTAAAATCCTCTCCATATCTTGATGTCACCTCCATCTCCTCTCCTCCCTCTCCCTCTCCCTCCACCTCCCTCTCCTTCCCTCTCTCCCTCCTCCCTCTCATCGACCTCCTCCAGCTCTCTGACTCTTCTATCTCCCTCTACATGGTTGCTTATTACTCTTTCGTGAACATTGTCAGTTTGGGGTTGGGCTTAGTTGAATAAAATCACCTGACGGCAGATGAAAGGCGTTTGAAGGCGTCTTTGAGTCATGGCATTAATCGTTTTTTCTTGATTTTACGTCTCTTCACTCCCCTCCCCCCTCTCTCCGGCACCTTCACAGTGCCAGTTTCCACCCTCCCCCTCCCCCTCCCCCTCCCCTCTCCCCCATCTCACTCTCTATTCCAATCCATTTTCTATCTGATACCCTCTCTCTGCATTCCCGAACTTTTCTTCCTGTCCTCATTCGATTTTCGGGCTTTCTGTTTCCCATCTCCCATCTCCTCATTCTTATCTCTCTTCCTCTTTTCCTCTCCCCTTCCCTGCTCTCCTCCTCCTCCTCCCGTCCCCTCATCTTCCCTTCCCTTCCCCTCTCCCTTTACTTCTTCTTTCCCTCCCTCTCTTCTCCCCTCTTTTTACCCTTTATATGTCTTATTTCCCATCTCCTCTTTCTTATCTCTCTTCCTCTCCCCTTCCTTGTCCCACCTCTACTATCCTCCTCCCGCCTCCCGTCCCCTCTTCTTCTCTTCCCTCCCTCTCTTCTCCCCTCTTTTCAACCTTTATATGACTTCCTTCCCATCTCCTCCTGTCTGTTTTGCTACCTGTCAACATTGTCTGTTTTCCTAAGTTTGCCTTTCCTGTCCTCTCCTTCCCCTTCCCTTTCCTTCCCCTTCCCTTTCCTTCCCCTCTCAACTTTCCCCTTTTTTCTCCCTTCAACCTCCTCACCTATTCCCCACAACTCATATCTCGTCTTTCCTTTTTTTACCTATTTCCTTATTTACGTTCTTTTTTCTTTCCTTCATTCCTCTTCCCTTTCCTTTCCTTTCTCCTCTTTCACTACCCTCCCTCCTCCCTTCCTCTTCCCATTCTATTCCTTTTCCTTCTCCACTTCTCTCTCCACTCCCTTCCTCCATTCCCCTCCCCTTATCTCATCGTCCCTACTCTGTCCTCCAATTATCTCCTCCTCCTTTCTTTACTCCTTACCTCCCTTCCTTTCTTATTCCCTTTCCTCTCCTCCCCTCTACTCTCCTTCTCCCACCTCCTCTTTCCTTCCCTCCCATCCCTTGTCTTTCCCTAACCCTCCTCTCTACTCCCTATTCCTCTCCTCGCCTCCTCTCCCTTCTGCATCCTTCCTCTCCTTCTCTTTCTTTCCTCTTCTCTTCTCTTTTCTTTCCTCTCCCTTCCCGTCGCCCTCTGTTTCTCACCCCCAATCCCCCCTTCCCCCTAGACGCTCTGATTTCAATCTGAGACTTCCTCTCTGCCTCCTCCTCCTTTTCCTCCTCCTCCTCCTCCTCCTCCTCCTCCTCCTCTTTCTCCTCCTCCTTCTTCTCCTCCTCCTCCTCTTCCTCCTCCTCCTCCTCCCTCTCCACCTCCTCCTCCTCCCTCTCCACCTCCTCCTCCCTCTCCACCTCCTCCTCCCTCTCCACCTCCTCCTCCTCCCTCTCCACCTCCTCCTCCCTCTCCACCTCCTCCTCCCTCTCCTCCTCCTCCTATTCCTCCTCCTTCCCCTCTTCCTCCTCCTCCTCTTCCTCCTCCTCCTATTCTTCCTCCTCTTCCTCCTTCCAGGTCCTCTCTTTCTCTTTTCCTTCCCTCTCTCACACCCTCCCTCTCCCCTCTCTCCCTCCCTCTCTCTCCCGCCGCCCACCCGGACCCGAACCTGAGAGCCTGCCCCAGACCAGGAGACCGAGTTTATTGTCTCCGGTCGTGTTCGTAATTCGGGCCCCGGCGTGTTAAAGTGCATCGCATTTCGCCAAGCGCTTGTTTGCCGCACGGAATAAACCAGCCGGCGGGATCCGGTGGCGCGGTCAGGCCTACCACCACCACCGCCGCTGCCGCCGCCACCACCACCACCACCACCACCACCACCACCACCACCACCACCACCACCACCACCACCACCGTCACCACCACCACCACCACC
>NC_134811.1:7790045-7795045 GCF_046742065.1 Oratosquilla oratoria
CACTTTTTCATATCCATTTCCTTCTCTCGCTTCCTCTTTCTTTCCTTTTGTTTCCTTTCCTTCTCTCTCTTTCTCTCTATTTCTTTCTTTCTTTCTATTTTTCCCTCCCGCTCTCTCTCTCTCTCTCTCTCTCTCTCTCTCTCTCTCTCTCTCTCTCTCTCTCTCTCTCTCTCTCTCTCTCTCTCCTCTCTCTCTCTCTCTCTCTCTCTCTCTCTCTCTCTCTCTCTCTCTCTCTCTCTCTCTCTCTCTCTCTCTCTCTCTCTCTCTCTCTCTCTCTCTCTCTCTCTCTCTCTCTCTCTCTCTCCCTTTTACTCATTCTTTTCCTCTCCCTCTTTCTCTCCAGTTTAATTTTTCTTTCACAATAATTTTTCTTACCTCCCTTCCTCAACCTTGCTCAGGATTTCTTTTACATACCTGACACTTGCAGTGAAGTTGCATAATTTTTAGTCTTTACTATGACTTCCGCCGGTAGATTTTATTCAGCTGTAATGGTAGATCTCTAGCCAGGTCAAGCCATGACCTCAAATGCTCCGTTATAAGAAGACAGTGATTAAAGCTTCCCATTCTTCATCAAAACTATGCTAGTACACACATGGCATGAACCACAAACTTGACTCAGTACAGAGAATAATGACCAAAATAGTATAAGGGCATAGAAGTCTTCCATGTGAAGACAGGCTTAGACACCTAAACTTACATTCCCTGGAAAAACAAAGGGTGCGGGGTGATCTAGTAGAGGTATTCAAATGGGTCAAAGGATTCAACAAGGGTGATGCAGGCAAGGTCATCATTTTAGACAGCAGATCAGAGCTCGTAGTAATGGATTTAAATTGGACAAATTTAGGTTTAAGAAGGAAATAGGCAGGAACTGGTTTGCCAAGAGAGTAGTTAACGAATGGAATGGATTAAGTAACAATGTATTGAACGCTGACATAGTTGGTTGTTTTAGGAGAAGATTAGATAACTCGTGGTAAGGGATATAGAGCTGCCTAGTGTAAGACTTCTGGTCTCTTGTAGTATTTTTCATTCTTATGTTTTGCTATTCACGTTCAAGGACGGGTCCTATCTCACCTCTACCGCAACGTTTGTCTCTTTTCCATGCCTTTCCACACATACATGATCTTCA
This sequence comes from Oratosquilla oratoria, assembly GCF_046742065.1. Lineage (NCBI taxonomy): Eukaryota > Metazoa > Arthropoda > Malacostraca > Stomatopoda > Squillidae > Oratosquilla > Oratosquilla oratoria. The sequence continues at coordinate 7,791,172 of NC_134811.1, forward strand.
TTGTCCATAAACACTTTACCCCAAGCTCCATGTATTTTCATTGTCTTCTACACTGTTCCTAAATTGTTATGTGATATACCTTTTCTAGGTCCACGAATGATACAAAGATGTTCCTTCCAACGTTTAAACTTGTCATTTGTTTACGTGTGAACACCTTGTCCATACACCATCTCTTTTTCTCTAGATCCATCTACTCTTCTCCAAGACGTCTTTCTGTCGGTTCTGCTATGTGTTCTGTTATAGTTCTTCCATGAACCTATCACTGGATGTTCAGGAAGATCATCTCCCTCACCTAAAACAGAATACATAACTTTCTAGGATTTACTTATAAGACCTGCAAAGTGAGCAATGTATGAAGGCAATCAGTGCAAGAGCATTATTTAAACATTTCCCTTCGGCGTTCGTCTTGTACTTAGTTCCAGTTCTTGTCATCAACAGGTGGTTCTTCTTTTGGCTTCAAAGAGAGACACGAAATTAGAGGTTGAAAACATATCTATACAAATAATCCCTTCCCAATGAGTTATTGACTGCATAAGTATATGTTCTTAATAATTATAGGGATTTTAGTAATACCCCTATGGACCATGGTCACGTAGTGTTTGTGTTCAAAGAGACACACGGAATTAGAAGTTTAGAACATATCTATACAAATAATCGCTTCCCAATGAGTTATTGACTGCATAAGTATTATGCTCTTAATAAATTAAGGGATTTTAGTAATACCCCTATGGACCAGGGTCACGTTGTGTTTGTGTTCAAAGAGACACGAAATTAAAGGTTTAAAATTTATCTATACAAATAATCGCTTCCGAATGAGTTATTGACTGCATAAGTATTATGTTCTTAATAATCTTAGGGATTTTAGTAATACCCCTATGGACCAGGGTGACGTAGTGTTTGTGTTCAAAGAGACACACGGAATTAGAGGTTTAGAATTTATCTATACAAACAATCGCTTTCGAATGAGTTATTGACTGCATAAGTATTATACTCTTAATATTTTAGGGACTTTAGTAATACCCCTATGGACCAGGGTCACGTAGTGTTTGTGTTCAAAGGAACACGAAATTAGAGGTTTAGAATTTATCTATACAAATCATTGCTTCCAAATGAGTTATTGACTGCATAAGTAATATGTTCTTAATAATTTTAGGGGTTTTAGTAATACCCCTATGGACCAAGGTCACGTGATGTTTGGGCTCAAAGAGAGACACGAAATTAGAGGTTTAAAATTTATCCATACAAATAATCGCTTCAGAATGAGGTATTGACTGCATAAATATTATGCTGTTAATGTTTTAGGGACTTTAGTAATATCCCTATGGACCAGGATCACGTAGTATTTGTATGTGGTTGAAGACTATTTCTCAATCAATAATGAATGCTCATCATTTTCAACTTCTACTATTCCTCCTTTCTGCTGCCTTTTGTCAATTTCTTTTTCATCCTTTCTGTGATTCTGCCTAGTCAGTGAAATAGTGTCTAATGAGTAGAAGTGGTAGTTAACACCAACGAAATACTTGGAATAACTGCCTTGGTCATTTAAGGTTTCTTTTGTTTTATGCGATTCTATTTTACTTAAGACTATCTCGCTTGGTAGTTTGTGATTTACTTTATTGGTTTTATTCTGGCAATGGTCTGGCGATTTTAACGAAGTGAAATGACGTCACAGTAGAAAACTGGATTAGCAAACTGCCCATTTTAGATTTTTTTTTTTTTTTTTTTTTTTTTTTTTTTTTTTTTTTTTTTTTTTTTTTTTTTTTTTTACCACGGCAATTCTCTGGCATAGGTGTTGGTACGAGACAAGCAAACTACTCACTTTCATTTCGTTTTTTTTTTTTTTTTTTTTTTTTTTTTTATATAACCCGTGGCAACGCTTACGGGCAAAGCCTCTGGGCAGGGCAGACTCCAGTCAGTATAAGATTTCCAAACCGAAGGCTCTCTTAACTAAACTGAATGAAGTCACCTGTCGGTACCGGGAGACCTTAGTCAGAATTTAGTCTATCTTTCACTATCACTTGGGCGAATAAGGTCATCTAAGGGCCCAGTCACAGCCAAGCTTACGACCTGTTTCCGATCACCGGCGACCAGGTGGTCGCCGACCAGTTGCAGGTAATCTTTGGAAGTCACTGGTAGTCGGTTATAAGATAGATAAATAGATAGATCGGCAGATAGATACATAGATATATTACAACACACACTAAATAGCCCCCAGTGCATAGATTTTGATCTTACCAACCACATTGTTTTTTTTTTTTCCATTTCAATTCCTTGCATAGGTTTCGTGTCGCCGACCGATCGCTTGATTTTCGGTCGAAGGTGGTCGGAAACAGGTCGTAAGCTTGGTGTGATTGGGGCTCAAGGTTACATACAAACCCCCACTACGGCCGAAGCCTCTTTCCCAAAATCGCTGAATGTACCAACACAGTCACTCAAGACAGAACCTCATAAGTCGTGCCGCGGGACTGAAGGTGTCGATACTGAGTTTTTCTTAAAAAATGGGAATACATTACCATCCCCCTTTGCGTTAAGCATCTCGGGAGGCAATGTTATTATAGATAATGATCACTTTTTATCTTCTTTTTTTTTTTTTCTTTTCTCGAATGCATTGGTAATTTGCATGTTTCCCATCCGAACTCGAATTAGACAACGATAAAAGACGTGATTACCTCGATCTGTTCAATTACAGCAAATATTACTGTCATTACGTTTTCTTTACGCAATGTGTAAGCATAATTATATACATGGTCAGACACTAAAAGTTGCTTTACTCTCCCTCCTGTCTACCTCATACTCGTTAGATTAATAACAGTGTATTACTCTTATATGTTGGTGGGAATATCCAACTTTCTATTGGGGCTAAAGTGTCTGTGAATATTAGTGGAAATTACTGTATGTGTCAGTGTGACAAACAGAACTGAATTCACTGCACATCATCGCCGTCGTCGTCGTCGTCATCATCATCATCATCATCATCATCATCATCATCATCATCATCATCATCATCATCATCATCATCATCATCATCATCATCATCATCTTCATCATCTTCATCATCTTCATCATCATCATCATCATCATCATCATCATCATCATCATCATCATCATCATCATCATCATCATCATCATCATCATCATCATCATCATCATCATCATCATCATCTTCATCATCATCATAATCATCATCATCATCATCATCATCATCATCATCATCATCATCATCATCATCATCATCATCATCATCATCATCATCATCATCGTCGACGTCGTCATCATCACCATCATCACCACCATAATCATCATCATCGTCGTCGTCATAATCATCATCGTTGTCATCATCGCCATCATCATCATCATCATCATCATCATCATCATCATCATCATCATCATCATCATCATCATCATCATCATCATCATCATCATCACCACCACCACCACCATCATCATCATCACCACCACCACCGTCGTCGTCGTCGTCATCATCATCATCATCATCATCATCATCATCATCATCATCATCATCATCATCATCATCATCATCATCATCATCATCATCATCATCATCATCATCATCATCATCATCATCATCATCATCATCATCATCATCAATTGAGGTCGCGTTACTTAACTCACACGTCAGTGCTGATCCCCACGGTCTTTCCAAGGAGCAAGCTCCCACGCAGTCACCCTCCCTTCCCATTCCAGTCAACTCTTGATAGATTCCATCAACTTCCTCCAGCCATGAATTTTGTGGATTCTAAAGTTCGCCGACAGCTATATAGTCCTAACCCATTGCACAATTGTTAACTTTAGCGACAATAACCCCATCTGTTAGAAGTTAGAAACATAACAATTGGAACATACGTGTACAGTC
>NC_134811.1:7817545-7822545 GCF_046742065.1 Oratosquilla oratoria
GTGAAAAATGACGGAGTTAAAGGAATGAACTTAGATCTAGTGGCGAGACTCGTGCAAATAATGTGCTACTTGTGTAATTTAACATGTAACATTCATAACGTTCTTCATGCAACGTTCACATGTGCTTTCACATGTAATATTTGTTTATGCTCTTGCATGTATTTTCTATAAAATTGTCATGTACTTTTTACATCAACTTTTGCGTGCATTTCAACATGCTTTCAGATTTACATATATTTTTACATAACATTTTTCTATGCGTTTTTACATAAACTTCTATATGTCCTTGTGCAGATAATTTTATATATACTAATGCATACAAATTTACATACACACTTGTATATATTCTTATTCATAAACCCGCACATACACTATATCATGAGCTTTCTTCCTTGTGATTTTCTTTTGGGTTTGTATGTATATAAATTGATTATATATTCTTATACAGCATTTATCTACTTGTACTATTATTTTCTTTTATTTTCTTAATTATAACACTGGTCAACAAAGAATTTATCCCCCCCCCCAAAAAAAAACAATAGCTCTGTCTAATATGTTTTTGCATGCAGAATCCAAAAATAATGTCCATGTTTTTCCATAACTCATAGTTTTTTGTGTTCTACGGTATGTTATGTTACGTGTGTTACGTGGGATAAGTTTCAATCAAGCGATTGCCAACACTGAATGAGATTGTTATATATTTGGTAGTACTATGTTTGAAGTGTTGGTGTGAGGTTGTGTAGTGCGCATTTGTGTGTCAATAAGTTTGTGATATTGTACAGTAGTGTACCCGTCATTCACCTTCACAATTCCAAGAAACTGTATAAACCACTCAGACAATTTTTGCCTTACTTCTTGTGTATTGACATTCAAGTCACAAAGACGGAGTTTCACGCCATCGATTAAAAAGTGTTATGAACATTATTTTGGCTGCTGATCCTATTCAGCGTTGTCTCCACAAGAGACAACCCTCGATGGAGAAGGAGATGGAGGGAACGCCCACAGAATTCATGGCCAGGGCAAGATAATACATTCTGTTGAGGGTTGTTCGGAGTGGAAAGGGAGGGTAGCTGCATGAGAGCTTGCTCAGAGAGACCGTGAGTATTTTCGCCGTTGTGTGAGTGAAGTAACGCGCTCCCTGGTGTATGCCCCTAATTGATGATGATGATGATGATGATGATGATGATGATGATGATGATGATGATGATGATGATGATGATGATGATGATGATGATGATGATGATGATGATGATGATAATGACGATGACGATGATGATGATGATGATGATGATGATGATGATGATGGTGGTGGTGGTGGTGGTGGTGGTGATGACGACGATGATGATGATGATGATGATGATGATGATGATGATGATGATGATGATGATGATGATGATGATGATGATGATGATGATGATGATGATGATGATGATGATGATGATGATGATGATGATGATGATGATGATGATGATGATGATGATGTAACTTTCGTTAGCTCGGCGGCAGACAGAACACAAGGGAAATGACCAACTGGTAAGGACGAGGTTAAAGTGCCTATACCTTGTTTACCAACAATGTCATGTAATCTTTTAGTTAGGAAAAGGGTTAATATGAGGTTTTAGTTTAATGTATTCTTTTTCGACCAGAGCTTCCGTAAATAATAGCCACGCTGCTGGGCTATGGATTATGTAGGAGTAATTAAATTTCCTGTTTGTGATTACAGTTGTAATTACATTGTAAAAAAGAAAAACAGAACCAAAGATTAATTCAATATAATCAAATTTTATGTTCAAAAAAGAATAATGATATTAATCTTGATTACTTTTACATAATTATGTATGAGGCTGTAATCATATTGTAATCAATAGAAAAAAAATACTTTGATATACATTTTCAGCTCTCATGTTAAAATAGCCTTCTACAGGAGAAAAAATTACTATTAATTAGAATAGCGTAGAGAAAGGGTTTATAGCTGATAGTCTTAAACTTTTCACTATGATAATGCCCTCTATGTTATCATCCGGCATTAGCCAGGATAAAGCCTGTTAATCATTTAGCACTAGCGACTGTGTCACTTGCATAGATTAGATATTGTATGTAAAAATATGATCTTTAGTGGGAATGAAAAATAATGACGATAAAACTTGAAATGTTTCCATGTTGAATATAAACCAGACAAAAAGCAATGGCTTCCAACTCTTAAGACGCAGATTTTATATGAGGGTAGGTAGAAGCAACTTCGGTGACCGCGTAGTCGCCAAATACATTAAATTTCCCGTTTAGGAGGCCCCTGATTGAAATTCTAGGATTCATGGAAATAATATGCTGTATTACTTATCGATTATCTAGTTTGTTTAATTACTCATTCATTTACTTATCTATTAACACATTAATTTATTTATTTGTATTTTACTTGTGTAATCACATATTTGTGTGTTTTAATTACTTATCTATCTACTTATTCCTCTCTCTTACCTCTTACCATCCGCCTGGTAGGATTATCTCCTGTCAGCCAGTGGTCCTCATTTCCTAATTTCTTTCCATCTTTCTCTATCTCTGTAGACTTCATTTTGCAGTATTTCTGTAAGGTCTTCTCTTCGAATCGCCAAAGCTTCCTTAACTCCTTCCATCCATCTTTTTCTAGGCCTGCCCACCGGTCTTATTATCGTTTATATCTTATCTGTTTTTGGCTAATTTATCTATTCATATATTTATTCACCCATTTGTTTGCCTACTTGTTATCATTTTTTCATCTCCCGATTATTTATCTATTTTTGTTTATCTGTCTACTAATCTATTTCAAATTGATCAACTTAAATATTTGTTCATTAACATGCTTATCCAATTAGAATCTTACTTGTATGCTTGTTAAACTGGATCTATGCTTTTCATAGACCAAGAGGTTATCATACTCCGTTACTTCAACCCATCGTACCTTTGTGCACAACAGAAAACAGAAGATCAGTGTAATTCCACTGTGCTTATTAACAGTACTTTTCAATTTGGGTGGCACAATCCATTTCATACTACAGAAGCAAAGCTTCTTTGTCAACCTCCGATGTATATCTAATAATAAACTTCCCCTCACGTAAAAAATACACGTAATTTTTCAATTACTTTTTAATCAGGTATGCCGCCCCCCACCCCTTTTTATTGGACTAATTTTTAAAATGGCGTAAAAATATATTGGTGTATTATTAGAGGAGGCTAGGGAATCATTATATAATGAATCGGTGGGGGTGAACTAGTTTCAGTTGTCGGGCCCTGCTGTTCAGGCGCTATGCCTCACTGCATTGATTTTGACTCGAACAGGCGCTATGCCTCACTGCATTGATTTTGACTCGAACAGGCGCTATGCCTCACTGCATTGATTTTGACTCGAACAGGCGCTATGCCTCACTGCATTGATTTTGAATCGAACAATGTTCTGAATACTACGGATGATTTTTCACCCACAATGTGGATGTGTTTTGATGGATGAGGATAGATGAGGGATGGTTGTATCCTATAATTAATCCACCCTCATTACAAGGGGCATAAAGTCCTTTCGCATGTGTCATTATATGATTTTTTTTTTTTTTTTTTTCAAATGAAAAGCGATGACAAAACCATTTCTGTACTGAACAAGGTGAAGGCAAGGAACATGAAGTAGGAAGCTCGTAGGTGCGGCAAAAGCCGTTTTCTTTGTCCTATTATACGCTTGGATTGTTGAGGCAGGCCCCTTGACTAACTCAACAAACATATCAAATAATGTATACGAAAACGCACAACACCTGTACCAGATTGTTCACGAAATCAGGAGCAATGATAAACTACAGACCTTAACAATAAGTGTTGAGGCAGGTAATAATCACTGCTGGAACTCGGAGAGAAGTGCAGGACTCAAACCCGTGATTATAAAGACATGAGACTTATCTTCTGAATAGAATCGAGACGCCATAACTCCTTTGTTACCAGTAGGATGTCATATATATGTGAATAAAATCGTTTGAAGAAAGCCAAAATAATAATAAAGTCACCCAAAATAAAAATGATTAAGATAGACTCCCCTTGCTACCTAGAGAGTGCCACTGAAATATAATAAATCGTCTGACGGACGCACAAATAAAGAAAACAATGTCACCCATTACGGTTAACACAACGAAGAAGTAGGAAACTCCATTGAGCTGAATAGGATCGCCAGGAGTTAAATTATAAAGTATAGCAATCGAAATATATAGTTTCGCTTAATCAACTCTTTCTTTCGTCCGACTGTGGTGTTAGTTGTGATATACAAATGTGTTACTACATTTCTCACCAGTAATGTATACAAATTGTCACCATTTTAACTGGGTTATAAAGGCAAATACTAACCTTCAGGATAATCAAGTCGCTTAGCGATACCCAGTTAAAATTCTACATCGAACATCCCCATGTAACCAATAACATGTATCAGAACCATGTCAAAAAGCATTCCAATGTATCTAATTAATTTCCATATAGACTATTACCTTCATAATCAAAGTGATTTTTTATGAATAATATTGCATTAATTAAACAGTAGCAGAAGATATATTTGAATAGTTCTAATACATAATGGGTTAGGATTGAATTTTTACAATAATTCATAGACATTATTCCTCTCATTTGGTTTGCTATACGATTTTTATATTAATTATAAAGAGAAATATGGCTGTATTAAGTTATCACATTCTATGCAAATGTGTAGTACCGACATTGATTTATCCAAAGGAAATTAATTTTTTTTTTATCAAGTTGGTAAATGATTGTAATATCATTAATGTAACCAAATATCGTTTAATATAAATGATACATATAAATATGGATTAAGAGATCTTGTTTTATAATGATTTCACTAAAAGGTAATTACGTTAATTCCTTTGTTCTCTTTGGCTGTTTGATGTAAAAATCAGATTATTTATAATTCAAGATTTTTCCCTCAACTTTTATAAAAAAAAAAAAAAAAAGGAAAAGAAAACGGAATAGATTGAATGCATATG
>NC_134811.1:7845045-7850045 GCF_046742065.1 Oratosquilla oratoria
TTCTTTATAAAAGCATAATGTCCATTGTAGGAGAATGGTTTATATATATATATATATATATATATATATATATATATATATATATATATATATATATATGTTCTTGTTGACAGACGAGATTAAATAATATTGCTGTTTCTGCATTGTTTATCTTTTTGTTAAGAACTTCAATTTCTTTTGCTAATTTACGGTGTTGGAATGATAGTTTGCTGAGTAGCTGTCCGTATGAGGTTGCAACGTTTCGGTCTTCTCTGGAGACCATCTTCAGGCTAATTATTTGGGTGTGTGTGTGTGTGATGTTTATATACTATTTTATTTCTGATTGTTTGGATGGTGTCGTGTGAAGCGATCATCCTGATTGGCTGCTACGTAGTCATCAGGAATCACTAGGAGAGGTGAGGTCAAGTCCGCTTGTGGGATGGGAGAATCTGGAGGTCTATACTGTGTATGTTCATGGTTGGTTTTAATTCTGCTATATAAATTGCTTCAATAAATGCTAATCTGCGGGAGTCTCTTTCTTTGTCTATTATTACTGTTCCTTCTTCTAAGTTTTGACGGGTGAGGGAAGTATTATGTTTGGTGTTATACTGATTCTTTATGGATCCATGTTGTAGGTGGCAGGTCAAACGTCTTGTAAGTTTAGTCCTCGTCAGTCCAATGTATGTTTGAGACCCACAGTTCTCAACGGTACAGTTATGTTGGTAAATGACGTGATTATCTTGTAAAGACGATCTCGATTTGGGAGGGCGGTTTCTCAGTAAAAGTTGTGACGTCTTTCGGGTCTTGTAGTATATGGTCAGTGATATTTTGTCTTCTGGGTCAGTGGGCTTGACGTGTTTTTTTATTATGTCCTTAATGACTTTTTCATCTGTCTTATATTCTGATGACATGTAATTTCTGTAATATATATTTATGTTTTCTTGTTTTTGTGTGGTAGGTTTGTTAGAATACCAGTTGTTGATGGCTCGTTTTGCTGCTTCGTTAATTAACTTGTTACTATACCCATTGTTAATAAGGACTTGGGTAAGTCTTTCCAGTTCAGTGTGTGTATCTTTCCATGTAGAGCAGTGTGATATGACGCGTCGTATGTATGCGTTGATAGTGGAGTTTAAATATCGTTGAGGGCATTCACTTTTACCATTAAGACAGAGGTTTTTGTTGCTAGGTTTTACGTATACTGATGTGGTGTACTTGTTGTTATGACTGGTTACTAAGACATCGAGGAAGGGCAAACGTCCGTATGTATATATATGTATATACATATATGTATATATATATATATATATATATATATATATATATATATATATATATATATAAATTACACAAAATATTACTCTTGAATGGTTTGACCACTACCGGAATGGTATGCACATTTCCTTTTGCTCCCATCGGACAATTTCTTTCAGAATTGTGTGACTCCCTTGATCAGAAAACAAGATACACAAAAAAGCTATCGTTACTGATGGGTGGGGTGGCACGGAAATTAATTAGATAGTCTAGCTGTTAATATGATCACCAAAAGGGAAATTGGGCCCCCGGTGATGGAGGTGTTGATATCCAAGCCGAGGATCTGAAGTCCCAATAGACTGCCTGTTGAGTGCCACAGGCGCCTTGACCGAGGCGCGTTTAAGGCGACACCCCGGGTATTGACCCAAATGGAAACTTGAACTCGGAGCTTGTGGTCTAGCTCTGTTCGAAATTGTTTGAGATAACACAATGTCAGACCTGAACGAAATGCTGCTAGAGATTCTAGAATTTTTTTTTATTCTGTTTTATTTTATTTTTTTAGGATTGTGTCATATTGTACGCATCTCGTTCCAATTAAATCTTCAGTATCTTATAACAGAACGCGACATTTCGTGTTAATAATGGTGTTCGAATATACATATATACATGCAATTACATATACATACATACATACATACATACATACATACATAGACACATACATACATACATACATACATACATACATACATACATACATACATACATACATACATACATACATACATACATACATACATACATACATACATACATACATACATACATACATACATACATACATACATACATACATACATACATACATACATACATACATACATACATACATACATACATACATACATACATACATACATACATACATACATACATACATACATACATACATACATACATACATACATACATACATACATATATACATACATACATACATACATAAATACATACATACATACATACATACATACACACATACATACATATGTACATACATGCATACATACATTCATACATACATACACACATACATACATACATACATACATACATACATACATACATACATACATACATACATACATACATACATACATACATACATACATGCGTACATACATACATACATACATACATACATACATATATACATACATACATACATACATACATACATACATACATACATATATACCTGTATATACATGCATGCATACAAAACCAGAGCCACGATCCATAGTTTCTGCCAGACCCGGGCTCCCCAGAGATGAGGAACATGTGCCCTTTGGGAGCCAAGAGAGATTTGACGACAAAAGGAGTTTGTAAATGCTGCTGATTGAGAAAGTGATAATTCCTCTTGATATGTGTTTGCACTTTAAAATGTACTTTATAGTCACACAAATTGATTCATGAAGTTGAATCATGACTATGGGCAAAAATATTTCTATTTTAGAATGCAATTATGGTGTCAGTAAGGTTCGCTGTAACAGGCGACGGATATTCAAAAATCATTATAACTTATAAGGTTGTGTGATTCGCCATGTTCTTGCATCACGTGTTGTGCTCGTAATCGACATTTATATCCCTCCCGGAAGAGAGCTCAAAGCTCAGAATTACCGATCTATGGTAATGCTGTGACCTCACACGCACTCACACACCCAACTCCCCGCCCACGAGAATTGAAGTAGCAACCCGCAGCGCAGCAATATTGAAATCATATTAGTCCTGGACGGGATTTGAACCCGGACCTTCGTAGTAGCAGCCGGGAACTCTACCAGCAGCGCCATCGAGTCGTGTGTGTGTGTGTGTGTGTGTGTGTGTGTGTGTGTGTGTGTGTGTGTGTGTGTGTGTGTGTGTGTGTGTGTGTGTGTGTGTGTGTGTGTGTGTGTGTGTGTGTGTGTGTGTGTGTGTGTGTGTGTGTGTGTGTGTGTGTGTGTGTGTGTGTGTGTGTGTGTGTGTGTGTGTGTTTATGTGTGTGTGTGTCTGTGTCTGTGTGTGTGTGTGTGTGTGTGTGTGTGCGTATATGTAGACAGACATTGCAAAGTACATAAAAAGATAATAGCAAAAAAGTACATAAATACACAAAGGAGAAATTTTTAGATTCCTATCATAGTGATGTCCAAAGAGACTCTTACACAAGAAAGAACTTCCCAATATTATTATTTTTTTTTTCATTTCTACTTTATAAAGGAAGCATTTCTATTTATTTAGTAATTTAGGTAAGTAATAATTTTTCTGTATAAAGTTTATTGATATTTCTAAACAAAACTCTCAAGGAATCCCAGCGTTCCTGGGGGAACTTTGCTTTAGAGGGCGCCTCTGGGGAGGAAGAAGAAAAAATAAATAAATAAATGAATAAAATATAATAAAATAAAAAAAGAGGAAGAAGAATGTTCCAATTCCATATCAATTGTTAATGTGTTAGAAGCATTTATTTATCTATTTATTTATTTATTTATTTATTTATTTGTTTATTTATTTATCTATTTATTTATTTATTTTTATGTATTTTAAGGGTTCAAGTCATAAATGGATAGGAAAAAGTAAGAATAATAGCTCTGGAGCCTCCCAGTGGAAGGAACCTATTAGTTGACTTTCTTGTCAATTGCTAATATGCTGGAAGCGGTTTTTTTTTTTTTTTTTAGTAAGAGCTTAAGTCATACATGGGTGGAAAAAATTAAGAATAATAGTTTTGTATCCTCCCAGTGGATGGAACGTAATGGTTACACTATAATGTCTATTTGGCGATTCAACCCATATTGATATTTTTTTCTTCTCTTTGTTATCGAATCATAATTTCATTCAGCTGAGGGGAAAACCCACTGTTCAGTTGTCCCACCCTCTTTCCCGACAGGGTGGCTGTGTCGTGTAATGTCTGTGCTTGCTTGATATTTTCATATTTTGACCCAGCCATTTTCCCTGTAAGCCGGCTTTACTTGCCGGTCGGCCTATCCATATCGTTTTAGTTTTGACCCACCCACTTTCCCGACTGACCTGCTTTTCATTGTTTCTTGTTGTTTTGATTATCAGCCAGCCTATCCATATCGTTGTAATTTTAACCCACCCACTTTCCCGACCGACCGGCTTTTTATTGTTTTTGTTGTGTTCCTTATCGGCCGGCCTATCCATATTGTAATTTTGACCCACCCGCTTTCAAGACCGGCCTGTTTTTTATTGTTTCTTGTTATGTTCCTTATCGGCCGGCCTATCTATGTCGTTGTTATTTTAACCCATTCACTTTCCCGGTCGGCCTGCTTTTCACTGTTTCTTGTTATTTTCCTTATCGGCCAGCCTATCTATATTGTTGTTATTTTAACCCACCCACTTTCAAGACCGGCCTGCTTTTCATTGTTTCTTCTTGTTTTCCTTATCGGCTGGCCTATCCACATCGTTGTAATTTTGACCCACCCACTTTCCTGACCGACCGGCTTTTTATTGTTTCTTGTTATGTTCCTTATCGGCCAGCCTATCCATGTCGTTGTAATTTTGACCCACCCACTTTCAAGACCGGCCTATCCATATCGTTCTTATTTTAACTCATCCACTTTCCCGACCGGCCTGCTTTTCACTGTTTCTTCTTATTTTCCTTATCGGCCGGCCTTTCCATATCGTTGTAATGTTGACCCACCCACTTTCCCGACCGGCCTGTTTTTCATTGTCTCTTCTTGTTTTCCTTATCAGCCAACCTATCCAGATCGTTGTAATTT
>NC_134811.1:7860045-7870045 GCF_046742065.1 Oratosquilla oratoria
AAATTTTAAAAAGAGAGAAGATTCGTGAGGTTGGAGCAAAATAGGAGGAGAAAGAATAAGGGTGGGAGAGAGTAAGGAAGAAAATAGAAGGAGAAGGAAGAGGAGGGATGAGAGAAACGAAGGAGGAGAAAAAGAAATGGAAAGAAGAATGAGAGACGATGAAGATGGGAATGGGCAAGAGAGAGAACAGAAAAAAGAAGGATAGGAAGAAGAATCTCAACAGAAAGAGCAAAAATATAGAAATAAACGGAGACCAGAAAAAGAGCGAGAAGTTTAGCTGGGAGAAATTGAAAAAAGAGAGGAACAGGAAGAGGAGGAGGGGGCAAGAAGAGCAGGAGGGACAAGAAGAGGAAAGGACAAAGGAGAGAGGTAATGCGAAACTCGGAGAAATAAAAGAGAACGAGGAGACAGAAAAGAGAGGAGAGGATGTAGAGAGAACTTCGTTTGCATATTTGAGGACACACACAGACACACTTTCTCTCTCACTCTCTCTTACACACACAGATACACACACACACGCATACACACACACATAAACACACACACACACACACACACACACACACACACACACACACACACACACACACACACACACACACACACACACACACACACACACACACACACACACACACACACACACACACACACACACACACACACACATATATATGTATATATATATATATATGTATATATATATATATATATGTATATATATATATGTATATATATATATATATACACATAAACAATCATACAAATACACAAAGAGAGAGAGAGAGAGAGAGAGAGAGAGAGAGAGAGAGAGAGAGAGAGAGAGAGAGAGAGAGAGAGAGAGAGAGAGAGAGAGAGAGAGAGAGAGAGAGAGAGAGAAGGAGAGAGAGAGAGAGATGAACAAGGGGTTGACAATGAAAATGTGGACCCAGGCTTGCATGGAGCTTCGACCGATCGAGACCCATTTTCTTCATAAAAATCGCCCGTTTTTAGCCTAAATAAAGCCCATGAAGTATGTCAAGGAAGCAATACTTTTATGATGAATGAAATTTCCCGAAGGTACAAAAAAAATAAAATGAGAAAAAGCATCAGGTATTCAAGAAAGAAGGAAATATACAGAACACAAACGTTTGAAACGAATTACTTTTTTCTTAACTAGACGAAATATTCGAATAACAAACGTTCAAAACTAATTTCAAATGTGGAAAAGAAACGTTTCAAACTGATTACAAATCTTAGAGGAAGAAAGAGAAGAGAGACATCTGAATGAGAAGCATTTGAAATAAATTACAAACTTTAGAAGTAAATGACAGAGATCTGAATTAGAAACGTTTGAAATAGATGGCAAACGTTTGAAATGAACTACAAACATTTGGTATGAAATCAGACGAGTGGGCACCAACAAAACAGAACAAAATGGGAATGGAAAAAGCAAATGAGGGGGAGGGGCTCAACGCAGAAAAGAAAAATAAATAAATAAATAAATGAATAAATAATGACAGAAAGAAGTATATATATATATGTATATATATATATATATATATATATATATATATATATATGTATATATAAGCGAATAAATAAATAGATCAATGATAAAGTAATCAAATAAATGAGTAAACATATAAATAAATAAATAAATAAGGACAGAAATAAATAAATATATATATATATATATATATATATATATATATACATAAACGAATAAATAAATATATAAATAAATAGATAGATGATAAAATGATCAAATGAATAAGTAAACAAATAGATTAATAGATAAATAGGTAAATAGATAAAGAAAGTGATAAATAACTAGAGAAAAACATAAATATATAAACATATAAATGATTAAATAAACAAATAAATAAACAAATTTATAAGTAAGTCGGCAAATGAATAAACAAGTATTCAATTAAATGAAGAAATATATAAACAAATGAATGAATAAATAAGTAGATAAATAGAATAAATAAGCAAATAGATAAATAATTAAATAAATGAACAAATATGTATACATGTAAAAGAATTATCAAATGAATAGATAAAAGAGAAAGAGATTAGATAACAAATTAAAGAATTAGGAAAAAAAGAATATTAATGAGTATATAAGTCTAATTATAAAACAAAAGAAATTTACCTCTTCAGTCGAGGAAGCTAAACAAGGCCTAAAGGGGTCTCGATCAACTGGTAGCCCATTGAGGCAGGAGGCCGCGAGATCTAGTAATTAACTAATAGTGTCTATGCTTCGCCTCTTTGATGCAATAACATATATAACTGATTACATTTTGCTTGGACGATTAAGTAAAGCGGCCTTGTTGTAGATGTTCTGTGTCTTGCTGCAGACTTTGACCTTGCCAGTGTGCAGGAAACAGGGATGAGCCTTTGTAACTAGAGGGCTCTTACTGGGCTAGTGACACCGTGGAGAGAATGACAGTCGGTTTATGTCTGACACTTTATTCCCAGTGACACCTTCATCCAAGAGGAGCTAAGTTGTCGGGGAAACAAGGGCGTTGAACGGCAGTGGAATAGGTGGGAGTGGAATGGGTGGGAGTGGAATGGGTACAAGTGGAATGGGTGGAAGTGGAATGGGTGGGAGTGGAATGGGTGGGAGTGGAATGAGTGGGAGTGGAATGGATGGGAGTGAAATGGTGGGAATGGAATGGGTGGGAGTGGAATGGGTGGGAGAGGAATGGATGGGAGAGAAATGGTGGGAATGGAATGGGTGGGAGTGGAATGGATGGGAGTGGAATGGGTGGGAGTGGAATGGGTGGGAGTGGAATGGATGGGAGTGAAATGGTGGGAATGGAATGGGTGGGAGTGGAAAGGGTGGGAGTGGAATGGGTGGGAGTGGAATGGGTGGGAATGGAATGGGTGGAAGTGGAACGGGTGGGAGTGGAATGGGCCGGAGGAAACACTTGGTACACAGATGTAGTATATAGATATTTTGGTTGGTGCTGGGCAATTTTATTCAGTTCAAGATTCCATCGTAGAAAATGGGCTAAGAACCATATGGTCAGACCTTTCGTCAGCCATGGAAGACGTTCTTTGCGAAAGGTTTTAAAAGTGTGGTCCAAAGATTTACGGTGGTATTCTTAAAAAAAAAAGAAAAAAAAAGAAAGAAAAAAAAAATCCTTATAATCTTATATAAATCCTTGGAAGGGAAAGATTCATGTAAGGAAAGATTTTTTTAAGAATACCACCGTTAGATTCTTAAGGTGGTATTCTTAAAAAAAATCCTTATATAAATCTTTTCCTTCCAAGGATATATATAAGATTTAAATAAGGAGAGTTTTTTTTTTTTTTTTTTAAGAATACCGCCATAACTACATTGGCCTCCTCGACGTGGTGTCTTATATATGTATTTCTGTTTGCACCAAAACACTTTATGCACTTGAGAGAACGTCATCTCATTGTAGACTTAGTAACTATGAATTGAGCGCTGAAACTATCGGTTGTTTTAAGAAACGGTTAGACAACTTTATGGATGGGGATGACAGGTGGTAATGGACATGGAACTGCCGAGTGTAGGCCTTATGGTCTCTTGCAGACTCTTTCCTTCTTAAGTTCTTATGTATGGATTAAGTGAATTGTCGTATCTGTTTAACATAAAAATGAAGAAAGGAAATGGCCTACATATATTCGCCATTGTAGACGAAGATATTTATTAAAATTCTCAATTCGAAGGAAGCTCGCTGGCTGAGCGGGTGAGGGTGGTTCGAATCCTGCCACCGGCGAAGTTGAACCAAGGGCATGGTTCATTAAATTCCACGCCACAAAGCCCTCTGTGAGGGGCACCGTCCTAGCCTCCCGATAAGGGGGGGGGGGAGTGTGTGACGTTAAACCATATCATCATCATCAATTCGAAGGAGCTCAGGTCACACAGGTGGATAAGCAAGGTCAGGGAAATAATAACTTCATAAGGTTTGTTAACGAAAGATGATTCTGTTGTGATTTGAGTTAATTATGGTCTTAGTCGCTGGGATTTAAAGGGTTAAAGAGATTAGAGAAATTGTGAAAAGAAAATGAAAAAATTACTAAGGAAAACGGAAAATGAGTGACAAAAGAAAATGGGAAAGGAGTGATCAAGGAAATGAGGGCGGAGTGATGAAAGAATGGGAAAGAACGGGTCAAAGAAAATGGGAATTTAATGATAAAAGAAAATAGGAATACAGTAAAAGGTTATGGAAAAAGGAATAACCAAAGAAAACGGAAAGGGAGTGATGAAAGAAAATGGGAAGGGATGTAGGTAGTGATTAGTGAATTATTTACGGACATTAAATGAATTTAGCAACTGTTATGGACGCCATTTTGAAAATTACTAATTTATAAGGGAAAGTGATAGATTTAGTCGGCATAGTATTCTTGATAGTGGACATAACAGTTGAGACCACGGCAGTCCGGGTTCGAATCCCGCCCAGGGCTGAAATAATGTCAGCATCGCTACGCTGTAAGCCGTTACTCTAATTCTCGTGGGCTTGGAGTTGGGTATGTGTGTGCGTGTAAGGTAGCAGCATTACCCATAGATCGGTCATATATGAGCTCTGAACGCTCTTCCGGGAGGATATGGCTGTCGATCGCAAGTCCAACACGTGATCCAAGATCATGGTGAATCACACACACACACACACACACACACACACACACACACACACACACACACACACACACACACACACACACACACACACACACACACACACACACACACACACACACACACACACACACACACACACACACACACACACACACACACACACACACACACACACACACACATACACACACACACACACACACACACACACACACACATACATACACACACATTAGAGAGTATGATCTCATTATTGATTGGAATAAACTATAAGAAAACAATATCTACAACTCCATTTTGGATAAAGAAAATGAATCCATTCATGTAAAACAGATTTCATAAAAGAAAAATACATGTTTAAACTAAGGGTTATATAAACTTAATAGTTTCGTCGTCTAGAAAATTGTTGAGCGTTGCACAGCCCCAGGAACGTCCAAAGTATAATAACTGTGTTGTGGAAGTATTTTGCAAATCTTTCCTTAGTTCCTTACCATACACTTGTGTATTCTGCATTTAATATTCTACGTTCTTTTTTACTTAGTCCATGAACGTGTCTAAATAGACGAAAACGTTTGGATTACGTATATATATATATTTTTTTCTTTTTTGTGGTTTTACAGAAACACAGACACACGAGAAAATTCACGGGTAAAATGAGTTACGTATGCTAATACTTGCCAGGATATATATAAATGCAGTAAAGTCCTTAATCCTACACTAAAGGTGGTTCATATCCTTGCCTGTAGGTGGGGGGAGGGGGGTAAGGGAGAGAGAGGGAGGGGGGGTTAGTAGGACGGGGAGAGAGGGAGGGGGGTGGCAAGGTTTCAAGTCTCCAAAGAGAAAACCAGGAGGTACCGAAGAGGAAGACCATTTTTAGAAGAAAAGTTGTTTACTTTGGTGGGTGTGGGTGTGGGGGGGTGGGGGGCCATGGACCAGGCTGCTGAAATTAGAGAGAGATTAAGGAGAACTTAGAAAGTTGAGAGAGAAAATGGGGAGAAAAGTGAAGGAGGAGTGAGAGAGTATGGAGATGAGAGTGCAAGAAAGTAGATACAGGGAGTTAGTTATATGTCAATTTATTATTATTTACTACTTACCTGTTTGTTTATTATTTAACTATACCTATGCGTTTGTTTGTGTATCTTATTTGTTATTTACATTATTATAGTTTTTATTTATTCATGTAGCATTATTATGATTTTTTTCGCATCCGACCTTGATATGGACCAAAAGGTCTCCTGTCGGCATGCTCCGACCTTTGTAATCCTTTGTTAGGATAGGGAAGGTAAGGTGATGAGTACTTAATTGTTAGTTTCTTTATTTGTTTTATTTTATACTAGTTGGTCGGATTTTGTTTTATTTTGTTCTGGCTTTATCTGGTTTGTTTTGTTTTGATGTTTTTATTTCATTTTATCATATGTGAATTGTTTTAATCTAATTTTACCCCTTCTCTATCTTATTAGACTTGATTATTAATTATTCTATTCTGCCTTATTTCTGTCAGATTTATTATTTTTCATTCTCTTATCTTCTATTATCTTTTTATTCACATTCAATATTATTTGTTATTTTCATGCATTCAATTCATTTAAGGATCGGCATGTCTCCCGTCGGTATGCTGTGTCTTTGTGTTCTTTGTGATCCATCGTTCCAGATAAGACGACCTTGCAAGGGTCGACGAGGAAGGACGACATTGAGGAGGAAAGGGTCCCTCGAGGATCGGGGATGGAGGGAGTGGGGGGGGGGGGCTAGGAGTTGGGGGCTAAGAGGACTGGGGAGATGCAGGGCTAGGGAGGGGTAGGCTGCGGGCTAAGAGGAATGGGGAGATGCAGGGCTAGAGGGGCTAGAAGGGCCGTTGGGCTACTCGTAGAAAGGCTGCTGGGCTAGACGTTAGGGTGAATGGAGGATAATGGGTTATGGGGAGATGCAGGGCTAGAGGGGCTAGAAGGGCCGTTGGGCTACTCGTAGAAAGGCTGCTGGGCTAGACGTTAGGGTGAATGGAGGATAGTGGGTTATGGGGAGATGTAGGGCTAGAGGGACTGGTGGGCTACTCGTAGTAAGGCTGCTGGGCTAGATGATAGGGCGAACGAAGGATAGTGGGTTATATGTAGGGCTAGAAGGACTGCTGGGCTACTCGTAGTAAAGCTGCTGGGCTAGACTACAAGGTGAACGAAGGATAGTGGGCTAAAGGTTAGTTGTGGTTGGGGGCTAAAAAGAATGTAGTATTATGGAGACCGGAGGGATTCGGGCTAGGTGTGGGGGTGGGGGGGAGTGGGCTAGATGTCTAAGGACACAATAGGACTTGGGCGAGGTGGAGCGAAGGACGAAAGCGAAAGGTGGAGAAAGCTGAGGAAGTGGAAATTTACGTTAAATTGAGAGAATACCAGAGGTGAACGATTTCTTTATAAACAGTAAAGGAGAGAAAATGGAGAATTAGATAAAGTGTTTTTGTGGAACAATTGAGGGGTTTGGTTAGATGAATTAAGGAGTTGAGATGGACGTGGTGAGGAATAGTTAAGGTGGAAGGAGATTAAAGCAGGATTGATTGGTTGATTGACCTCACAGAATTCAGATGCCCCAAATAATTAATTTATCATTTATTACGTAAAGGGGGACTAAACGATAATTAAGATAAATGAATAAAATCACAGTAAGTCTAAAGATCTATTTCTACACGTTAGTTTAAAACGAACAACGAAAAATATATAAAAATCACGCAGCCATGAAATTAAAAGAACAAAACAAGTAAAAATCGAACATTTGGAATTCAGAGCGTAAAACGGTAAAAGGCATTTAGGTATAGAATTAATCTTTTTTTCTTTTCAAAATTTAACGAAAAAGTCAAAATCAAAATTACCCGCTGAACTGCAGGCGTTCTTCGCCGATAGCGAGGAAGTTAAGGCGGGAGGAAGGGAGAGGAGGAGAAGGAGGAGGAGGAAGAGGAGAAGGAGGAGAAAGAGGAAAAGGAGGAGGAAGAGGAGGAGGGAGGGAGAGGAGGAGGAGGAGGAGGGAGGGAGAGGAGGAGGAGGAGAAGGAACACAAAAAGATTACAAAAATAGAAAGAGGAATAAGAGTAAGAGATGGAGTAGGAAGAAGAGGACGAGGAGGAGGGAGAGGAGGAAGAGAAGGAGGAGGAGGAGGAGAGGAGGAAGAGGAGGAGAGGAGGAGGAGGAGGAGGACCACAAAAATATTACAAAAAGTAAGAAGAGGAATAAGAGAGGTAGGAGTAAGAGATGGAGGAGGAGGGGAGGAGGAGAGAAGGAGGAGAGGAGGGGAAGGAGAGGAAGAAAAAGAGGTGAGGATACGAGGAAGGGCAAAGAAAAAGAGGAAAAAGCAGGACCAAACTGAGACAGAGGACGTTGAATAGGAGGAAGACAAGGAAGAGGACAAGAAGAAAGAGAAGTAAGAGGTGCAAAGCGAGGCTGAAGAGAGGAGTAGGAGGAGAAGGAGTTGTTTTAAGAGGAAGAAGATTAGAAGGAAGAGGAGTAGAAGGAGGGAGGGGTAAAGGAATGAGTTGATGGAGGAGTAAGAGGAGGAAAAGCAGGAGGAGAGGAGGAAGAGGAGGAGGAGGAAGAGGAGGAAAAGAAGCGTGCCCGAAAGGAAATTGAAGGGACAGACAAAAGACGCTTCTGAGGACCTAGCAAAAAAAAAAAAAAAAAAAGGGGGGGGGGAGATGGGGGGATGGTGTCTGAGCAAGAGAATTTTGAGAAAAGAGAACATTGATGCGGAAAGAGCGCGTGGGATTCCAAAGATGTGGAGGGTCTTCTTGAAGGGAGGAGGAGAGGAGGAAGAGGAAGTGAAGAAGAGAGGAGGAAAAGAGTAAGAGGAGAAGGAAGAGAAAGCAAAGAGGACCAGAAGAAGGAAAAAGAGGTTTGCTCTTCTGAGAAGCCTGGTAGTTTGAGTTAGCCTATAATACATAAATAGATAGTTGTCTTTATAGAAAATATCTAAAACTTGAAAATATCAAATATCCGGAAAAAAATGACGATTTAAAAAAAAATCACTTTGCAGAGTTTGGACCTTTCGTTCCAGTTATTAAAGTTTCCTTGTTCTTAGGGATTACCAATAGCCTTTTGCAGTTGATATTGTTTGTCGTTAAGTGATGATATTCAGGACGTGGCTATTCTACTCGGCCAAACTAGGTCGTCCGTTTGTGTAGCAAATGTTACATATACTGAATAAAACTCTCTCTCTCTCTCTCTCTCTCTCTTTCTCTGTCTCTCTCTCTCTCTCTGTCTCTTCCTCTATTTCTTTCTTATTTCTCCTCTCTCTCACCAGTTTCCACATTGCCTTTGCCATCTTGCACAGTTATTGTAAATTCGAGGTAGATGCTTTTCCACCTCCCTCTCTCTCTCTCTCTCTCTCTCTCTCTCTCTCTCTCTCTCTCTCTCTCTCTCTCTCTCTCTCTCTCTCTCTCTCTCTCTCTCTCTCTCTCTCTCTCTCTCTCTCTCTCTCTCTCTCTCTCTCTCTCTCTCTCTCTCTCTCTCTCTCTCTCTCTTTCTGCCAATCTCTTGTTCTCTATTTCTCTATCTTGTTCTCTTTCCGGAATATTAATATGAGGAACACTTTTCTGTTTTGTTTATTTTTGTATATGTTCATCTATCTATTAATCTATTTTTTTCCTGTTGTTCCTGTCTGTGAACCTCTTACATATCGCATGGCTTATCTAGTTTCATTCTGTGTTACCACAATATTCTATTCAGTTTCATATGACCTATTTGGCAGCGTGTAGGTCAACTGAGGAAATCCTTGGGTCATTCAATGGGATAAAATTTTCTGACATAATGAAAGGCGTAAAAAATGTTCTCCTCCTCTTTTTTTATCATATATATATCCTCAGATAGATGTATATGTTTTTCATTATTATTCCAAAATTTTTCGTTTAATTTCTTAAAGAACTCGTACCTACTCTCCCGTGGACCGCCAACAGAAAATTTTATTGAGTCGAAAGAAATCCCCGAAATCAAAGAGTTGGTAATAGTTAACATAAAACATATGACTTTGGAAGCCGATCCCTCTGTTTCATTCTTCCTATCTCCAGAATATAATATTAAACAGAGAGGAAAGACACATTTCTTGAATCGATGAACGAAAATGTAAACTTCCTCTTGAGTACAGAGGAGAATGACCAAAATGATACATGGGCTCGGAAATTTACCTTACGGAGAAAAGCTTAGGCACCTTAATTTACTCTCTGAAAAGACGCAGAGTGCGGTGTGTTCTAATAGACGTATTCAAGTGGATTAAGGGCTTTAACAAAGGGGGTGCAAACAAGGTCATCATATTGAGACGACAGGGTAGGAATCGCAGTAATGGATTTAAATTGGACAAATTTAAATTTAAGAAGGAAATAGGCAAGAATTGGTTTATTGATAGAGTGGTCAATAAATTGAATAGACTTAGTAA
>NC_134811.1:7885045-7887545 GCF_046742065.1 Oratosquilla oratoria
ATTCAACTTAATATGGCTTACTAGGCTATCGATCAAATTTATCGATATTTTTATGAGAATAGTATGAGAAGATAATAGCTATGCTTTCTAATCATACAAAGCGTTTGTCAGAGATGGCAAGTCAATTTTGTTTAGTTTGGGTTACTTCAGATATCTATGAAATGCAGCAGTTCTCTTCTTTGAGAATATCTTATTCAGTTCTGAAAAAATTAAACATATTGATAGAGTCTTACATTCCATCAGTCTTCATACTTCCAGAGGATTTTGCTCATTCGAAGGGCGATTTCTATTTTGAAAAAACAAAAGCCTATAATGATTAACCTCATCGTAGGTATAATCGACATTTAAGACTTTAAGTTTATCTCCCGTTAGGGATGAAGTGGAAAGTGGTGAGGGTAAATTCTATTCAGTCGAAGGGACCCTCCGCCGCAGAAAGTGTGAAGAAGAACCCCGAGGCTTTTCGGGAAGCTAATGTGTGGCGAGGATATGCAAACGAGAGACGATTGGAAACAAATTATGATAATTGCCGAAGGAATAGAATGGAGGTGGAGTGAGGAAGGGAGGAGGGAGAAAGAGGTAGGAGGGAGTAGAGAGAAGGAGGAGACGGGGAGGAGGAACAAGGGAAGAGGATTGAGGTCACCATTATAAAAACCCACGAAAAAAAGACAATGGTGATAATTGTGGTGGTGATGGTGACAATGATGATGGTTAATCAAAGTGATGGAGATGTGATGATGGTGATGATGATATGGTGATCAATGTGATAGTGATGCAATAGTCGTGACAGTGATAATGGTAGCGATGTGATAGCTATGGTGATGACGATGGTGAAGATTATGGTCGTAGTCATGGTAATAATGGTTATGGTGAAGGCGATGCTGCTGCTGATAATGATAATGATGACATTGATGACAGTAGGAATGGTGATGGTGGTTAATGTGATGGTAATGCTGCTGCTGGTTCTACTGGTGATGGTGTTGATGATGATGATGATGATGATGATGATGATGATGATGATGATGATGATGATGATGATGATGATGATGATGATAATGGTGATGATGATGATGATGATGATGATGATGATGATGATGATGATGATGATGATGATGATGATGATGATGATGATGATGATGATGATGATGATGATGATGATGATGATGATGATGATGATGATGATGATGGTGATGATGATGATGATGATGATGACGAAGATGATGAAATATAATGAAAAATTATGAAATATGATGATGATGATGATAATGATAACGATTACCAGAGCATTGGAACTATACTTGGACAAAAGAACCTGAAGGCCTCTACATCCATGGAGATCCCACCAGATCCATGGACTCTTCTTTCCTTCACCAGAACAATATCAACTGAATATCACATCTCATGGAAGACTTCATCCTTCCCATGGAACATGGGGTACATCAATGACCTTATTCTGGCAAAAATCATAATGGTTTACCCACCGTCAGAATGATCCTAAATATTCGAAAAGTTAAGAAACCAGGAGCTTTTGGAAAAAAAAGGAAAATTCAAGGGCAGAACCTGACAGATGTAGATTGCCCCAACTGACACGACCGAGAAAAGAAATTGGCCAGTGAAATGTAAAATTCTTTGATGTGGAGGAAGCGCAAAGATGGACCTTTCATTAGGCGGCCACTCGCGTGCGGGCGCCCCCCCCCTCCCCCCGCCATCCAAAAAAAGAAGAAGAGGAGGAGATCAGCGATTCTAGGAGAAGGAGGGTTCTGCCTTAAGCCATTGTTCTTATTGTACAATGGAGCCAAAAAGAGGAATTTCAGAGTGGGAAGGTCTAAGGAAATAGATATAAGACTATAGTAATATTTCTTATAAAATGGAAAGCATCTCATATACATGTGTATATACATGCATACACACACATATAAATATATATATATATATATATATATATACATATATATGTATATATATATGTATATATATATGTATATATATATATATATATGTATATGTATACATATATATATATATATATATATATATATATATATATACTCATATATATGAAGTATGGAAGACAAGTGAGTAAAAGGGCGGTGAGCTAAACACAGAGAACAGTTGGAGTTTTGTTCACTGACGTTTCATCCTTACCAGGACATTCTGGTAAGGACGAAACGTCAGTCAATAAAACTCCACCTATTCTCTGTGTTTAGCTCAGCGCCCTGCCACTCATATATATATGTACATATATATATATATATATATATATATATATATATGTATATATATATACATATATATATATATATATATATATATATATATATATATATATGCAAGCAATCACATCACCGTGATACAAAAATGCAAAATAACCACAGGAGAAAGTAGACAGTAAGTACTTTAGTATATTACATCTTCAGACTAAATGATAATATACGAAAGTACTTACTGTCTACAAGTTTCCTTTCTCCCGTGGTTATTTTGCATATATATATATATATATATA
>NC_134811.1:7890045-7892545 GCF_046742065.1 Oratosquilla oratoria
TTCCACTACCTCTCCGAATGTCCTCTTCACTATGTCATATATTCTGTACCTTGTTTCTTCATCTTATAATTCCTTCTTTGTATCTGCACTGAAGATGTAATTACACGAAAGCGCTCTGCTTCGTTAGTTTACTTTTCCTAGTGGTTATTTACGCATTTGTGAACACATGCTTCTAGTGTTTTTATTGCATTTATATGTATGTATATATATATATATATATATATATATATATATATATATATATGTATATACATATATGTAAATATATGTATATATTATATATATATATATATGTATATATATACATATGTGTATATATATATGTATATATATATAATATACTGTATATATGTATATATATATATATATATATATTGTATTCTCTATGTACAAGACAGTAAATACAACAATGAGGGTGTTATACCTGATATATGTAGCATTCATTTAGTTCTAGAGAAAGGGCAGCATTCCAAAGCAGCAGATCAAGAATGAAACAAAATTCCCTTGATTATTGGAAGAAGTTTCAGAAATATCAAATTAGCGAATGTGTCATCAAGTGTAAGAAGCCCATGGCAGCATTAGAATGCTTCAAGTATTTCATATGTTTCATGTATTTAATTTTATTCATACATTATGTTTCACCTCTTTTACATATCTGGATGCAAGTGTGAGTAAGACATGGAAGTTTCAAAGAGCTGTGTGTGCTATCGAATTTAGGAAAGAAGAGAAAAAGAGGAGGCAGGAAGAAGAAAGGAGAAGAGTTTTTTATTTTCAAAATATAAAATGGATAAAAAAGTATCTGCAGTTGACGATTGTGACGGTCAATGAATGTATGATTGTATTTTGAAGGATGAAAACATTATGCCCGTATACATGTATATGTTTGTGTCTGTGTGTGTGTGTTTGAGTGTATGTGTATGTGTGTTTGTGTATGTGGATATGTATTAATATAGATATGTGTACATATAATAAGTGTTTCATATTCATCTGGCTTTTGAGGTCTCCATAAGTGGCAAAACCGTTTCTTTCTAATTTGTCTAACCAAAGTTAAAAAAAATAGCCACCTCATGTGTTTTTGTATGAAGGGTTCTGTGACAAACCGAACTACGAGTAGTACAATGTGTTTTCTCTGTACTTTGATTTATTAAGATAAGCCATTGGCGTTTAGTAGATCTTTTTTGAATGGTTTAGGAATGTGGTTCAGAAGGCAATGGAATCAGCAATATGTGGGAAATATCAAAGAAACTATTATTTGTAGCTGTCCATAAATAATGAGAATCCTTGATATATTTTATACAATTACAATGAATAGTACTGTTTCAGATTCTGGTTTTAGTTTTTGTAATGACATTCAGATTCTGCATTAGATTGGTTCCATTCAAAAAAAATTATTCATAAAACACGTTTGAATTATTTCAAACAAGGAAGATTTTTTCCTAATAATGTTAAATTCAGGAAGGTGATAAAACTCTATTGGTTGAGTCTACATATTAATCCAATGTAATGAATTCATAATATTTATCATATCAATTAGATAGCATCTTGGAAGGCTCGTTTGTTGCTCGTACATGTGTGCTCAGAATAAACGTTGTTAAAATGAACTTTCTTCGTATTTTCAAAGGACATGTTTGATTTATTTTTTTTCATTTTTATTTATTCTTTTTTTTTTTTTTGTATCTGGTTTTGCTCTGGAAAGTGTATTTAGGGTTTCTCTGATCAAGGAGAACGTCTTGATTTCGAAATTGTATACCAATGAGAGGTGATTACTCAGTAATTCAAATTTCTCTGAGGCTCTGAGTCATAGAAGGTTTTGCAGAAGTGGACACGACTTCTCCGGAAATGTCCCGAGAAGAAATTTCTTTCGAAGTTTTTGAGTTTCTTTTAGGGATGTTTTCAACGGTGGGGTTGATGTATTTCTTTTTTCTTTTCTCGATGAGAGGTGATTTTATCCAGCTACGGGGAGAGTATCGAACTCTGGACAAAAAAATACTTCCCTCAGTCCGTTGCTAAAATGTTAGAAGTCAGTACATATCGTCCTTTGCGGATAGCCTCTTCTTACTTCTTGTAGGTTATATACATACATATATATATATATATATATAAATATATATTATATATATAAATATATATTATATATATATATATATGCATATATGTATATACTTATATATATATATATATATATATATATATATATAATATATATTTATTTGTGTATGTGTGTATGTGTGAATAATTCGCTAGTGAACAGCGACGGTCATGGAGATTGTATATATATATATATATATATATATATATATATATATATATATATATATATATGTATATATATGTATATATATATATATCTATATATATATATATATATACATATATACATATATACATATATACATATATATGTATATATATGTATACATATATATATATATATATATACATACATACAAGTACTTTCGTATATTTCATCTTCAGAAAAAGGAAGGTAGGTACAAGGGTG
>NC_134811.1:7897545-7900045 GCF_046742065.1 Oratosquilla oratoria
AATTGATGTATCTATATATTCTTTAAATATATATTTGTTTATTCATTTTCTTATCATTATTATTTTTGTATTTCAATATAGATAAATGATTGGCCCATATTATTCATACAGATATATAGTATGTTATGTATAATACGTGTATATAAATATATATATATATATATATATATATATATATATATATGTATATACAGTATATATAGTATATATAATATATAAGTATATCTTATATAGTATATAATTATATCATCCCACGTGTGTTTAAATGTCTTCAAGCACCTTCATAGATTATCGAACAGAAATATCATCTGAATTTATTCATTTCCAAGACACCAATGACATTATAGAAATGGCGCCATTTTCATGACAGAAATAAGATTTCTTCACCGAAACACTATATAATGTGACTTTAGTTAGTTTACTATAGAATCATGAACGCAGCAGACGACCGTGCCCCAGTCATCAAACGTTGTTGTTATATCATGACGTCATTGGTTGTAAGGTGGCCATTATAGCAGCGATGTCATGAAGGATGTATTTACAAAAATAGACGAAATGAACAGAATAATCCATAAATAAATATATGAATGAATTAGTGAATAAATTAAATGATGAGTTAACAAATGCGTAGAAAAACAAATAATTAAACAAATGAATAGATTGATTTGCTGTAACGTCGCGAAACTCCTTCCTATCAGGAAGCTAAGACGGTTACCCTTACAGAGGGCTCTGTAGTGTAGAATTCAATTAACCATGCCCTTGGTTCAACTCGCCGGTTGCAGAGTTCGAACCACCAACACCCCGACCTCCGCCGCAAGTAGCGACGCCATAACAAATAAATAATTAAATAAATGAAATGATGAACGTGCAAACAAATAAACCATCTAAAAAAAAAAAGGGGAATAAAATAAACATAAATAGATGAATAAATTAATAAGGAAATAAACAGATATATGTATACATATTAACGAGTAAGTGCATCATTGAAAGGAAAGATAAATAAGTATATTTATACAAACGTCGTAGATTACGAAAAAACACATTTTAATTTGGAGGTGGATGCACATCGTCTTGTATTATGTCGCGCTCTCAGTACATCGTTCTGCGTCTAAATAAACCTAACTTGATCTGCATATCAAAAGCGTTTAGCAATCGTCTCCGAAGGGGAGAACAAAAAATATATATATAAAATTAAACTTGGTGCAAATTATAAGGAATCGAGAAGAAGGGAGAAGGGGAAGGGGGAGAGGGGGCGTGGGGGAGGAGGAAGAGGAGGAGGAGGAGGAGGGGGAAGAGGAGGAGGAGGAGGAAGAGGGAGGAGCAGGAGTAATGTGGGGGGAGGAGGAGGAAGTGGAGGTGGAGGAGGAAGAGTAGGAAGAGAATGGAAACTTGGTGCAAACTATAAGGAATCGAGGGGAAGGGGAAGGGGAAGGGGAAGAGGAGCCGTGGGGGAGGAGGAGGAGGAAGAGTTAGATGTGGAGAAGGAAAAGGAGAGAAGGAAGATTAGGAAGGAGGAAAAAAGTAAAAGGAGTGGAGGACAGAGGAAGAGGATGAAAAAGTAGGAAAATGAGAAAGGAAGAGGAGGTGGAGGGGGTAAAAGGAGGAAGAAGAGGAGGTGGATGCGGAGCAAGAGAAGGAAAATAAAAATAAAAAGAAGATGTGGAGAAGGAGAAAGGAGGAGGAGGAAGAGGAGGTGGAGGGAAAGGACAGGAGGAGGAGGAGGAGGTAGAGGTGGGGGAGGAAGAGGGGGATGAGAAAGAGGAGGTAGAGGTGGAGCACGAAGAAGGGGAGGAGAAAGAGGAGGAAAGGAAAGAAAATGAAAAAGAAGAAGAGGTGGAGGAAGACAGGAAGGAGGAGGAAGGGCAACGGTGAAGGAGGACGAAGATGTGGAGGAAGAATAGGAGAGGGAAATGGAAACCAGAAAAAAATGTGGCGGAAGGCAAGGAGAAGGAGGAGGAGGAGGAGGAAGAGGAGGAGGAGGAAGAGGAGTAGGAGGAGGAGGAAGGGTGGATCTAAGAATAATTTATGATAGTTTACAGTTGATAATGATGACTCAGACGTACTTTGCAACAATTCAAAGTTGATAATGATAATAACTGATAATGATGATAATAATAATGATGATAATAATAATAATAATAATGATAATGATAATAATAATAATAATAATAATAATAATAATGATAATAATAATAATAATAATAATAATAATAATAATAATAATAATAATAATAATAATAATAATAATAATAATAATAATAATGATAATAATAATAATAATAATAATAATAATAATAATAATAATAATAATAATAATAATAGTAATAATAATAATAATAAATAATAATAATAATAATAATAATAATAATAATAATAATAATAATAATAATAATAATAATAATAATATTAATAATAATAATAATAATAATAATAATAATAATAATAATAATAATAATAATAAAATAATAATAATAATAATAATAATAATAATAATAATAAT
>NC_134811.1:7907545-7912545 GCF_046742065.1 Oratosquilla oratoria
GAGTAAGAGAGGGAGAGAGAGAGAGAGAGAGAGAGAGAGAGAGAGAGAGAGAGAGAGAGAGAGAGAGAGAGAGAGAGAGAGAGAGAGAGAGAGAGAGAGAGAGAGAGAGAGAGAGAGAGAGAGAGAGAGAGAGAGAGAGAGAGAGAGAGAGAGAGAAGAGAGAGGGAGAGAGAGAGAGAGAGAGAGAGAGAGAGAGAGAGAGAGAGAGAGAGAGAGAGAGAGAGAGAGAGAGAGAGAGAGAGAGAGAGAGAGAGAGAGAGAGAGAGAGAGAGAGAGAGAGAGAACAGCTTAGACTGAAAGAAATAAAGAAAGAAGTAAAATAAGAGAGAATAACAGATGATGATGATAAGAGAGAATGGAAGCTAGGACTGGAGAAAGAAAGGAAGAAGTAGAGAAAGAAAGAAAAAAATTAGTAAAAAGAAACTAAAGAAGAAAAATGAAATGAAGAAAAGAAAATGATGTTAGAGAAGGAGGACAATTAAGTAAGGAAAGGATTTAGTAAGAGCCAAGGAGGGAATGTATAGGAAGGGTCAGAAGAAGTTGTGATGGGCTTTGGTCAGGGCGGAAGCCAGCCCTCTGGTAAATAAGGTCATCTGGTGTCAAAGAGAGCAAGGCCTTCGATTTATGTTACCAGAATAACGGGGGCTCTCCTCCTCCTCCTCTTCCTCCTGCTCCTGCTCCTCCTCCTCCTCCTCCGTCTCCTCCTCCTCTTCCTCCTCCTCCTCCTCCTAGCTCTGCTCCTACTCCTACTACTGCTCCTCTTGTTGCTCCTCTGTCTCCTTTTCCTCCTTCCCCTGCTCCTCCTTCTCCTCCTCCTCCTCCTCCTCCTCCTCCTCCTCCTCCTCCTCCTCCTCTTCCTCCTTCTACTTCTCCTTCATCTCCTGTTCCTCCTCCACCTCATATTCCTCCTCCTGCTCCTCCTCCTCCTGCTCCCCCTCCTTTTCCTCCTTCTCCTGCTCCTCCACTTTCTCGTTCTCCTCCTCCCCCTTCCTCTTCCTTTTGTTTCACCTCGTTATTCTCCTCCCCTCTTCCTCCACTTCTCCTGTCCCTACTCTCCCTCTTCCTCTTCCTCTTCCTCTTCCTCCTTTTGTTCCTATTCCTCTTATTTCTGCTTCTTTCCCCGCTCTTCTCCCTCCTCCTCCACTTCTCCTCCTTTTCTTCCTTCTTTTCCTCTTCCTGCTCCTTTTCCTCCTCCTCCACTCCTGCTCGTGCTTCATTCCTCTCCTCCTCTCCCTCTGTTTCTCCTATTCCCGCTCTTCCTCTTCCTTATCCTCCTCCTACTCCTCTTCTTGCTCCACCCCTTCTTCCTCCTTCTCTTCCTCCTCCTCATTTTTTCCTCCTCATTTCTTCACCCTTCCTTCTCCTCTTCCTCTTCTACACCTCCTGCTCCTGCTTCTACACTTTTTTAATCACATCGCTGATGTGTGATGAGTCA
This sequence comes from Oratosquilla oratoria, assembly GCF_046742065.1. Classification (NCBI taxonomy): domain Eukaryota; kingdom Metazoa; phylum Arthropoda; class Malacostraca; order Stomatopoda; family Squillidae; genus Oratosquilla; species Oratosquilla oratoria. The sequence goes on from NC_134811.1 coordinate 7,908,981, forward strand.
TCAGAGGTTTTGTTCTGAACCAATGCCAAACGATTACATTCACCTGAAGGAAAGACCTCGTGGCAAGGAAATAAACTCTCTCTCTCTCTCTCTCTCTCTCTCTCTCTCTCTCTCTCTCTCTCTCTCTCTCTCTCTCTCTCTCTCTCTCTCTCTCTCTCTCTCTCTCTCTCTCTCTCTCTCTCTCTCTCTCTCTCTCTCTCTCTCTCTGTGTGTGTGTGTGTGTGTGTGTGTGTGTGTGTGTGTGTGTGTGTGTGTGTGTGTGTGTGTGTGTGTGTGTGTGTGTGTGTGAGTGTCCGTCTCTGTTTCTGGCTCTCTTTCTCTCTCTCTCTCTCTCTCTCTCTCTCTCTCTCTCTCTCTCTCTCTCTCTCTCTCTCTCTCTCTCTCTCTCTCTGTCTGTCTCTCTCTCTCTGTGTCTCTGTCTGTCTGTCTGTCTGTCTCTCTCTCTCTCTCTCTCTCTCTCTCTCTCTCTCTCTCTCTCTCTCTCTCTCTCTCTCTCTCTCTCTCTCTCTCTCTCTCTCTCTCTCTCTCTCTCTCTCTCTCTCTCTCTCTCTCTCTCTCTCTCTCTCTCTCTCTCTCTCTCTCTCTCTCTCTCTCTCTCTCTCTCTCTCTCTCTCTCTCTCTCTCTTTTGTGGGGGTGTAGGTCGAAAGACTCAACATCAACGAGATCGTCCTCAGGATAAGAGGAAGAGGATAGGAGAGCGAGAGGAGGAGGACCCTCGGGGGAGGAGAGGAAGGAGTGGAGGGCGAAGTGAAGAGTAGGGATTCGGTAGTCAATCAGTCGTCATCAACACTGGATTGAGGGTCCTCGAATACTACTCGAAGTCCCACTCGAAGTCCCACTCGAAGTAGCATCTCTGTAAAAATGGAACGGAATGTTGAAACTGCTCCTCCATGGATGAGGTGCTCCTCCTTCTTCAGCGCGGGAACGTACTTTGTTGATTTTGTTCTGGCTACGTTCAGAAGATTTTATGTAGTTTGGGGAACGTTGTCCGGGCTAACTGGGAGTTTCGGTCTACTAGTAATCAGTTCAGGTCAGAGTCAGTTTCCTTAACTGCTTAAGATATCTTGTTTCTGGAATCTTGCCTTTCACAAGATATTTTGGTTCTGTGCAGAGTGAAACAGTGGAAAAGGGTCTCATTGTTGAAGGGGTTATCGGTAAGATAGAGTCTCCCTTACATCAAAGATAGCAGTTAACTTCTCTTCATTTAGTGATCTTTTGGTGAAGAAAGATGCAGAAGTAATATCATGATTTCACAAACATGGAGGGTCGTGTTCATTTAACAGTTTAAATTAACTTTTTTAGTAATGTAGTCATGGTTTCTCTAACCACGTTGTAATCGTTGTGGGAAATGACATTAAGAGAAAATGTTGTCTAGACAGAGGTAAGAAAAAAACAGGTGACCCGCGCTATCAAGATGCAGTTATGATACGGTTTAATGATATGATTTAACGTCACAAACTCCCTCTATCAGAAGGCTAGGACGGTGCCAATCACAGAGGACTTTGTAGCGTGGAATTTAATGGTTCAACTTCGCCGGTGGCAGGATTCGAACCGCCACCCCCTCGACCTTCGACGCAAGTAACGACGCCCTAACCCGCCCAGCCAGCGACCATCCTATAAGATGCAATTATACGTATACAAAATACACAACAGAGCAATATTTGCATCTTTTTCTAACTTTTTTTTCGAGTTAATTAAATTCACTAGAAGGAAAGAGTCTAGACGGGGTTTTTAAACACGGGATTGTTTTCACTGAGACATCATTGTCTCTGAAATAATGTTGATGTCTTTCAGTTATTTCTTGATATTTGAGAGACATGCGAGCATAGTTTTGGAGACAATTGTGATTAATGATACACAAGAGGTAAATGGATACAAGAAACTGCCAGAGTTGATTGACAATAATTCTATTGTCAATATATCTATCAATAACAATAGTTAACTCTCAACATCAATATAAACATTAGACTTCTTTGAAAACACTCGAATAGAGTAATAATTCTCTTGTAATCCTTGAAGATGCCATTATATCACGAAAGCGCTCGGATTAAAAAAAAAAAAAAATTCCTTTCCCTGTGGTGTTTAGCATAACATAGTAGTAAGTATTGATTTAAACAGTTCTTGAGTATTGTCAATAAGTATTGATTTGTTCAAGTCTTCTGACGTTTACGTGGGAGATAGAACGGTGGAGAGGAAGATAAAGGAGGCAAAGAAGAAGTTGAATGGAAATGGCGACTCAGAAAATCTAGACACTTTGGGGATTCCGTCAAGAGATTTTTACTTTATTTTCTTCCATGGAATATGTGTAGAAGTCTCCGCTTTTACCCAAAGCATATTTGAGTTCCACCTTGGGAATGTGCCACTTCTGGGCGACTAAAGGACAATTTCAGTACCATTTACCCTGAATAAACAATTAAGATCACAGTATCTTGATACTTTATATTTGTATACATCTATTTATACACCAAAAGGCTTCTTCACCCTTATAAAGGTGTGTGTTTGTGCGTGTGTGTGTGTGTGTATGTGTGTGTGTGTGTGTGTGTGTGTGTGTGTGTGTGTGTGTGTGTGTGTGTGTGTGTGTTTGTGCGTGTGTGTGTGTGTGTGTGTGTGTGTGTGTGTGTATGTGTGTGTGTGTGTGTGTGTGTGTGTGTGTGTGTGTGTGTATGTGTGTGTGTGTGTGTGTGTGTGTGTGTGTGTGTGTGTGTGTGTGTGTGTGTGTGTGTGTGTGTGTGAGTGTGTGTGTGTGTGTGTGTGTGTGTGTGTATTTACCTAGTCGTACTTTACGGGACGAGAGCTATGCTCATAGTGACCCGTTTTCGTACTTCTCCGCATCTCCGTGTGCGTGTGTGTGTGTGTGTGTGTGTGTGTGTGTGTGTGTGTGTGTGTGTGTGTGTGTGTGTGTGTGTGTGTGTGTGTGTGTGTGTGTGTGTGTGTGTGTGTGTGTGTGTGTGTGTGTGTGTGTGTGTGTGTGTGTAGGTGTGCATGTGTATGCATGTGTGTGTGTTTGTGTGTGTGTATGTATGTGTGTATGTGTGTGTGTGTGTGTGTGTGTGTGTGTGTGTTTGTGTGTGTGTGTGTGTGTGTGTGTGTGTGTGTGTGTGTGTGTGTGTGTGTGTGTGTGTGTGTGTGTGTGTGTGTGTGTGTGTGTGTGTGTGTGTGTGTGTGTGTGTGTGTGTGTGTAGGTGCGTCCGCATAAATACCATATTTGCACCGTGGTTCTAAAAAAGGTGAAAACTATTTGTGAAGATACAAAAGCCGAAGACGAAGAGCGTCGAGCATTTTCTTCTTAAGGTGACATCTTGAGTTCCCTGTGTCCTGACGATCTCGAAATAAGGCAAAAGCGCTTGGCGCCATGTGCCTCAACTTTTGAAAAATTCCGAATAGTTTTGGCTCATACTAATATGTAACGCATTGCCATAGAGCACATAATATTGGTCACCATAATAACATAGTCCTAAGTCAGTTACTGTTGCTCGTAAATGTTAACTAATTTCTCGGTGTTTTAGAATGTTGTTACTTTAAGCCTTTGCACATGTTGTTATGTAACACATATGCTATGAGGCA
>NC_134811.1:7925045-7932545 GCF_046742065.1 Oratosquilla oratoria
ATCGATTCAGTTTCCTGTGAAACTTGGCCTCACTACGACAGTAAACAAGTCACAGGAGTAGATACTCATACGGTGATGCTCTTTCTGAAAAGTGTTTTATAGTGTAAAAAACTAATTTTATTGAGAAAATTTTGCTCGTGCAATTGCCATCGATTCAGTTTCCTGTGAAACTTGGCTTCACAGTGAACAAGTCACAGGAGTAGATACTCAAATGGTGAGGCTCTTTCTGAAAAGTGTTTTATAGTGCAAAGAATTAATCTTATTACGAAATATTTGCTCGTGCAATTGCCATGGATTCAGTTTCCTGTGAAACTTGGCTTCACTACGACAGTAAACAAGTCACAGGAGTAGATACTTAGACGGTGGGGCTCTTTCTGAAAAGTGTTTTATAGTGTAAAGAATTAATCTTATTACGAAATACTTGCTCGTGCAATTGCCATCGATTCAGTTTCCTGTGAAACTTGGCTTCACTACGACAGTAAACAAGTCACAGAAGTAGATACTCAAACGGTGAGGCTCTTTCTGAAAAGTGTTTTTTAGTGCAAATAATTAATCTTTTTGGAAAATATTTGCTGGTACAATTGCCATGGATTCAGTTTCCTGTGAAACTTGGCTTCACAGTAAACAAGTCACAGGAGTAGATACTCAAATGGTGAGGCTCTTTCTGAAAAGTGTTTTATAGTGCAAAGAATTAATCTTATTACGAAATACTTGCTCGTGCAATTGCCATGGATTCAGTTTCCTGTGAAACTTGGCTTCACTACGACAGTAAACAAGTCACAGGAGTAGATACTTAGACGGTGGGGCTCTTTCTGAAAAGTGTTTTATAGTGCAAAGAATTAATCTTATTACGAAATATTTGCTCGTGCAATTGCCATGGATTCAGTTTCCTGTGAAACTTGGCTTTGCTACGACAGTAAACAAGTCATAGGAGTAGATACTTAGACGGTGGGGTTCTTTCTGAAAAGTGTTTTATAGTGCAAAGAATTAATCTTATTGCAAAATATTTGCTCGTGCAATTGCCATCGATTCAGTTTCCTTTGAAATTTGGCTTTGCTACGACAGTAAACAAGTCAGAGGAGTAGATACTCAAACGGTGAGGCTCTTTCTGAAAAGTCTTTTATAGTGCGAAGAATTAATCTTATTACGAAATACTTGCTCGTGCAGTTACCATGGATTCAGTTTCCTGTGAAACTTGGCTTCGCTACGACAGTAAGCAAGTCACGGAAGCTTACATTCAACTGAGGTGAGACTCTTTCTGATAAATGGGTTAAAAGAGGTGTAACCGACAATGACCAATAGATCCATATTTTGTACATATTCCTTTTATTCGACCATAATATGAACAAGTGATGAAAGCGATAGTAATCAAGTCGCCAAAGGCGCGCGCGCGCGCCCACACACACACACACACACACACACACACACACACACACACACACACACACACACACACACACACACACACACACACACACACACACACACACACACACACACACACACACACACACACACACACACACACACACACACACACACACACACCACACACACACACACACACACACACACACACACACACACACACACACACACACACACACACACACCACACACACACACACACCACACACACACACACACACACACACACACACACACACACACACACACACACACACACACACACACACACACACACACACACACACACACACACACACACACACACACACACACACACACACACACACACACACACACACACACACACACACACACACCCACACACACACACACACACAACACACACACACACACACACACACACACACACACACACACACACACACACACACACACACACACACACACACACACACACACACACACACACACACACCAGAGTCATCAGTTTGAATGCATTATCTATATTTATTCCCAAAACAGGAATAAAGAACAACATTTTTGAATTATACAATCAAACTTACTGGATATTATAAAAAAAAAAAAAAGACAGAATCTCCGAAGGCATGACCACGAAACAGTTTAATCGTCGAGCAAGGGATTCACGAGGGGACTACAAGACTTTGTGCTTGATACAGCCAGATCTCTACAAGGAGAGCTACAAGGTATACGTACATATACCAAAGGCTTTTTACTCCTTACAAGAGAGGTAGCCAAAAACAAAGGCATAAAAAACACTCCTACACATTCCATCCCTAACATACTCCACCCCCCTCTACCCTCTTCCTTCCCTGTTATCTCAACACCTCCTGGATGACGGGTCATCCCTGCATCTCGCCCACTGCCCTGGGTCAGAAGCAGTGTCGCAAGACACAGCACATCCACAGCAAGGCCACTTCATTAAATCGGCGACCCTCCTTCTCCTTTTCTGCATGAGGGAACAAGATATACAATGCATAAATAATCTCAAACTTATACTTCTAAAGGTTATCGAATCCGTTGGTTCACGTTATATTTGTATATAGAAAATGGTAGTCATAAATTAGAACCTTTCCAAACACATAGAGTGTATTAGACAAAACTAGAATGAAAAGACATTTTATCTCTTTAGTTTCAAACTGATGGCCACCATCTTTCAGAGAACTGATAACAATGATTAATCGACTCGACAAAGTTACGAAGCATTTCAAAGGGTGAGTGCATTTTTGAAGAATCAATAATTTCCCGAAAGCGACTATCTCGAACCTGAGACAGAAATACTGGGACCTCCAGATGAAGAATCTTTCAACTCTGATGTCACTGAAGAATAGAATAATTCAAAAGAAATATAGTATGTAGTTAAAAAGGAGAGGAATGAAATGAAGAAGATAATTCTTGAGAACCAAGACAGGTTCTTCAAAACAAGAATGATTTGAAAATAAAAACATTGAAATGGGTTAAAAGAGGTGTAACCGACAATGACCAATAGATCCATATTTTGTACATATTCCTTTTATTCGACCATAATATGAACAAGTGACGAAAGCGATAGTAATCAAGTCGCCAAAGGCGCGCGCATACACACACACACACACACACACACACACACACACACACACACACACACACACACACACACACACACACACACACACACACACACACACACACACACACACACACACACACACACACACACACACACACACACACACACACACACACACACACACACACACACACACACACACACACACACACACACTTACACATATGCATGTATGTATGTATGTATGTATATATGTATATATATATATATATATACATATATATACATATATATATATGTATATACCTGTATACGTATATATGTATATCTATACGTATATACATATGCGTATACATATACATATACATATACATATACATATTCATATACATATACATATACAGATACGTTGACACGTTCTGATAGCTTAATTTGGGTGGTAAGAGGAAACACAGGAGTCTTAGCCCAGTATATTCCAGACTAGTTTCACAATAAGCTTTCTCATAGGGATTAGGGTTAGGAACAACGGTGTCAGACCATCCACTTTCACGGTACCGGTTATTGTGTGAAAGTAAGAAAAGTCTGCTTGAAAATGAAAGGACAATTGTATTTAAAGGGACTCTAGCCAATGAGTATGTTAAAGTTCCGTATTCATATGTATGTGACGGCTCAGAAGAAAAGGGAAGGAGGAAGGGACTGACGTTGATTGTGGGGAAAAGAGTCTTAGGAAGAAGAAGAAGAAGAAGAAGAAGAAGAAGAAGAAGAAGAAGAAGAAGAAGAGGAAGAGGAAGAGGAAGAAGAAGAAGATGGAAAGGAAGAAGAAGAAAGAAAAGAAGAAAAAGAGAAGAAGAAAGGATAACTTTAATGTGTACTAATAATGACATCTTTAGAAGGTACTATTAATGATAGCTTTAATGTGAACTAAAGACAAGTTTAGAATAGACGTAGTTGTAGAGGAAGGCAGAAAGATAAAAAACTTTTAGTGAGAGGAAAATTAAAATAAGATGTAATCTGAAAGAGAGAAATAAAGTCTATTTCTGTAGACTAATAGAAGAACGTTTTATTGTTTGTGAAAAGTGTGTGTGTGTGTGTATGTGTGTGTCCTACGGGAACTGGGTTAATTTCGCATAACGCGTGTAACAGTGAATGTTAATTTAAACTAATACTCACACAGGTTTTCATACTTTCATGCTTTCATACTCTCACGTTTTCATATTTTCATGCTTTCATATTTTCATACATTCATACTTCCATATTGTCATACTCTCACACTTTCATTCTTTCATACTTTCATACTTTTATATTTTCAAACTTTCATACTTCTCATACTTTCATACTTTCATGCTTTCATACTTTCATACTATCATACTTTCATAATTTCATACTTTCAGACTTTCAGACTTTCCTACTTTCAGACTTTCATACTTTCATATTCATACACGACTTCTTGTGTAATTAGGTGGGAGGAATTGTGCAGAAGTCAAGTAGTCTGTACGTTGAGGTCTGGGTGTTGCGTATCATATTCGCTGTTCGTGTTTGGCGTGTTGCAAGATGTATTGAGTGCAAGTTACGCTTGTGTTGGCTGAGTTGAAAAGTGTTACAGTAGAAGTAATGGGCCCTATGTCTTCCTTCGGATGGTCTGGGGTTCTATTCTAAGAGATCAAATGTCACTGTGGACTTTACCCATTTAAGACATCTTGTTGGTGTTAGTGTAATTCACTGTGGATTGACTTAATGACCTGTTTTTTTTTTCTTTTATTTTCATTTTATTTATTTATTTTTAGTATTTTCTCCTTCCTAATTTGGCAAATGTACTTCCGTGTTAACGTGGTTCACTAGAGCGTTTGTCTTTCGGTGGTGTCTTATGTCCGCTTTGTGTTCTCTAAGTCAGACTCATGGAACATGAAGCGTTTCCTCAGGCTTTATCTTTATGATTACCGGAGGCTGGAATACAGATCCTCCCTGGATTGCTCTGATGCAATAAACCTCAGTCTGGCTTGCCTTATCGAGATAGGTTCCAAATTCGATAGGTGAACGAATTCAGTGATCCGTATGTTAACGGCCGGTTGCAACTATTTTTTTGGCGACGGCCTCTAAGATGTTTAAGCGTTGTGGGTTCATTTCCTTCGTCATGATCACGGTGTTGTCTATCATTGTTTCCCTGTCAAGTTGGCATCTATGGTGGGTGTCCATAAGATGTGATGATGAGAAGTATACGCCAGGAGGCGCGTAGCTGCAATAGAAACCGTCATCTTTGACCTTGTGTACTTGGAATGTTGGTGCAGGTGAGAGTTGTTGCCGAGAACCGGAGAGAAGTGCAGGACTCGAAACCGCCACCGGGAAAATATGAGAAATCCTGTTTGAAATATACGTACTGGAGATGAAGGGTGATTTATTGTGTGGGTCACATTTCATCGGACAATGTTTTTAATTATCTTCTCATCTTTCTTGTAGTTGGCGGATATATATATATATATATATATATATATATATATATATATATATATATATATATATATATATGTATATATATATATATATATATATTTTTTTTTTATCTCAAGGCTATCGACCCATGAGGGGGCCATTGAGCTTGTTAACGGAAGTATAGGGCTTGTGATTTAAGAGGAGTCACTTCCCGTTTTGCTGTGATAAGTGTTTATTTATACTAATTATCGATGATTATGAAGTGCTGTTTGGGCCTTGTGGTTCAAGTAGTTATTATTAGTAAAAAGTTCATGGATTATGTCGAATTCCTTCTAGCTGTCGTTTCAAGAATATGAAATGTGTTAGATATTTCCAAAGGACCTCTACCTTCTCTTCCTGCAACTCCTCACACCTTCACATCCTCCGAAAAGACCCAGTGACTTATTCTGCAAGATTACTTTTTTTTTCGGGGGGTGAGGTGGGGGGCTGCTGCCAGGCTATCATGTTGAATTCCATGAGGGATCCCGTTCTCCTCCCCCCCCCCGCCACAAAAAAAAAAAAAAAAAAATAGAAAAACTTTCGAGTCCATCATGCACTGAGAGCTCCGTCAACAACCGGGCGGAGAGCCACTGCGGGAAAAGACCACGTCGAGATAGAGGAAGACTTCTGAAGGAGGTAGAGGAGGAGGAGGAGGAGAAGGAAGAGGAGGAGGACAGGAGGGGGTGAGGGAAGACGCTTCCTGAAGGAAGAGGAGGAGGAGGAGGTAAGACAGGGAAGGAAGAAGCGGAAGAGGAGGACGTACTAACTCGTACACACCGCGTCCCTAAGGACTCTTGAGCAGAAGAACTTTTCTCCTCTACTGCCGAGGGAGACCTGGAATGTCGAATTGGTAAACAGGCTGGCCGAATGAAAGGACCTGGATGACTGCGAACTCCCAAGAAGGGGTAGGGGGGGGGGTACGAGGGTGGGAGGAGGCTGGAAATGGCCTCCATGGTCGGACCAGCTGTGCCCTGAGGTTCTGCGAGGCTCCCGCGGCGGACCTGGAATCCTCCAAAGTATTTACATAGCCAGGGAATGTAAAGGAAATGCCGAAGTCAGAATCAGTATGTACATAAACTGAATACATAATGTCTCTAGGAAAAATCTTGTTGCTTCGCTTGGGGTTGGGGACGCGTGGTTGGGGGAGTGGGATGAAATGGGGGTTGGTATGTTGCAGAACGGCGTGTGGCCCAACGGGAATGGGAAGAAACGGATGGTAATGTATATAAGTTGAGAAAGAAAAATGGGACAGTCAAAATTGCTGAAACCGGTGTATAGATGGACATGGCATATCGCCAGGACGGGAAGATCCGTCTTTTGACAATAATGAAGACTGGGAGGGAGGGAGGAGAGGAAGGAGGAGAGGAGGGAGGGAGGGAAGATGGGAGGCAGAGAGGGAAGAAGAGGAAGAGGTGACTCAAAAGGGTAAGAGCGAAGGAAAGAAAGACTTAGAGGCAAAGTTAGAATAAAAAATACAACTGACTAGTAGAACACACATAAGGAACGGAAAGGAACGAGGAAATATGAAATTTGAAAAGAGAATATAACAAGAACAAAACGATATAAATAGAAAAGTGGAGAAGATATGTTATCTCAAATAAAAAGAAAACGAAAGAGAAAACGAAAAAACAAAAGAGAAGAAAAATGGGGAGAGAGGTAGAAGGGAGAGGGAATAGGGAGAGAGAGAGAGAACGGGGTCAGCATATGTCTGATGAGAACGAATGTATCTTAAGACGCGCGCGCACACACACACACACACACGCGCGCGCGCGCGCACACACACACACACACACACACACACACACACACACACACACACACACACACACACACACACACACACACGCACACACGAACACATATGAACCGCACTTCAGTAGACAATTCGAATCTTTGAAATCTTGTTCTCGAGCGAAGACAGGTTTTCCTTTGTGTGGAAACAGAGGCAGCAGTATTCTTCTTGAACGAACTCTCAGGTCCTTGGGGAGCTTTAAGTGACAACTAACGGCCGTATTATAAGAGAGCATACGGGTGAT
>NC_134811.1:7962545-7965045 GCF_046742065.1 Oratosquilla oratoria
CTTTTCCCTCACACTTTTCCCCTCTCCTCTCTCCTCCCCCTTCCCTCTCTCCCCTTTTCCCTCCTTCCCTTCTCTACGTCCTTCTTTCCTCTCCCTCTTTCCCCCCTCTCCTCTCCCCCTTCCCCCATTCACTTCACCCCTTCCCTCTCCCCTCCTCCCTCTTCCCTCTTCCCTCTCCCATTTCCCCTCACTCCTTTCCCTTCCCCTCTTTTTCCCCTCTCTTCCCCTTTCCATTTATCTTCTTTCCCCTTTCTCCTTTTCCTTCTTCCATCCACTTTCCCCTCATCCCTTTCCCCTCTCCATTTAATATTTCCACTCTCAACTCTCTACTCCCCTCTCCCGCCTCTCCCCTTTTCCTACCCTATCTTTTCCTTCCCTATTCGATCTTCCTTTTACCCATTTTCCAATTACCTCCCTTTCCCTACCCATCAACCCCGCCCTTTCCCTCTATTACTTCCCTGACCCCCGTCCATCGTCTTTTATCTTTCGTCACCCTATACACCTATCCTCTTCTTTCTTCCTACCACTTCGTCCCTTTACCTCGACCAACCTACCCACTCCTCTTCCTCCTCCTCCCCCTCTTCCTCCTCCTCCTCCTCCTCCTCTTCTGCTTCTTGTGACCCGTGACAACTTGAAAGCAAATTTCCATCCTCTGAAAAAAAAAAAAAAAAAAAAAAAGCCAGTCTTCTGTCAAGACTAATTTCGTCATCTCTCCTCCTCCTCCTCCTTCTCCTCCTCCTCCTCCTCCTCCTTCGTTTTGATGGCCACTTTCGCCCGCTTGCTCGCGCCTAATGACAGCCTCGATGGATTCTCTTCTGTTTATGGACGGACGATTCTATTCGTCTCAGGAACTGGATCCCCAAACGACAGACACCCCTTCAACCAGAGACTACGACCTTCCATATGCATAAAATCTCAGGTCAATGACCTTGTTTAAGAGATAAATCGTTTCTCCTCTTAAGCTAGACCCTGGTCTAACCTTCAGTGGCCTTCAGAGTCCTCTCCATCCTTTCCGCTTCCTTTAATTCTCAATCATGAAAGAGAAGTATATTCCTTTTTTTTTTCTTCTGTGTCCTACTCAGCTGAAGAACTTCTGATATCGAGAGACAGTTTTTGATGACGATCTGTAGCTCCTTCGCAAGATCCTGGAGCACAGACCACAGAGGCAGATTTTCTTTTGGATTCGTAAAACCGTCTGACCAGAACAACGTTCCAGAACCAAATTCTTCAGGAGATTAATGAGATAAAATGAGTTACGACGATAAAATACACGGACAGAAGTATTTTCAATCCATATGTGAAAGTATATACTGTATATATATATACATATACATATATATACATATATATATATATATATATATATATATATGTGTATATACAAATATATATATATATATGTGTATATACATATATACATATATATATATGTATAAACATACATATACACAAATATACAGTATATATATATATATATGTATATATATATATATATATATATATATATATATATATATATATATATATATATATATATATATATATATATATACATGGGCCACGCGGCAGCCCTGTGAGTACCCTGTCAAGCTCATGAGCAGGTGGTCGTGAGTTCAGTTCCCGGGACCCACTGCGGGTTATGTTGCATTAGTTCCCGGCAGGCCTGGCCAGGCGGGGAGGTGACCTAACATTGACCTAAAATACCCAGCTTGCCGCAACAGACTGAGCTTTTCTCTACCAGGGGTTTCTCAATTCCCTCCGCGTGGGATTGGTGTGGTGATATAATTATGTGTGTATATATAATATATATATATATATATATTGATATATATATATATATATATTTATATATATATTTATATATATACTCATGTATATATGTTTGAGTATATATGTATGTATTTACTAGATAGAGAGAAAAGGGAAGAAAGGGAATGTGTGTGTGTGTGTATGTGTGTGTGTGTGAGAGAGAGAGAGAGAGAGAGAGAGAGAGAGAGAGAGAGAGAAGAGAGAAAGAGAGAGAGAGGAGTGGGGGATCAACGCGTTTGCCATCAAGCAGGTTGCGTTTTCTTTCCATTTCCAAACGTTTGCAAAGAAAACCGTTTCAACCATTTACTCACTAAAAGGACGAATTTGGATCCTGCAAGGACTTTGTCCTAGATAACCAATGATTTCATTCAGGCGACGAGAAGTAAAAGGTGAAACTCCCTGTTAAAGTTGTTCCTTTGATAAACTAAGCAATGATTTCATTTCACATGCCGTGAAGTCAGGTAATGAAGCACTAGAAGAATTCGGAGAGGGCAAACCTCCGCCAAGACGGTTGCCAGCACCGACTATCGAAAAAACATAACCAGTCTTCGTATTGTAATTTGCGAAAGTTATCGTTAGAAATAAAAATCAAGTCTGTGAGTCACTACTAAAATCTAAAAGCATGATACGTGAGCCATTCCCCGACTTACCAAAAATTACATCAAAATCTGTTCATAAACTTTTGTGATGA
>NC_134811.1:7975045-7987545 GCF_046742065.1 Oratosquilla oratoria
TTTGGTTGTGTGAGGTGGTGTAGTGAGACTTAATAGATCCATTACATAGATGAAAAATTAAGCGTCGTTTTAGTTTTGTTGTTGTTATGCCTATTTAGGTGTGAGGTTCACACTCCTTACTGTTATATTTGCTTTTGCAGACAATTTGGTCTTCCTGCAATGATGTTTTGATGATGTTGACTTGATTGCTTATTGTTTATTGGGTTGCTTTCTTAGATTTGTAGTACGGTATATGACAACTTGGGTGTGTTTTTTTTTTTTTAGTCTGTGGTCTCTGTGTCTTTGTTTATGATTTTTATGATTATTTTTTTCTGTCTTGTATTCTGTGGACATGTGGTTATTAGTTGGAGTCGTATTATGTTCTTTGGTGTACCAACTATTCAGAATTCCTTGTGTGTATGTACGTGAGTGCGTGCGTGCGTATATATGTGTGAGGTTGCGTAAAAAATGGAGAGATAGGAAATAAGTAAATGAGGCTTTGTTAAAGAGTAGGAAGAGGAAGAAGTCGGAGGAGACGGTAGGAGACATGGAGGGGGAATATTAGGAAAGTGATGTAAAAAGAGGAAGGAGAAACGAAAAGAAGAGAAGGTGGTATAGAGGGAAAAAGATAAAAGAGGAGAAATAAGAAGAGAGAACGTGTAGAAAGTGGAAAGGAAAATATTTTACATTTAGGATAAAATGAGAAATTTTCTAGGGAATGCCAAACGTGAAATAATGATTTAATAGTCTTGGAAAAATTCCAGAGATAAGGAGGAAAGGAAGACTAAAATGAGAAAAGAAAAGAAAAGAAAGGAGATGGAGGAAAGAAGAAGAACCATTTAGGAAAGTAAAACGGAAGAAGTCAAGGAATAAAGGAAAGTATATTGAAAACGAAAAAAAAAATCAAGATGTGAGAGAGATAGAATGTGTATAGTTACGGATTTGGTCGAGGCAAGCCACGCTGCCGGCACAAGATGGTCATGAGAGATGGAAGTCGGAGAGGATTATCTCCATCTTCCAATCCCGTCCACAGCCTCACCTTCGTCTAGGGAAGAAACCCCAAGAGGCTGAGATTCCGTCTCCAGAAATGGTTCAAGATTTTTTTTTTTTTTTTTTTTTTTAATATTATCTTGGAATTTGTTTCTTCACTTTTATACATAATGAACGTTGACACCAGGTAGCTGTTGTCCTCCTTCTCGTCTTACTACTAGTCTGTGACATAGGAAAAGTATCACATCAATACAAGGCAGAAAAGTGCTCACAATTTCCTCGTTGAGTGACCTAAAGGAAAGCCTGAGGACGGTTGGCAGTCTCTGTTGCGCTGGATGTTCCACTCATCAAGACTGGAGGGCACTTTGTTTAATCTGTTTATTTATTTGTTTGTTTATTTATCTATTTATCTATTTATTTATTTATTTGTTTTTCTTTTTATTTATTTGTTTCTTTATTTATTTATTTGCTTGTTTATATATGTACCTACTTATTTATCTATTCATTAATATATTTTTATTCATCTATTTATTAATTTATTGTTGACTAGGAAAAGTAAAGCAACTAGTTTTTTTCTTCTTCTTCTTCTTCAACGTCATTTATTCTCCACAATGATCATGAACTGCTTGCAAAGTAAGGGATAAGATAGAAGATAAGGAAATAAGTGATAATAAGAGTGGTAATAACTATAATGACAATATTGATATCGATGACAATTATGATGATGGTAATGATGATAATACTTTCTACTATTGATGATGATGATGATGATGATGATGATGATGATGATGATGATGATGATGATGATGATGATGATGATGATGATGATGATGACGATGACGATAATGATGATGATGATGACGATGACAATTATGATGATGGTACTGATGATAATACTTTCTACTATTGATGATGATGATGATGATGATGATGATGATGATGATGATGATGATGATGACGATGACGATAATGATGATGATGATGACGATGACGACGATGATAATGATGATGACGATGACGACGACGACGAAAACGAAGACGACGACAACGACGACAATAATGTCGATGTCACCGATGATAACGGCGACTAAAACAACTAAAAAGAAATATATAACAAAAACTGAAAAATATTATATAAAACCGTTAAAGAAAAAAGCAATAGAAAATAAAAACTGAGGGAAGAGCCATTTGCTCAGGCCGAGACTGTCCGAAGCTCAGAACTTTGGTCACTTAGCCAAGACACGGGAAGAAACCTAACCAATGTGACGCCATTGTCTCCAGCCATAAGCACAGGATTACCTTCCCAGAAATCTAAACTATTTCAACCAAGTTAAACGGGGTTAATCGAAATAGTTATATCCCTCTTGACCCAGTACTTCCCCCCCCCCCAGAAGTAAAGTCAGATGAAAAATTTACTTAATATAGACTTCACATGTCGTGGTAGTTTTACAACACACACCAAGTGCTATTGTTGGTGTTGATTTTTAATCATGACATAGAAGCAAAGTCAGATTAGAATTTGTTTAGTTAATATAGACTTAACGTGTTGTTTTACAACACAATATATCAAGTACTATTGTTGGTGCTAATTTGCGTTCATGACACAATGTCGGAGTCATTATATAACTTCTTCATTGTTTGCTCTCGTTGTTGCTTATATGTATAAATGAAAATGTCAAAGTCGTTTTACTACTTTTATATCGGCAGTTGTTGTCGCTGTTAATTCATAAACATGATACAATCCCAATGTCGTTTCTACAGCTTCGACATCAATTGTTATAGTTGTTATAGTCGTCGATGCTCTATAAAATCTTTTGGTTCATGTGATGTAGTTGCTACTACTATTGATGCTGTTATGAGCGCTATGAAATATATATCTATACGAGTATTTCCTTTTATGTTTGGTTTAAGTGTTGTAGTGCAGATATGACAAACATGGAAACTTCTTGCATTCGATTCAGACTCCAGACTACTCATATCACAATTATCAGATTCCTACCGCCATTTTTTCTTATTCAGCTAATAGATGCACCCTCAAAAATAATTATAGTTATGGTACAAAATAAATATAATTTTTCCAGTTTAAATTACTTAAATATAACATCATATATCAAATCAGAATGTTGTTATTTTGAAGTAATTTCATCTACAGAATATTTCTGCACACTACGTTTATTGATTGGATATTACATCAAATGTAGTATTATAGGTCTAGTAAGGGGCTTGATGGTTATTTAACATTGGGTTTAACTCAAACATAAAATCTGTAGCTTATTAACGACTTTTATGGACTTTATTCTAGCAAATGGTAGTTTCATCTTATTTTAGGGAACCGTAGATCATCCTATCAAACCATAGTAAAAGATAGAGATTTACGTTTTTGATGGTGTTATCCTGACAACTACGGATTTAGTCTAGTCAGCGCCAGACAATTTTGTTCAGATTAAGGGTTGTCGTCACAGCAAGAGAGTATTCCGTTTTCTAAGACTCTTCATAAATTGAACGAGTCTTCACAGACTGAGAAGAAAAACGCTTAATTTCAATTGTTTTCTCAGCTTTGTTCTTTCGTGCTGTCGATGTTTTTCAGCTGTGATACATAAGAATAGGAAAAATATATATAAAAATTACTCAGAAATTAACAAACAGGAATTGCAGACCAATAGATTAGAATGCTAATAAAAAAAATTAAAAAAGCAAAGGCGAGAGAAATAATCAAGAACGCTTGCACGACAATGAATAGGGGAAGGAGGAAGATTGGGGAAAAATTAAGTGGATATGAAGCCAATGGAAGAGAGAGGAAAGAGAAGGAGGTTTAGATGAAGAAGAAGCTAAAGATGAAGACGATAAAGGAAACGATGATGAAGAAGAAGCGAAAAAGAATAGAAAAAGGTCGAGCTGAAGAATGTAGTAAAGATGGATATGATAAAGAAAATTAAGATGAATGGAAAAATGACGTTGAAGAAGTAAATGAAGAAGGCTAAAAGATCAAGGCGAAGAAAAAATATTAAAGAAAAAAGAAAATGGAAAATGAAAAGAAAATGAGAATAAAGATGGTAATGAAAAAGAAAAGAAAAAGAAAATAAAGAAGGGAAAATCAAGATAAATAATAAAAAGAGCAATAGAAAAGAGAAAAGTGAGAAGAAATACAAACACGAAAATGAAAAAGAGAAGGAAGGAGAGGAATGGAGGTAAAATATAAGGCACAAAGTTCGGGCATGAGAAAGAGGGAGAGAAGGAGAGAAAAAGAGGAGAGAAAAGTGAAAGAGAGAAAACGAATCAATGGAGTTTCACTCTCTTTTTCTCCTCATATCCTTCCTCATACTCTGCCTCATACTCCTCCTCCTCCCCATATTCTCATACTCCTCATACTCCGCGTCGCCACCTTTCTTACAGTCATTCTTATGATCTTTCTCCTCATAATCCTCATAATCTCTCTCGCACTTCTCATACTACTCTTCATACTCCTCTTTATACTCTTTCGCATATCTACCTCAAGATTCTCTTTATATTCTTCGTACTCTTCGTACATCCCTCATACTCCTCCTTATGTTCCTCTTCATGTTCATTCTCATACTCCTACTCCTACTCTTCTTCATACTTCTCCTCACTCCTCCTCAATCCTCCTTATACTCCTCCTCATATGCCTCCTCATGCTCCTCATGCTGTACCTCACACTCCTCATATTCTTCATCATATTATTTCTCATACTCCTCTACATACACATGCTCCTGCACATTCATCACCTCATACTCCATTTCATACTCCTCTCTATACCCTTCCTCATAATCCTCCTCATACTTCACTCACACCCCTATTCATACTCCTCTTCATACCCTTCCTCACTCTTCTTCATACTTCTCTCTATACACCCTCTCATACTCCTCCATTCTCTTCTTCATACATCTAATACTCCTTCCTATGCCCTCATACTTATTTCCAAACTCCTCAATCTCACTCTTTATACGCCTGCTCACACTCCTTATACTCCTCCTCATCTTCATCCTCACCACCCTCTTCATTTTCATTTTTATACTCCTTTTCATATATCTAATACTCCTTCCCCTGCCCTTATACTTATTTCCAAACTCCTCAATCTCACTCTTTATACTCCTGCTCATACTCCCCATACTCCTCCTCATCTTCATTCTCACCATCCTCTTCATTTTCATTTTTATATTCCCCTCCATGCACCTAGTACTCCTTCCTCTCCCTTCATACTTATTTCCAAACTCCTCAATCTCACTCTTTATACTCCTGTTCATACTCCTCATACTCCTCATCTTCATCCTCACCATCCTCTTCATTTTCATTTACATACTCCTCTTCATGCATCTAATACTCCTTCCTCTGCCCCCATACTTATTTCCAAACTCCTCAATCTCACTCTTTATACTCCTGCTCATACTCCTCATACTCCTCCTCATCTTCATCCTCACCATCCTCTTCATTTTCATTTTCATAATCCTTTTCACATATCTAATACTCCTTCCTCTGCCCTCATACTTATTTCCAAACTCCTCAATCTCACTCTTTATACCCCTGCTCATACTCCTCATACTCCTCATCTTCATCCTCACCATCCTCTTCATTTTCATTTACATACTCCTCTTTATATTCCTCATTTTTTTCAATCCTTCCTCCTGGCATTATGAGCTTTTGTACTTAAAACCTTCTTATACTCTAATCGGGCTTCATCCTATGGCTGGCCATAATGCCTCTGCCTTAAGCCCGAGGTCAGCTGATCCTTGGAGATATCAGCCCTTTCTAGCTAAATGGACGTTAATGAACCTGGGAGGTAATGCCAGGGATCCTTCCGCAAGTCCGGCTCCCAAGCTGCTTAACTCTTTCACTATGGGAACGGGAGCTGATGCTTAACTGATTAAAATTCCCTGGTGAGATAGATAAGATAAATGGATTTTTTACGAACCTATGAGACAAGGACGAGCTCATTTTTTTTTTTCTCTTTTTAATTATTTCGATATGTTTTTGGTCATTTACTCTATACAGTTTTTCTTTATTTATTTGATTTTACTTGATTTTATTTCTTATTTTATTTTATTATATTTTATTATATATATATATATATATATATATATATATATTGCTTGTCGTTATACGTAGTGTCTAGGCAATAGTGCTTCATTCCGAACTTGGGGATTTCAGATTTCGTACTCTATGCTGTCCCGCGCTGAATCTCCAGCGGGTTCGAACCACTCCCTATGTACCCCTTGACTTCAAACGCTGGCACTGGACACCACATGGTAATAGGGTTAAGCTTTTTCTGTTGGTGCCAATTCTGTACTTGCTGTTGACAGTCGGTAAGCACCTTGGTTGGTTACAGGAGACCATGTGAAGGAGTTCACATTTTTTAATACCGAGATGGTACAACGGGAATAAATGAAATAACACAGCGATAGCGTGAATAATAAAGGTACCAACAAGGAAGAGGATTTAAGCCCCAGTCACAGCAAGCTTACGACCTGTTTCCGACCGCCACCTTCTATGGTGGTACGTTTGTTTCTCTCACGGTTAGCGCCAGGTGGCTGTTTCATATTCGTCTTCATGACGGGGGAGATTCATTCCAATTGCATAATTGTCTTGAATTCTTTTTGTAAACAGAGGAACAGCACAAATCACCCTGGTCGCCGTCGGTGGTCGGAAACAGGTCGTAAACTTGGTGTGACTGGGCCCTTAGCGATATATACTAAAACTCTTCCTCTTCCGAGTGCTGAGACAGAAGCCGCGTGGTTTCGACCGAAGTCGTCACCTTTGCCCAATCCCCCTGGACTGTTGGGACAAGTAAAACAGTCCTTGACAGAAATCGGAGAGTAGTGTGGGACTCGAACCCAAGACTCAGAAGATACAAGAAAATTACGCTTTCGATTGTACCACCGGATAGATAAAATACCCTGGAGGTTTCCAAAAAGAACCACACAAAAGGCTTAGCGATTATGACACGCGACAATGTCTTGCGATGGTTGTTCAGTGTGACGATGGGCGCTTGGGGAGGATTATGGATTTCGGCGTAATTACCATGTCGTAAGTGTTTTGGTAAGTACTTTGGGTTATTAGTGGTAGTTGCTTTGGGCGTCTGTATAATGACGATACGCATACATGAGGACGTACTTGTATAGAAATGACGGTGGATGTGAACTTAAGTATGGTGATGGGTATTTGGAATTGTGGAGGAAGTTGGAAGGATCTGTGAAAGGGAAGCACGTATGCATAGCCTCTTACTGTCACCATCACAATCCCAGGCGAAAGAGGCTCCGCCCTCATTATCTCTTGACCAATTACAGTTTGTTTACTAATACGTACCATTCAATAGTCAGCCTGATTGGCTATGTAAGAAAAAAGGGCGTACCTTAGTGTCTTGTTTCATCTTAGACCCTGTTCACATTAGCGGTTCAACCGTGGCGGTTCAATTGCAATGTAAGTCAGTGGAAGTGTTCACGCAAAACCGCGCAGTCTTTCCTTAACTATGCGGTATCACCGCGGTTTCCGCGCGGTTCAAACCGCTAGTGTGAACAGGCTCTTATAGTGTCTCGTTTCTTCTGAGCCGCTAAGTCACCACTATACCCTTCACCATCTCTTCTGTCCAGACCTCCAAGCACTCCCTCCCACCTCCACTCCAGAGCCCCCCCGCTCTGCCATAAATTATTGTTATTTCACGAACTCGCGAAGTAATAAATCGCGAACCGAGTTCGTGACGCCAAGAGAACGCTTGATTAATATTTACACGCAATCCGTTGCCACAAAAGCAGAAGCCTATGAAAAGAAAAGAGTATTCGTCCTCGCGTTCCCCATGTTTAGGAATCAGCTTGCCCCTTCGGGTTGTGTTTGTTCGCAGAGGGATTTAAGAATGCGAAGGGAAAGAGGCGGGGAGGGACATCTAACAGCGGAAGTCCTCAGAGGGGGGGAGAAGGAAGATGAAATTTGCAAGTAAATCGAAAGACACGGAGAAGACTCTCGAGGCAAAGATTGGAAGGAAAGAATAGGCAAAAACCATTCGGACAAAGAGGAAAAACGAAGAAGAAATTAAAGCGGACGAAAAGATGAACAGAGCAAGAAGGGGGGAGAACAGGTTTCCAGTAATAATGATAAAAAAAAAAGGAAAAAAAAAGTCGAAATAAACGGGAGGAATTATCCAGAATGTTTGGTTAGACCGGCCACCACGAAAGCCACAACAGTGTTCAGAGATTATCGGTCATCCGGCTTTGATTGTGCATGCAACTTTACGAAAACACATGAATAATTCGTTGACTGTTGGTTAAATCGTGTTTCTGTATTTAGGAAACCAGACCTTGTCCTTTTCTTTGCGTTCAGTGTGATCAGCTTTGCTTAACGAAGCATTTTGATCGTTGTTGCCTGACAAGAAGCTAACTCGTCAATATCGTCTCACTCTGTCGACAGAACTCAATCAACCCGAAGGCGTTTCCCTAAGGAACTCCTGAGGAAGTAGTAGCCTTCTGCTGTAGTATCCTTTTCTTCCTGAGGGATGAGAGGAGACCAAACACTTCTTACTCAGAGATTCATAATCCTTCTTTTACCGAGGGAGTACAAAGAAAATTAACAAAATAGTTAGCTGGTAGCAAAAAAAAAAAAAAAAAAAAAAAAAAAAAAATCCCAGTATACAAGGGGTCCATTGAAAGAACCACATAATCCCTTTGCCTCTGAGGGGAACACCAAGCCAATGAATAAAATCACCTGACGGCACCCATAATAAAAAAAAAAAACCGGCCAGGGGAATATCTAGACCAAGGAAGGTTTTCTTTCAGCTAAATCAAATTAACTAGTGGTAGCTAGATGAAAATAGTGATAACTAGACTAGACACGTTATAAAAGGCAGTGGAACAAGCGGTCGAGATAAAATAAAAAAAACAATTGATTCCTTTCGTTGTTAGATTAATAGTTTCCCTTTGCTGAGATTAAAATCGGCTGACGGCAGACAGAGCAAACAGTAATATCGTAAAGCCGAACGTAAGAGCTAATGATGATTGCATCCAGAGCCATTGAACGCGTACAAGTACACTTAACGAAATTGTATGCAAAATTAATTTCTTTTATTCTTTATGTTTAATCACGACTGCAGGGACCAGCGAGAGGGAAGTAAATAGAAGGAGATATGATAAGATGAGCATATAAACAGATGAGAGATAGACAGACAGACAGACAGTCAGGCTGACAGAGGGAATTCGGTAAACAGGAGAATTTGACAGAGAGGGAGATAAAGAGAAACAGACAGACAAAAAGACAGGTATATAGACAGATGAGAAATAGACAGACAGACAGACAGATAGAGGCAATTTGGTAAACAGGAGAATTTGACAGAGAAAGAGAAACAAGCAGACAGACAGAAAGACAGGCAGATAGACAGACAGTGAGGCAAACAGGTAGAGGTAATTTGGTAAACAGAAGAATTTGAAAGAGAAAGAGATAAAGAGAAACTCACAGACACACAGGCAGACAGAGAGATAAGTAGACAGACAGGCAGGTAGACAGACAGATAGGCTAGCAGATAGACAGATAGACATAAAGACAGACACAGTTTGATAAACAAAAGAGAGAGAGAGAGAGAGAGAGAGAGAGAGAGAGAGAGAGAGAGAGAGAGAGAGAGAGAGAGAGAGAGAGAGAGAGAGAGAGAGAGAGAGAGAGAGAGAGAGAGAGAGAGAGAATGGCAGGCAGGCAGGCAGGCTGACCAGAAGGCAGAGGGTATGGTGTACGAATCGGCACAAACTCGTGTTGACGTACCCATAGACACGAATACACACATGCGTTTTTGCAAATGTTCACACTCACATCAATCGGATATGTTTCTGTACTGTAGAGGATCATCTAAAGCCTTCGTAACTTCAGCGAGTAGAATACATACTTCATGTGCTTTTATGTGGAACCACAGATACGTGTGCGCCTGTATGTATTATGTATGTATGTATGTATATATATATATATATATATATATATATATATATATATATGTGTGTGTGTGTATGTGTGTGTGTGTGTGTGTGTGTGTGTGTGTGTGTGTGTGTGTGTGTGTGTGTGTGTGTGTGTGTGTGTGTGTGTGTGTGTGTGTGTGTGTGTATCACAAGCACTGAATGATTGGAGGTGGGTGCAATGGTCCTAAGTCACTGTTCACTTGTAACGTCTGAACTAGGTTCGAGTCCTTAGCTTGACCACGTATCAGTTTCCGTATATATGCTTCCATCGAGCTCCTCGTCAGTCTCGACCGTGATGGCATGGAATTAAAGTGAAAATAAATGTGGTTGAAAAGATGAGTATATGTGTGCGTGTGTATATATATATATATATATATATATATATATATATATATATATATATATATATATATATATATATATATATATATATATATATATATATAGTTACGATTCACCATGACTCAGGTTAGGTGTCCTCAATAGTACGCCCTTACATGCATCGTGCGTGCGTTCATGTGTGCGTTCGTGTGTGCGTGCATGCGTGCGTTTGGGACAATTACAGAGCGATGGTTTTCAGCTCCTGTGCTGTAATTGCAAGGCAAAGCCGTGAAACCTGACAATGTCGGGACGTTGCCTCGTCTCAAGCCGACCGGGTAATTGCATGCGCCCTTCTTTCGTGCTTAAGCTTGTGTTCTTTTCGCTGTTTTCGAGGTTAAACTTCACAGGTGTTCTCGTCCTTGACTCCAAAGACCTTTGTTGGGTGGTCCTTACAGTTTTCCAATGTGTCTGTTGGCCAAGGTTTTTTTTTTTTTTTTTTTTTTGTCTCGTGATTTGCAGATTAGCAAACAGTACTCCATAAACATAGAATTCAAAGGCATTTGATTTCATCCAACCTCTTTATATACCAAAAGGTCTCCTGTTTGTATGCTTTATTATAGTAACTCATTGTAACCACTATTTTACGTAACAAAGACAAATCACTAACGAAACCAGAAGAATAACAGTGAAAATGCCTTCCAGTACAATAGACGTCAGTCGAGACAGAGCTATTATCAATCTGCTTCGGAATGGGTGTAACAGGGGTAGATAAGATATAATTTCAAGACAGATAGATATGGAAAGAATTACTGGAAACAGACTGACAGTTATAAGTTACAACATCATATATATCGAGACGATCTACCAAGAGGACTCGGAAAGCGCAAACTGCAATTTGCAGAGCTGGGCGCGTTACCGCCGGACAGTTAGTGCGTTAGTAATGCGGTAACGCAAGTGCCCAGCTCTGGTTATTTTGTGTTTTAGAATAGGGAACATAGATATCGAGACGATCAACAGAGATGAATCAAGAGGACTCGGAAAGCGTAAACCTCAGCCACGTCGACTAAGGAAAACTAGATTAACTGTTGGGACTAATTTGCAGAGCTGGGCGCGTTACCACCGGACAGTCAGTACGTTAGTAACGCGGTAACGCAAGTGCCCAGCTCTGGTTATTTTATGTTTTAGAATAGGGAATATTGATGTTGTCGTTTGGTATTGTTTTGTTGAGAATATTCGTAAGAAGTAAATACTTCTTCATTTCATTTTTTCCATCAAGTGCCTAGCTGTGTTTGTTTTATGCTTTAGAATAGGGAATATAATTGTTGTAGTTTAGGTAATATTTTATTAAGAATATTCGTAAGAAGCAAATACTTCTCCATTTAATTTTTTTTCATCAAAATCATTCTAATGAAAATTAAAATCGGTAACGCATTGACGGTAATGGATTGACGGTAACGCATTAACGGTAACGCACTACCTGTCTGGCGGCAACGCGCCCAGCTCTGGTAATTTGCTATGGTCGGCACACTTTCAGTATCTTTATATATATATGTATATATATATATATATATATATATATATATATATATATATATATATACTGTATATATATATACATATATAGTATATATGTATATATATATATATATATATATATATATATATATATATATATATATTGCTTTGTATAGTGTTGCTAACAGACAGACCGGTAAACACAACAAACAGCATAACCTCCTTTTTGATAGGCAGAAAGAAGAAATAAAAAAATGTCATTCAGTATACATGGGGTTGATACCTGATTATACCGTGCGCTTATTTCAGGCCAACGGTTCTCTACTGTCAACATTGAAATTCAGGTAATTTCGTCAGTCTTGAATATCCTAATTGCATTAATCTTGCTACTAGGGAGACCTTGCCACCACCCCCTTTTTTTTTTTTTTTTTTTTACGAACCTATGAGACGAGGGTGAGCTCAAATTTGTTTAATCTTTTTCTTGAATTTCTCTTTTTGTTAATTTCGATATATATCTTATGGTCACGTACTCTGCAAATATTAACATAAATCTATATGTGTACAGGTTAGCATATATGACGATAAACGCATACGCACACACACATACATTCACGCGCATATGAACACGCCCTTGAGTACATGCTCATGTACATACACTTGTAGAGGGCCTACGCGCACGCACGCACACATTCATACACACAAACAATCGAGCATACACACGTACACACACACACACACACACACACACACACACAC
>NC_134811.1:7992545-7995045 GCF_046742065.1 Oratosquilla oratoria
CTCACCATATATATCACCATCACTATAATTGTAAATATCACTGTCACTATCAAGTTTCTTTACCTTTATTCCTACACTTTCCCTTCCACTCACTCTCATGCACACTCCCGTCACTATTTTTACTCCCGTCTTCATTATCAATCATATTTACTTTCTTCAGTTTTCGAAAGATTTTAACCCTCTCTTCCCTCCCTCCTCTTCCTCCCCTCCCTCTCTCTCTCGCTTCCTCACTCACTTCCTCACACACTCACTCACTCACTCATTCATTTACTCACTTATTCTCCCTATCCTCTCTCCCGTCATCCCTGCCTTCCTTACTAATTCTTCTGTTCACTTACCCAATCACTCATTCTTTCTTTCATTGCCTCACTCCTGTCATTCATTCACTCACTCACTCACTCACTCACTCACTCACTCACTCACTCACTCACTCACTCACTCACTCACTCACATCCCTTTCCTCTATTCAGCCTTTCCTTCTTCCTTCTCTCTTTCTCTCTTGTTCACTCGTTCACTGACTCATTCATTCACTTCCTCTCTCACTCACTCACTCACTCATTCACTCGTTCACTCATTCACTCACTCACTCACTCACTCACATCCTCTTCCTCAGTTCAGGTTTCCCTTCCTCCTTCTCTCTTTTTCTTTTGCTCACTCGTTCACTCATTTACTCACTCACTCACTCACTCGTTCACTCACTCACTCAGTCATTCACTCACTCACTCACTCATTCATTCACTCACTCACTCACTCACTCACTCGTTCACTCACTCACTCGTTCACTCACTCACTCATTCACTCACTCACTCACTCACTCACATCCTCTTCCTCAGATCAGGTTTCCCTTCCTCCTTCTCTCTTTCTCACTCACTCGTTCACTCATTCACTCATTCATTTCCTCACTCTTAATTTACTCTTTCTTTCCCTTCTACCCTCACTCTCTTGCCCACTCATTCACTCAATCACTCGTCCCTCAATCCCATCCTCACTCCCACAATCTCCTTTACTCCCCAACTCCCCACTCCTTCCTCCCTCCTCCCTTCTCCCTCCTCCCCCTCCCTCCTCCCCCTCCCTCCTCCCTCCTCCCTCCTTCCTCCTCCCAAACTCCCTCTTCCCTCCTCCTCCTCCTCCCTCCTCCCTCCTCTCTCATCCCTCATCCCTCTTCCTTCCTCCTCCTCCTCCCTCCCTCCTCCCCCTCCCTCGTCCCTCCTTCTCCTCCCTCCTCCTCCTCCCTCCTCCTCCTCCCTCCTCCTCCTCCCTCCTCCTCCTCCTCCCTCCTCTCTCCTTTCTCCTTTCTCCTCGCTCCTCCCTCCTCCTTCCTCTCTCTTCCCTCCTCCTCCTTCTCCCTTCTCCCATCCTCCTCCTTCTCCCTCCTCCCATCCTCCCTCCTCCCTCCTTCCTCCTCCCTCTGTCACTTATCTTTATTTGAGAACGAAAAAATGCAAACGCAAAGGACTGACAGCATCTTGTAAAACCTATCTTGAGACATCGAGATAAATATATATAGAACCACGCCCACCCACCCACGCCCCTTTTCCGCGGGCGCACGCCTAGCGCCTCACTTTCAAAGCTCTGCTCATTTTATGAATAGAATTTCCTCTCAGACTATCAAGATTTCCGGACCAGACCCTTTAGAACGCCGTCCTCCTCCTCCTCCTCCTCCTCCTCCTCCTCCTCCTCCTCCTCCTCCTCCTCCTCCTCCATCGTGGTCTTCCTTTCTTTTTTCTTTGCTTCCTCTCTCTTCTTCTTTTCTTCTTTTCTTATATCCTTCTTCCTTTTCTTACCCTCTTCTTGTCTCTCTCCCCTCCTGCCCTCCTTTCTTCCTTCCTCTCTCTTCTTCTCTTATTTTCTTATATCCTTCTTCCTTTTTCTTCCCCTCTTCTTGTCTCTCTCCCCTCCTGCCCACCCTCCTTCTTTCCTTCCTTTCTTCCTTGCCTCATTCATTCCTTCTTTCTTTCCTCTCTCTCTCTTCTTTTCTTATTTTCTTATATCCTTCTCCCTTTTCTTGCCCTCTTCTTGTCTTGCTCCCCTCCTGCCTTCCTTCTTTCCCTCCTTCCTTCCTACCTTCCTTCCTTCCTTCCTTCCTTCCTTCCTTCCTTCCTTCCTTCCCTCCTTCCCTCATTTATTTATTCTTTCTTTCCCCTCTCTCTTCTTTCTTTCTTTCCTTCCTCCCTTCCTTCCTTTCTTCCTTTCTTCCTTCCTTCCCTCATTTATTCATTCTTTCTTCCCTCCTCTCTTCCTTCTTTCTTTCATCCCTCCCCTCCTTTCTTACCTCTCTCATTCATTCA
Source organism: Oratosquilla oratoria (assembly GCF_046742065.1). NCBI lineage: Eukaryota > Metazoa > Arthropoda > Malacostraca > Stomatopoda > Squillidae > Oratosquilla > Oratosquilla oratoria. The sequence goes on from NC_134811.1 coordinate 7,994,834, forward strand.
TCCTTTCTTTCTTTCTTTCTTTCCCCTTCTCTTCCTTTTTTCTCTCCTCCCTTCCTTCCTTCCTTCCTTCCTTCCTTCCTTCCTTCCTTCCTTCCTTCCCACAATCCTTCATTCATATTCCTTCCCTCCTTCCTTCTTTCTTTCCTCCCTCCCTTCCTTTCCTTCTCTCGTTCCTTTCGTCCTCCCTTCCTTCCTTCCTTCCTCTCCTTCCC
>NC_134811.1:8007545-8017545 GCF_046742065.1 Oratosquilla oratoria
TATTTATTCCTTTACTACGAGACGTCTCCATCTGAATAAAATCATCTGGCGTCAAACAAAACAAGTCTTGTATGAATTACTGTGGAAGCGATGTATTGCAGCCTGTGTACTAATTACAACACTTTACATACTCGTACATAATACTAAACTCACAGAATGATGGTCCCAAGTGTTACCAAAGGATTGGCCGGTGGTGTAAAACGCTACATATCTTATATGTTATGTCCAGAGCTGGGCGTGTTCCTCGGTGTGCTCCTAGATGCGTTCCTTGATGCGTTCTGCTTTAGTTTGGCCGCGGTTAGCGTTCCCAAACCATGAAAACTTATATATATATATACATATATATATATATATATATGTATATATATACATATATTTTGTATATATATATGTAAATATATATATATATATAAAATATATATGTATATATTTATATATATATATATATATATATATATATATATGAATATATATATATATATATATATATGCAGACTCCACTAGGAAGAGGAAAAACACACGAAGTCCGAGCGCTTTCGTGATATATTCACATTGTCAAGATGTACAGAAAAGTGAGTACAAACAAGTTAAGATACAGAGTACAAATAAAGACAAGTAGGACATTTAGGCCCCTCGGCGAGGTCGTGAAAACAGAAATTTTGTCACATTAACTTTTAAAATATGTATTATTCATATTATTGAAAATATAGGGGTCTAATTCATATATTCCTAAACTATTATTAATATGATAGTCATAATTGCATTTGATGATTCCTGACGCTATGATATTTCTTTTTTTATATTTTTACACTACAGTATTTATGCATTTTTCCAGTCAATAGGATGGTCAAAGTCGCGAACATGCTTAAATAGGGTACTAGATTCCTGGTCCATTTTAATACTTTTCTTATGTTGTTTTATTCTAGCCTCAAATTATTTTCCTGTTTGACCTACATAGCATTTATCACATTTACTACAAGGTATTTTGTATATACAGCCTATTGAGTTATCAGGGAATTTTTTTATGCGAGGATTTTTTAGGGTTGAATTTTTTTTTAAGTCTACATTTACATTGAAATTCTTAAGTATAGTCGGAACCTCTACAAGATTTTCATTAAAAGGAAGCACTAGTATTTTTTTTTTTTTCAAATTTCTGTTTTGGTTCACCTTTATAGAAAGTCCTTTTAGCTTGTTTTAAACATTTGTCCAAAAAGAATTTGGGATATCTTAACTGTGTTCCGATGCAAGTTCTTAAATGCACTTTAAAAAATATAGACAGACTTATATGAATACACACACACACACACAAGCATGGGCTTGCGTGTGTACATCAATCAGTGTACAAATTCTAATGACACTTTTATTTGTCTCATTATGTCACATTTTGGGCTTGAGTGTGTCCCACTTTGGGCTACATTGTGTCCTATTTTGGGCTTTATTACGTCTTTTTAATGGGTTTACGGGCTACTCATTGTTTTGGTTCGCAACAGGCCTTGATTTTCTTCAGCAAATGAGAGAAGCACCGTTTCTTTCTGATTCCCTCGAGAAGCTTTAGGCACCGCTTTATGAGACACTGTCTGTGGCGGCCCTCGGAGTGACGGATCGTTCCTTGTAGCTTTCTGTGCCTGCTACTTGCCCCGGACCTACGTACTGGGACGTACCGTAGATAGTACGGAACGCCCTCGTAGTACTTTTCGATATCAAAGGGCTTATTCTTGTTGGCCCCCAAGCAGAAACAAGAATTTGGACAGTCGCAGAGAGGCTATTGGCCCTCGGCACCCGCTGCCTCCTGGGCGACTTCCTGGTTGTCCTGAGGCTCGGGGAGGTAATAGTAATTATATAGGTATCTTTCCCCGAGCCTGTACGACATTCGCTCGCGTAGTTCCTCGATTTCAAGCTGATTTTTTTGAGACTTGGAGCAGGAACATGGAAAGGAGCATTTTCTTGACTGCTCCTCCAGAGGTCTTGGAGGGTTCTACAGACCTCTCTTGACGCTCCGTCTCATGGTTCTTGCCAGTTTATGCTTTTTGGCTTCCATACATTTGCCCTCAAATAGAATCTCTTTAAAAGTATCAACTGCCTTTAGGGCTATTTCTTGGCCTTCCTGCGTGTTTTCGTGAACGGGAATAGGTTTTCCCTCTTGGCCTATACTTTCGAAGGGATTCTTAATGGCCCCTTTATCGAAAGGTCCCTTTGGCTCTTCCAAAGGATCTTCAGCCATGAAGATGCCGGTAAAGGTCACCTTCTCTTGGGTCTTGGGCGTTGTGGAGTGCTCCTCTTTGGTAAGCCCAGGACTCGACCTACACCCCTAGCAACTGCGAACCAGGTTCCAGAAGGGTTTGATTGCTGAGGCTACCCTCTTTTTTGTCTTCCTAAAGGCGTTGACGATGCTTCTGCCGAAGTTCATTTCCAATCAACCCACGATCTTCTTCTGTTCTCGAAATAGCTTTTGGTGATACGCTTGACGTCTTGAATATATCAGTTTATTGCTTTGTCAGTCGCCTTTCCATAATCTTTCATATGATTAAAACTATTATTGACCTTATTGAAATATGTATCAAAGACTGTAAATTTGAGTTTAATGGAAAATTTGATAAATCTTTATTGATTGGAAAATGCATTAAAATTGTAACGTGTAAAAATATAACAGAAACAATATCATAAAGTCATGAATCATCAAATACAGTTATGACCATCTTATCAATTATAGTTTAGGATTATCTAAATTAGACCCATATATTTTCACTGATATAAGTAATACATATTTCAAAAGTTGATGTGACAAAATTTCTTTGTTTTCACGACCTCACTGAGGGACCCAACCTGAACTTTCAAGCTTCGGAGAGGGGGGTAAATGTCTCACTTTTTCCTATTTATACTCTGTATCTTAACTTGTTTGTGCTTACTTTTCTGTATTCTTTGATAATGTGAATATATCACGAAAGAGCTCGGACTCCGTGTTTTTCCCTCTTCCTAGTGGACTCTGCATATATGTGATTCGCGTGTCCGTTTTTAAATTTGTGCATATCTATACATATATATATATACAGTATATATATATATATTTATATACATACATATATATATATGTATATACATATATATATATACATATATATATACATATATATATATAAATATATATGTTTATATACATTTATATATGTACACATACATCTCTATATGTATATATATACATATATATTTATATATATATATATATATATATATATATATATATATCTATGTATATATATAGATATATGTATGTATGTATATATATATATATATGTATATATAAATATATATATACATATATACATTTATCAATCACAATTCACTTTAATTCTAATCCATCAAAATCGAGAAAATCCAGGAGGCATATATATATATATATATATATATATATATATATATATATATATATATATATATATATATATATATATATATATATTTAAGATTATTTCAGACAAATGAGAGAGAATGTGGGTGGGGAAGGGCAAACGAAGATGTGTTAGGAATAGAGTTTATTGCCCTAACGTTGCGACCAACTTGGTCTTCTTCAGAGGACTACAGCATTACAAACGGATCACAATTCTTATAGTCGTAGTGAGAGGGAACCCGCCAAGGTATGAGCGTCATGTTTTCCCTTTGGCTAACGATTTAATTATTAGGACACTTGCTGCTTTCGAGAGGCATTTAAATCCGTCTCTGTCGTTGTTGTTCTTGTTGGCGGCGATATGTGCAGCTTCCACAGTTTTTCTCATTTTCTTCTCAAATCCCTCGTGTAGAATTTCTGCGTTGTTCCAATCAGGTAGATGTCCACATTTGTCCAGGTGACGAACCAGGGAGTTAGATGTTCTATGAGCCCTGAGATCGTTTTTGTGCTCATTCAAGCGTTTATTGAACCCTCGACCTGACTCACCGAAATAAGATGATGGACAACCGTTGCATGGAATACGGTAAATGACACTGAGATTATTACGCATATTATTATGTTTCTTAAATATTTTTCCTATTTTATTGGAAGATATTTTTGCTATATTTATTCCACCTTTTAACAAATAATCATCAATAGCTATGGTGTTTATAGAATTAGGGACAGAAATAAAAATACACTAATCCTTTCCCGGGGTTCGGACGTTTGAGCCATCGTAGATCTTCTTGGCTTTCCTCGTTGTCCTGGTGATCAAACCTCCGGGGTATTTCAGCTTCCTAAAGGTATTCTTGATGTAAGTAAGTTCATCCTCTAGGAATTCTTCACTGCAGATACGAAAAGCTCTGAGAAAGAAACCTATTAGAACACCCGTTTTAACACGTCTGCTGTGTGCTGAAAAATAATGGACAAAGTCGTCCCTATTGGTGGGTTTCCTGTACACCGAGAAACTTACCTGTTGAGAACCTCTGTGTATTAACGTGTCTAAAAATGGTAAATTACACTCTTTTTCTAGTTCAACTGTGAATTGAATGTCTTTATTCACAGCGTTGAGTCTTCTCAACTTATTTTCTATATTAGTTCTTTTTGGCATCACCACGATTATGTCATCCACGTACCTTAACCAAGTGGTACCTCTTCCCATGATGTTGATGTATTTGTCCATTTCTAATACTTCCATGAATAAACATGCCATGACAGCAGATAATGGACTCCCCATTGCGAGACCTCTAATCTGTTTAAATTCAATGTTGTTAAACATAAAATAACCAAATTTGACACACATGGAAATAAGTTTTATATAATCAGATCTTGGGACTGGAAGGATATCATCATCGATATCTGTTGTTACTTTCTTCACTGCTTCTAGGGCATCAAAAATAGAAACATTTGTGAATAACGCTGTTATATCGAAGCTTGCCAACTTTTTATCACTTACATTCAGATCCTTAAGTCTCTGGATCAGGTCGGAAGAATTTCTTAAATGGGCCCCGCTGATGGAACCGATGACGTTGGAAAGGGGTTTTGCCAGACATTTCGCTAGTCTGTGCGGAGCGCTACCAATCCCTGAAGTTATGGGCCTCATGGGGATATTTACCTTATGTACTTTAGGAAGACCGTGCATTAACGGGGGTTTTGGAGCTTCTTCTAGTAACCAGGGGAAAAAAGTTGTTAGGATTACTAGAAGAAGCTCCAAAACCCCCGTTAATGCACGGTCTTCCTAAAGTACATAAGGTAAATATCCCCATGAGGCCCATAACTTCAGGGATTGGTAGCGCTCCGCACAGACTAGCGAAATGTCTGGCAAAACCCCTTTCCAACGTCATCGGTTCCATCAGCGGGGCCCATTTAAGAAATTCTTCCGACCTGATCCAGAGACTTAAGGATCTGAATGTAAGTGAGGGAAAGTTGGCAAGCTTCGATATAACAGCGTTATTCACAAATGTTTCTATTTTTGATGCCCTAGAAGCAGTGAAGAAAGTAACAACAGATATCGATGATGATATCCTTCCAGTCCCAAGATCTGATTATATAAAACTTATTTCCATGTGTGTCAAATTTGGTTATTTTATGTTTAACAACATTGAATTTAAACAGATTAGAGGTCTCGCAATGGGGAGTCCATTATCTGCTGTCATGGCATGTTTATTCATGGAAGTATTAGAAATGGACAAATACATCAACATCATGGGAAGAGGTACCACTTGGTTAAGGTACGTGGATGACATAATCGTGGTGATGCCAAAAAGAACTAATATAGAAAATAAGTTGAGAAGACTCAACGCTGTGAATAAAGACATTCAATTCACAGTTGAACTAGAAAAAGAGTGTAATTTACCATTTTTAGACACGTTAATACACAGAGGTTCTCAACAGGTAAGTTTCTCGGTGTACAGGAAACCCACCAATAGGGACGACTTTGTCCATTATTTTTCAGCACACAGCAGACGTGTTAAAACGGGTGTTCTAATAGGTTTCTTTCTCAGAGCTTTTCGTATCTGCAGTGAAGAATTCCTAGAGGATGAACTTACTTACATCAAGAATACCTTTAGGAAGCTGAAATACCCCGGAGGTTTGATCACCAGGACAACGAGGAAAGCCAAGAAGATCTACGATGGCTCAAACGTCCGAACCCCGGGAAAGGATAAGTATCATTTTATTTCTGTCCCTAATTCTATAAACACCATAGCTATTGATGATTATTTGTTAAAAGGTGGAATAAATATAGCAAAAATATCTTCCAATAAAATAGGAAAAATATTTAAGAAACATAATAATATGCGTAATAATCTCAGTGTCATTTACCGTATTCCATGCAACGGTTGTCCATCATCTTATTTCGGTGAGTCAGGTCGAGGGTTCAATAAACGCTTGAATGAGCACAAAAACGATCTCAGGGCTCATAGAACATCTAACTCCCTGGTTCGTCACCTGGACAAATGTGGACATCTACCTGATTGGAACAACGCAGAAATTCTACACGAGGGATTTGAGAAGAAAATGAGAAAAACTGTGGAAGCTGCACATATCGCCGCCAACAAGAACAACAACGACAGAGACGGATTTAAATGCCTCTCGAAAGCAGCAAGTGTCCTAATAATTAAATCGTTAGCCAAAGGGAAAACATGACGCTCATACCTTGGCGGGTTCCCTCTCACTACGACTATAAGAATTGTGATCCGTTTGTAATGCTGTAGTCCTCTGAAGAAGACCAAGTTGGTCGCAACGTTAGGGCAATAAACTCTATTCCTAACACATCTTCGTTTGCCCTTCCCCACCCACATTCTCTCTCATATATATATATATATATATATATATATATATATATATATATATATATATATATATATATGTATGTATGTATGTATGTATATCTGTATATATACACACACACACATAGTTTCTAAATTCCTTTCCACAATTTTCTGTACCTCTCTTTCTTTACCCTTCCCATTTCCTTTCCACCTACCTACCTACCTATCTACCTACTCTTCATCTCCTCTTTTGATCGCTTCTTCTCTCCCTCCCTCCCGTCTCCCTTTCCAAGTCTCCTCCTTCCCGTCTTCAACATTCTTCCTATGTCGTTTTTCCCTTCCCGTTCCCTCCCTATCCCTCCTCCCTCTTTCTGTCCATCTGTCTACTCCTTCGTTTTCTTTTACACATTTCTATTTTCTTGGCTCATCCTCCATTTTCCTATTCCCACTCTTTTTTTTTCTTTTTTTTTCCTGCTCTCTCTCTCGCTCTCCGCATTCCCCTCTCTTTTCTAATATCCATTCTAATGATCCCTCTTTACTCTTTCTTCCCCTTTTTCTTCCTCGTATTTTACTTTTCTTTCTCTTCTCTTCCTCTACAATCCTTCTTCTCTCTTCTATTGTCTTTTTCTTCTTTCTTTCTTCTTCTTTCTCTTCTCCTCATCTATAATCCTTCTCCTCTCTTCTATTGTCCTTCTCTTCTTTCTTTCTTCTTCTTTCTCTTCTCTTCCTCTATACTCCTTCTTCTCTCTTTCATTTTCTTTTTCACCAACAACTAACCCGTTTTTCAATCTTTAATTGTCTTTCTTCTTTCCTATTCACGTTCCTACCCTCTTCCCTTCCCTTCCCTTCCCCTTCTCCTTCCCTCTTCCTCCTTCTTTCCCTTTCCCCTCCTTACCTCTTCCTTCTCCTTCTTTCTTCTCCTTCACTCCCTCTTCTCCCTTCTTCCTCTTCTCCTTCCTTCTCTAATCCCACTCCTTCCCTCTTTCTTCTCCTTCTCCTTCCTCTCCCCATCTTCCCTCTTTCTCTCTTTTCCCATTTCCACCCTCTTCTCTCCCCTCTCCTTCTTTCTTGCCTCTCATTCCCTCTTCTCCATCTTTTTCTCCTTTCTTCTCTCTTCCCTCTCCTTCTCTTTTTTCCCTCTTCCCCTCCCTTCACTCTTCCACCTCATTCTCTCTTCCCCTCCTTACCTCTTTCTCTTCTTCCCTCTTCCCCTTCCTTCCCTCTTACCCCTCCTTCTCTCTTCCCTTTCCTTCCCTCACCCTCGTCCTTCCTTCAACCCTCTCCTGTCTCTTCCCCATTCTGTCTCACCCTTCTCCTGCCCTCTTCCCTCCGTTACACTTCTTCCTCAGGCCCTCGTCCCCCTCCTCCTCCTCCTTCTCCCCTCCCCTTCACCCCCTCCTCCTCCTCCTTGTCCCCCTCCTCCTCCCCCTCCTCCTCCCCTCCCCCTCCATTTCCTTCTCTCCCTCTTCCCCCTCCTCCCCTCCTCCTCTATCTTCCCCTCATATTCCCCCTCCCCTCCTCACTCTTTTCCCTTCCTCCCCCTTCTCACCCTCCTTGCCCTCCTCCCCTTCCTTCCCTCATACTCCTCCTCCCCTCCATCCTCTCCTCCCTTGTCACGTTAACTTTTGAAACATGTATTATTTATATCATTGAAAATATATGGGTCTAATTTATACAACCCTAAACTATTATTAACATGATGGTCATAATTGCATTTGATGATTCCTGAATCTATTATATTTCTTTTTGTTATATTTTTACACTACAATTTTTGATGAGTTTTTTCAGTCAATAGGATGGTCAAAGTCGCGAACATGGTTGAAAAGGGCACCAGATTCCTGGCCCTTTTTAATACTTTTCTTATGTTGTTTTCTTCTAACCCCAAATTCTTTTCCTGTTTGACATACATAACATTTATCACATTTACTACAAGGTATTTTGTATATACAGCCTATTGAGTTATCAGGGGAATTGTTTATGAGAAGATTTTTTAGGTTTGAATTTTTTTAAGGCTACATTTACATTGAAATTCTTAAGTATAGTGGGAACCTCTACAAGATTTTCATTAAAAGGAAGCACTAGTAAATTCTTTTTTTTTCCAAATTTCTGTTTTGGTTCACTTTAATAGAAAGTCCTTTTAGCTTGTTTTAAACATTTGTCCAAAAAGAATTTGGGATATCTTAACTATGTTCCGATGCAAGTCCTTAAATGCACTTTAAAAGATATAGACAGACTTATATGAATACACACACACACACACACACACACACACACAAGCATGGGCTTGCGTGTGTACATCAATCAGTGTACAAATTCTAATGACACTTTTATTTGTCTCATTATGTCACATTTTGGGCTTGAGTGTGTCCCACTTTGGGCTACATTGTGTCCTATTTTGGGCTTTATTACGTCTTTTTAATGGGTTTACGGGCTACTCATTGTTTTGGTTCGCAACAGGCCTTGATTTTCTTCAGCAAACGAGAGAACCACCGTTTCTTTCTGATTCCCTCAAGAAGCTTCAGGCACCGCTTTATGAGACACTGTCTGTGGCGGCCCTCGGAGTGACGGAGCGTTCCTTGTAGCTTTCTGTGCCTCTTTTGATCGCTTCTTCTCTCACTCACTCCCGTCTCCCTTTCCAAGTCTCCTCCTTCCCGTCTTCAACATTCTTCCTATGTCGTTTTTCCCTTCCCGTTCCCTCCCTATCCCTCCTCCCTCTTTCTGTCCATCTGTCTACTCCTTCGTTTTCTTTTACACATTTCTATCTTCTTGGCTCATCCTCCATTTTCCTATTCCCAATCTTTTTTTTTTCTTTTTTTTCCTGCTCTCTCTCTCGCTGTCCACATTCCCCTCTCTTTTCTAATATCCCTTTCAAATTATCCCTCTTTACTCCTTCTTCCCCTTTTTCTTCCTCATATTTTACTTTTTTTCTCTTCTCTTCCTCTACAATCCCTCTCCTCTCTTCTATTGTCCTTCTCTTCTTTCTTTCTTCTTCTTTCTCTTCTCCTCATCTATAATCCCTCTACTCTCTTATATTGTCCTTCTCTTCTTTCTTTCTTCTTCTTTCTCTTTTCTTCCTCTATACTCCTTCTTCTCTCTTTCATTTTCTTTTTCACCAACAACTAACTCGTTTTTCAATCTTTAATTGTATTTCTTCTTTCCTATTTACGTTCCTACCCTCTTCCCTTCCCTTCCTTTTCCTCTCCTCCTTTCCTCTTCCTCCTTCTTTCCCTTTCCCCTCCTTACCTCTTCCTTCTCCTTCTTTATTCTTCCTCACTCCCTCTTCTCCCTTCTTATTCTTCTCCTTCCT
>NC_134811.1:8030045-8032545 GCF_046742065.1 Oratosquilla oratoria
GTGTCAGAAGAGAGCTTAAAGAACGTAAGCCTGGGTAGGGTTACTATCGTAGATTGTATTATGTGTCAGAGAGGCCCGTGTGTCAGAGGGAGTATCAGGGAGTTGTGTGTCATAAAGGTATGTGTCAGAAGGGATGGTCTTGGTAAAGGGATAAAGGGGTATATAGTGTCAGAAATAAGTGACAGACTGTAGTTAGTCTCGAGAAACGTTAGTCAGGTGACCATAATGACACGGTTTCATAAATGGAATTATAGAGGAGAGTTTTGGCACAAGGAGTCCTCCAGATTGTCAGAAAGGAGAACATTGACGTGAATAAAGGGATGTGGAGTTTGTTACAAATGGAGTAAATATCACCAGAGGGCGTTTGAAGAAGAAGAAGAAGAAGAAGAAGAAGAAGAAGAAGAAGAAGAAGAAGAAGAAGAAGAAGAAGAAGAAGAAGAAGAAGAAGAAGAAGAAGAAGAAGAAGAAGAAGAAGAAGAAGAAGAAGAAGAAGAAGAAGAAGGAGAAGAAGAAGAAGAAGAAGAAGAAGGAGAAGAAGAAGAAGAAGAAGAAGAAGAAGAAGAAGAAGAAGAAGAAGAAGAAGAAGAAGAAGAAGAAGAAGAAGAAGAAGACGAAGAAGAAGAAGAAAGGAAGAAAGAAGGAAAAGGCAAAGAAGAAAAAGGGAAGAAAGGGAGTCGATGCTGGGAGTACCAAAAGATAAGTTTCAGGGAGTTTCGGCCCTGAGGGAAGGTGGTGGAGGTGAGACTTGTGTCAGAAGAGGTGTCAGAAGTGGAAGTAAATCAAGATGGAGGAAGGGCCAAGTGAGAGGAGATGGAGGTTGAGGTGGACATGACGTTTTCTGAAGGAAGTAAAAAGTAGGAACGGAAGAAGGAAAGTTAGGAAAGTGATGGAGATTGGAGGAAACGTAAGGAGTCTGTATTAGGTGACCTTAATTAAGCAGATGTTGGGAGGATAGTGCCGTGCAAAAACATATGTTACCTCTGGCAAGGTTATCTTTTCGGTCGTGTTCGTTTGTTTGTTATCAAATTTAATAAAAAAAAAATCGTGTAATAGTTTCTGATCAAAATTGTTGTAGAGGAGAAGTATGGCACAAATATCACTCTTATTTTAATAGTGATTCGGGTCACATTCTGAATTTGGATTTATTTTTTTATGAATTACTTTGGCGGAGTTTTGTGCTCTCCGAGAGTTTCTGATTGGAAATGTTACTCTTGAGTCAAAGATCTGGAAAAAAAAAATAACTGACAGGTGTATTCAGTGTCGACAGCACTGTCTGGGGCAGGAACATGGAACATAAGAGAGGAAGAGTTTAAATGTGTTTGAAATGAAATGCCTAAGAAGTATGCTGCGGATTACTAGGTTGGATAGAGTGAAAAACGAGATGAGGAGGAGAGCGGGGGTGGAAAGGGAGCTGGGAGATAGGGTTGATGAAAGAATATTGGGATGGTTTGGACACATGAAAAGAATGAAGGAAGGAAGATTAGTAAAAAAGATGTGGAAGGCAGAGGTGGAGGCAGTGAAGATGAGGGGTCGACCGAGGATGAGATGCATGGTTCGGGTGAAGGGACATTGGGAAAGAGGGAAATGTTTCTCGAGGAAGGAAGAGAGAAGACAAAAGATAAGGGTAAGTGGAGAATGGTTGTGAATGGATGATGCTGTGATGGATGAAAGGGGTTTGGTGGGGGATGGGCGGATGAGGGAGTATGTGTGAATGATATTTTGACACAGCCCGAAGGGATTTCTCCCCGTCTTCTCTTTTTCTGCATGAGGGGATGAAGAGGGAGGTCGCCGATTAAATGAAGCGGCCTTGCTGTGGATGTACTGTGTTTTTCTACATTGCTTCTGACCCAGGGCAGTGGGCAAGATGCAGGGATGATCCGTCATCCAGGAGGAGCCAAGAAAAGAGGGAGGGAGGGGTTGTGAATGGGAGTTGAGTATGTGAGGATGTAATGAGTGGGAGTGGATTTGTGCCTTTGACTTTGACTACCTCCCATTTAAGGGGGAAGAAGATGTTGGTATATGTATGTATATATTCATAAATAAAGGAAAACTGAAGGTGAAAAGAAAGAGATGGGGAAATACAAGAGAGAGAAAAGAAGCGAAGAAAGATGAGGGATTTGAAAAGAAAGAGGAAAAGATGGAAGAATGATAAATTGGTAAAGAAAATGAAAATGTCAGCGATAGAAAAGAAGAGAAAAAACTGGAGAAGAATAAGAGGGAGTAGAAAGAAAAGCAAAGGAAACAAGAGAACAATAGGGAAAGAATTAATACGCAAAGGAAAAAATAGGAGAGAAGATTTAGAAAGTTAGGGAGAATTGTTTGGTCGTAGCTAGGAAGAGAGCTAAAGGAAGGCGGGAGGAATTATCACACAAAGGAATTAAAAAAAGAAAAAAAAAAAGAGGATTTGTGGGTAGGCTACCACCAAAAGGAGAGGGGAAAAAACACAAAAAAGAAAAGAAAAAGAAAGAAAGAATATAGAAAACAGAAAAGTGATTTGGAG
>NC_134811.1:8037545-8042545 GCF_046742065.1 Oratosquilla oratoria
TACCTAGCGTAACCTAACCTAACCTAACCTGATCTAACCCAAACTTTCGTAACCCAAACTAACGTAACCTAACCTAACCTAACTCAGCCTAACATAATCCAACTCAACCCAGTCTGATCTAACTTAGCATAACCTAGCTTAACCTAACTTAACCTACTCTAATCTAACCTACCTTTTCCCAATCGCAGGATAATTCCCACCATGTCGCACTTGAATTAGTTACCACCGGAACTCTATGATCCATTCTATTTCCGGAATCCTTCGTTCCTCTTCCTCGTCTTCCTCCACCTCTTCCTCCTCCCCCTACACCTCCCTCTCGTCTCTACCTGAGGTGCATTCTCGTGCATTTCGCCATCCACATCCTGGAGTCTCCATATTCACTTCAAGAGCATCCTTGTCCAGGTCCGCATCTTCCAGTAATCCATCACCGGAACTCCTTTCATCCACGCTCGGAAACTCCCAGGTCCTGGAATGCCTCAAATCCAATATTGGGAACACACTCATGCATCTGACTGTCCTTGAGCACCGGAACCTTCCTCAACTACATCCGGACTCCCCATCTCCCCAACTCTCTCTTCCGGAGGCGCAATCATGCATAAACCCTCCCACCACCATCACCACTTTGCACCATGGGAACATGCCTCATCCATATCCTCATCCTTCCCGGAATTTATCCATTCTGGTGTCGGAAGCGCGCTCAGGCATCCACCCGAGGCCCAATACCGGATTTTCCCTTCATCCCCTTCAGAAGCCTTCCGGGTTTACTCTGACGAAGAAATGGTCTTTTTTGGTCTGGCGAGTCTTTGGCATCGACCCCTTTGTATCTCAGCTTTATCCTCTGAAATCTGTTCTGTTCATTTCTTCTTCAGTCTGCCATATTTTTTCTTCTCCCCAACATTCTGCACTCTTCCTCTTCCTCCTCTTCCTCTTCCTCCTTCTTTACCCTTTACTCCCCCTCTTCTTCTTCCTTGAAATTTCCTCAAGTCTACATTTTTTTTCCAAAATTTCCATGACTTTTCAATAAAGACTTCTGAAGTTCTTTGTTCATCTATCTTTACCTCTTTCTTTTTTCAAAACCCGTAGTCCCTTCTGAGTTACTATTTTTCCAAAAGTATAAGAAGCTTCTAACCAACAGTTCTGCAAGTTTTTTGCACGATGGTTTTAAGCACTTTTTATTTCAAAACTCAAAGTTTCAAATCTCCTTAGTTTTTGTTATTGTCAACATTTCTATAATTTTTCTATTTTTTAATAATCTAAGTACATCTTATCATCCAAAAATTTGCTATATTCTAAATTTCTAACTTTTCAAAAAAAAAAAAAATCAATAGTCCTCATTTGTCTATTCTAAGCACAGTGTCTTCCAAAGCTCCCTTAACTATTGTATTTCTTTCTATATTTTTTTCCTTCGTCTAGCGGTTTAGGAATATTTGTGTTTTAACTTTTATTTTTTAATGTTTGTCTTTTGAAATATTATGTGACTCCCGACCAAGATTTCTTTAACTTTCTTGTCTTCGTTCAGTCATTTAGCCTTAATATAATTTTCAACTTTCTTTCTTAGTTTACATTTACTTCAGTCTTGTTGGCTTTCAACCGGAAGTTTCCAGTTTCACTCCTCTATCCAATGATCTTCCAGATTTTCTTAATGCATGAACTCTTTTTTTTATTTTTCATAATTTTTAGTAACTCCAGTGGCTATCGACCAAGAGTTCTGCACTACTCTTTCCTTTCACCTTCGGCCTTCAGGGTCTTCTGGCCGCAGACGCTTTCGGCAGAACTCCACCAGATTTTCTTAATATATGAACTTTTTTTTCATGATTTTTATTAACTCCAGTGGCTCTCGACCAAGAGTTCTGCACTACTCTTTCCTTTGACCTTCGGCCTTCAGGGTCTTCTGGCCGCAGGTGCCTTGGGCAGGACTCCACCAGATCTACAGTAATCCAACAGTTCCAAAGACTCCACCCGGTCTAAAGGACTTCAGTGGATCTACTAGACTCCACCGGATCTACCGGACTCTACCAGATGTACCGGACTCTACCAGATCTACCGGACCCCACTAGATCTACAAGAATCCACCAGATCTACCAGAGTCCATGGATTCTACAGGACTCCACCAGATCTACAGTAATCCAACAGATCCAGAGGAGTCCACCAGATCCACAGGACTCCACTCGGTCTATAGGTCTCCACCGGATCTACCGGACTCCACCGGATCTACCAGACTCCACCGGATCTACCGGACTCCACCGGATCTACCAGACTCCACCGGATCTACCGGACTCCATCGGATCTACCAGACTCCAATGGATCTACACGACTCCACCAGATCTACCAGGGTCTATCGAATCTACTAGACTCCACCGAATCTACCACAATCCATGGAATCTACAGGACTCCACCAGATCAACAGTAATCCAACAGATCCAAAGGACTCCATCCGGTCTACAGGACTCCACCGGATCTACCGGACTCCATCGGATCTACAGGACTCCACCAAATCTACCGGACTCCATCGGATCTACAGGACTCCACCAAATCTACCAGAGTCCATCGAATCTACAAGACTCTAAAAATATATGGGACTCCATCGAATCTACGGGACTTCACTGGATCTGTCGGACTCCACTGAATATATAGGACTCCACCAGGTCTACTGGACTCCACCGGATCTACCGGACTCCCCTGGTTGCACGGAACTCTACCAGATATACAGGACTTTGCTAGATTTACCGGACTCAACAGGGTATACAGGACTCCACTGGATCTACAGGACAACACCAGATCTACAGGGCTCCACCGGATCTACCAGACTCCACCGGGTCTACAGGACTCCACCGGGTCTACAAGACTCCACCGGATCTTGATAACTCCTCTTTTCATTTTGTTTTTACCCTTTCAAAATTTTCAAGTGACTTACGACTGTCTTGTAATTATTTTTTGTTCACAACCGATTGGGTTCGTTTCGACGATTCTGAAGGACCAGACACATGCATTGTTCGTTTATACGCTTACCACTAAGGACTTGATTTCTGAGCTCCGATTGTAAGACGCTGACAGCCTTGTGGATCCCTATTCATACATAAACATAACATAAGAACATAAGAATAAAGGAAACTGCAAGAGACCATAAGGCCTACACTAGGCAGCTCGAACCAACACCTAAAGACTGTGAAACTGGCTCCCTAATCCCTTTCAACTTCCTTCGGTCTTTAGTTCTTCGATAATCTCCAATGTTTTCTTTTCAACGAGTTGGGCTGTCCTTTTTCAACTATTCTTATGCAAATTTTGTCCAGACCTTTTCAAATCAACTGTTTTATAGATTTTTAAGAGGACACGATATATGATGAATAAATACATAAAAAGAGGGTGTGGATGAAAAATATTAGTTTTCATTTTTTGGGGGGTGGGGGGGAAATATTCTCCAGATCTCAGTAATATGTTTTATAGAAGATTTAAAAAGTACTTAATGCACGATACATGATAAATAATTATATAAAGAGGGATTGATAAGGAATATTACTTAGGTGGAATGCAGCGGTCAGGTCGGTTCTTGTTCCGGAAACACCAGTGGAGGATGTTCCGGATGTGAATGAGGAATGTTCCGGTGCTCAAGGACACCCAGATGCATGAGTGCGTTCCCGATACTGGAATGGAAGCGTTCCGGGAGCTGGAACCTTCTCAGCCATACCATTGTTTTGTCAATTATCTTACTCTTTCCAAGCCAGTGCCGAACTTTATTTAATTCAATATGTGTTACGTCAGAGGCTTTTATTCAGTTGAAGAGCACAACTGGGGATAAAAATAGGGTCTCGGTCGGATATGACCCAGTTTCTTCTGAGCCCAACCCCTTCAGCTGAATAAAATCACCTGACGGCACCCAGATAAGGTCATCATTGGATCAAATTTGTTGAGAGATTACGTGGATTATATGAAAAAGTCATGCAAAGAATAGTTTGATTATGTCGATAAGTCTTCGAAAAATATGTGGATTAAGTGAAAAGATTGTTCGAGAACTACGTGGAGGACAGAGTCGATTAAAGACTATGTGGATTATGTGAGAAAGTAGAATAGGGACTATGTGGATTATGTGGCAAAGTCGAAAAAGAACTATGTGGATTATGCGACAAAGTCGTTCTAAGACTATGTGGAATATGTGGCAAAGTCGGTCGAGGGCTTCGTGGATTATGTAACAAAGTCGTTCAGTGTGGATGATGAAACCGGTCGAGGACTATGTGGATAATGTGGAAGAGTCGATTAAAGGCTATGCGGACTATGTGACAAAATCGGTCGAGAACTATGTGGATTTTGTAGCGAAGTCGGTCGAGGACTACAAAGGGCTACAAAGGATTACAAAGGCGGAGCATGCCGACTATGTGGATTATGTAGCGAAGTCGGTCGAGGACTATGTGGATTAGATGGCAGAGTCGATTAAGGAATATGTGGATTATCTGAGAAAGTCGGATAAGGACTTTGTGAATCATGTAGCAAAAGCGTTCGAGAACTCTTTAGATTATTGTGTCAAAAACCAAAAGAGGACTTCGTTCAAATAAATAACGGTGAGAAAGGTGAGTGACCTCCCCGCCCTCCTGCCTGAGTAGAGTTTCATTCGATCGGTGACCTATTCTGTCCAAGGATGTATCATCCACTTATATCATAAAATTCATCATGCTCTGAACCCGTAGGCATATATGAAGTATCACTGTATCCAGGAGTGATATTGATCTCGGCCTTTTTAACATAGTGCAAGATTTTATAGATATTATTCTAGTGAGATTAATCGTATTCTGGTGGAGGGAGCTTTGGAACAAACATACCCACCCACCTCATTCCCCCCCCCCACGCCTCGCACCGTTGCCAGTCACTGTAGGGCTCCGGGTGTCTAATAAATGAAACTCGGGCCAACAATTATTATCTAATTCATTTATTATATTGTTTCTCGCAACCTAATGAGACGAAAGATCTCCTGTCGCCATGTCTTGCCACTGTGACCCATTGCATCCATT
>NC_134811.1:8045045-8047545 GCF_046742065.1 Oratosquilla oratoria
CCTCTTCTCTAACTATCTTATAACTGTTATGGAAATTTCTAAGGCTAGGAATTATGTACATGTCAGTGATTTGTGAGTTGAGAGAAGGGTTTTTGTTTTTTATATAAAGGGCTTCCAATATACGTAGACGGGAGTAATCTCTTTCGGTATGCAGGATGGAAGTTCCTCCGACTAGCATTTCTCTGGTCAGACTAACCCCGTGAACCTCTTCTGAGTGCTTCTTTGGAGCTCCGTTTGATAGATGGAGTGTGAGGCGCCTGGAGAGCTCACCGTTCCATCATCAGAGATGTAGAACTTCTCAGCAAAAAAAGTCGTGAACGCAGAAGCTGCTGTGAACTTCAATCAATATTGTCTACATGAGAACCTGCTACCGAAATACACCAATATATAAATATATATATATATATATATATATATATATATATATATATATATATATATATATATATATATATATATATATATATATATATCACTCTCACACTCTGTTCTTTGTTGGTTGTCAGGCCGGACGGCCCTTCACCGCTTTCACTATGCCCCTCCAGATGGTTCTATACTCTATTAGTTCTTTCCAGTCTTCTCTTGGTGCCACCTTCTCCACGTCTTTCCTTACTCCATCCATTTATCTATACCTGGGTCTCCCTAATGGTCGTCTGCCCTCTACTGCTCCTTCCGTCACCTTCCGCAGTGTCCAGCCCACCTTGCTCTTCTTCCCCGTATTTCATCATGAATGTACCGTTGTCCGGTCTGATCTCTAATTCCCCTGTTATGTCTTCGTCTCCATTTTCCTTCTTACAAAGGATTTACAAAGGCGGAGCATGCCGACAGGAGACCTTTTGATCCATATCTAGGTCGGATGCGAAAAAAAAATCATATTAATAATAATGTAAATAACAAATAAAATACATAAATAAATGCATAGGTATAGTTAAATAATAAACAAACAGGTAAATAGCAAATAATAATAAATTGACATATAACTAATAATAAATGAAAATCAGACACAAATGATAACAAAACAAAAACAAATAATATAAGATAAATTATAATCATTACAGCATCTTAATTAGGTATTTATCTAACTGATTCTTAAAGCTTCGAACTGAACTACATTGCACTACCTGTGCATTAAGTTTATTCCATTCATTTACTACACGGTTGGCAAAGTTGTTTCTACCTACTTCCAAATTGAATCTATTTCCGGATAGTTTGAGACCATTGTTTCTTGTCTGATTCTCATTCAATGTGAAAATTTTGTCACTCTTGATGTTGTCAATTCCCTTTAAAATCTTAAAGACCTGTATCAAGTCACCTCTGCGTCTACGTGTTTTTAGGGAAAACAGATTCATGTGTTTTAGTCGATTTTCGTATGATTTACTTTTGATATTTGGAATCAGTTTTGTGGCTCGCCGTTGTACTTTTTCCAGTCTGTCAATGTCTTTAATGAGATTCGGTGACCATACGGAAACAGCATATTCCAAATGTGGACGAACTAACGATTTTTATAGCTTGTTAATGAGTGATGGACTTTTGAAATCAAAAGATCGCGCAATCAGAGGCTGAAATACACTGCGAAGATGATTTGAGGTCGTTACTGATAATTACGCCGAGATCTTTTTCACTATCCACTTTTGTTAACGAATTACCAAATAACTTGTAATCGTACTTACTCTTATTTTTACCTATGTGCATTACTTTGCATTTACTAGTGTTAAATTTCATTAGCCACTTTTCAGACCATTGCTGTAATTTTTCTAAATCTACTTGAATATCTAACTGGTTTGAGTGATCATTTGCCACTCCGCACAGTTTTGTATCGTCAGCAAATTTGGAAACAGTAGATTTTAGTCCATGGTCTATATCATTTATATATACTATGAATAGAAGTGGCCCAAGAACGGAACCCTGAGGAACTCCACTTGCAACACTTTTCCATCTTCATCATACTCGTATACTGAGCCGAGGATTCTTCTCAGGACATTGTTTTCAACAATTTCCACTCTTTTCTCCCTTTGTTTTGTCTGAGTCCATGTTTCACATCTGTATAGGACTGTTGGTTTTATTACAATGTTGTATGTTCTTATTTTTGTTCTTCTGCTGATGGTCCGACTCTTCATTACAGATGCCAGGGCATGGCAACATCTGTTTCCTACAGCTATTCGTTCGTTTATTTCTATATCCAATTCATTTCTCTCACTGACAATGGATCCCAGGTGCTTGAACTTATCCACTTTCTTTACACTTTGTGATCCAAATTGGTGTATAATTGCCATTTCTACTTAGTTTCATAATTTTCGTTTTCTGCTCATTGAATTTTAGGCCTATCTGCCCTGCTGTTCTCTGGAATACTGTAAAGATCTCGTTAGTTTCCTCCACAGTCTCGGCCACCACATCCACATCATCGGCGTAAGCGAGGTGTGTTATCTGACCATTGGATAACTTAGCTCAACCTGGATGGTTGGTAATCTGTCTGACTGCTTTCTCCAGTGAAAGATTAAAG
>NC_134811.1:8052545-8057545 GCF_046742065.1 Oratosquilla oratoria
GAGACACATGAGAAACACACTGGAAACACAGCAACATAGTCACGCTGTGTAGGAAGACTTGTAGATGAAGTGACATTGAATTATACATATACATACATATATATATATATATATATATATATATATATACATATACATATACATATACATATACATATACATATATATAAACATATTCATATACATATATATGTACATATACATATACATATATATGTACATATACATATACATATACATATACATATACATATACATATATAGAAACATATTCATATACATTTATATGTACATATACATATATGCACATATATACATGTACGCATACACACACATACACTTAACTAACCTTAACTTTTGTATAATAGTTTCGTGAGCAGCAAAGTAAATGGTGTAAGGGACAGTCTGACAGACGTCCTTAGGTTCGCGACCGCAGCAAGAGATGTCACGTCGGGACGAAACTAATACCGGGAACGCCATCTGGCAGCGGAGAACCGCGGAACCCGGAACATCTGCAAACGGAGAAGTCCTGGGCGTCCGGAACATGTTTAGACGAGAAAGCCCGGATCCCCGGAAACAGAACCGTGGGTCTGGCTAACGCAAATGTGTTCCGAAAGGCCGGAATATTGAGAGAGCAAAGTTACTTAAGCTACAATATTAGACAGAGGGATAGCTTGAGTGGTAAGGAAAGAGAGAAGGGGAGGGAGGAGAAGAGAGAGGAGTGGAAGTAGTAAGAGGAGGAAGAGAGGACGGAATAGCTTGAGTGGTAAGGAAAGAGAGAGAAGGGGAGGGAGGAGAAGAGAGAGGAGTAGAAGTAGTGAG
The DNA here is from genome assembly GCF_046742065.1 of Oratosquilla oratoria. NCBI lineage: Eukaryota > Metazoa > Arthropoda > Malacostraca > Stomatopoda > Squillidae > Oratosquilla > Oratosquilla oratoria. The sequence continues at coordinate 8,053,368 of NC_134811.1, forward strand.
AGGAGGAAGAGAGGACGGAGAATGAAATTAAATAAAAGGAAGAAGGAGGTGAGAAAAAAAGAAAAAATGGGAGGAGATAGAGGAAAAGAAGAAGAAAAGGTTGAGAAAGAGGAATAGGAGAAAGATAAGGAGGAGAAGTAGTAAGAGGAGGAAGAGAATACGGACAATGAAATAAGACAAAAAAAGAAAGGAGGAGGTGAGAAAATAGGAAAAAATAGGTGATAGAGGAAAAGAAGAAGACAAGGTTGAGAAAGAGGAATAGGAGAAAGAGAGGGAGGAGAAGTAGTAAGAGGAGGAAGAGAGAACGGAAAATGAATTTGAAAAAAGGAGAAGATAAGAAAATAGGAAAAATAGGAGAGAGAGGAAAAGAACAAGACAAGGCTGAGAAAGAGGAATAGGAGAAAGAGAAGGAGTAGAAGTAGTAACAGGAGGAAGAGAGGACGGAAAATGAAATAAGAGAAAACGAAGGAGAAGGTGAGAATATAGGTAAAATAGGCGGAGACAGAGGAAGAAGAAGGCAAGGTTTAGAAAGAGGAATAGGAGAAAGAGAAGAGGAGGAGAAAGGAGGGATGATGAACGATAGGGAGGAAATAAAGATGAAGGAGAGTGAGGAATTGGCAGAAAATTTTGAAGAGAAAAAGAATCAGCAGAAAATTAAGGGTATGGCCGCGTAAAACGAAGAAGGAAAGAAAGAGGTTATATAAATACGAAAACAAAATTATAAAAACCAAAGAAAATAAATATAAAGACGAAAAGAACAAAAAAAAAAAAAAACAGGAAGCGAGTGAACGAACTATGGCATGAAAAAAATTCCATAATAGTGTTATCATTATCATCACAGCGCAATCACGATATAACCATTGTCATCACAATACCTCTGCAGTGTCGTTGTAATGCAGTACCATCACAATACCATCACGATGTCATCACAGAATCATCACAATGTCGTAGCAATGCCAGTATAATGCAAGTATATTGTCATCACAGTGCCAACACACAAATCATCACAATGTCGTAGCAACGCCAGTATAATGTAAGTATATTGTCATCACAGTGCCAACACACAAATCATCACAATGTCGTAGCAACGCCAGTATAATGCAAGTATATTGTCATCACAGTGCCAACACACAAATCATCACAATGTCGTAGCAACGCCAGTATAATGCAAATATATTGTCATCACAGTGCTAACACACAAATCATCACAATGTCGTAGCAACGCCAGTATAATGCAATTATATTGTCATCACAGTGCCAACACACAAATCATCACAATGTCGTAGCAACGCCAGTATAATGCAAGTATATTGTCATCACAGTGCCAACACACAAATCATCACAATGTTGTAGCAACGCCAGTATAATGCAAATATATTGTCATCACAGTGCCAACACACAAATCATCACAACGTCGTAGCAACGCCAGTATAATGCAAGTATATTGTCATCACAGTGCCAACACACAAATCATCACAATGTCGTAGCAACGCCAGTATAATGCAAGTATATTGTCATCGCAGTGCCAACACACAAATCATCACAATGTCGTAGCAACGCCAGTATAATGCAAGTATATTGTCATCACAGTGCTAACACACAAATCATCACAATGTCGTAGCAACGCCAGTATAATGCAAGTATATTGTCATCACAGTGCCAACACATAAATCATCACAATGTCATCAGTGTCATCACATTATCATTACTGAGGCATCACAGTGGTATCATGGGGCTACACAGTCATCACAATATCATTACTGAGGCATTACAGTGTTATCATAGTGCTATCACAGTCATCACAGTATCATTACAATGGCATTGCAGAAATTTGTAGGTCGAAAGAAGGAATGAACATCGAAGGACGAAGCATGAAACTGGAGATTCGGAACTGAGTGAGGAACAAAGCTGACGTGAGAATGAAAGACTCGACGGCAAAAATATGCGGCTGACGGTTCTAAGGAAAGAGGAAAGAGGAGTAGAAGGAGGAGTAGGAGGAAGAGGAGGAGACGGGGGAGGAGGAAGAGGAGCAGGAGGAATTGGAAAAGGAGGTGTAGGAGGGAGAAGAAGTAATGGACGGATGAGGGAAAAGAGAAGAAAATGTAGTAGGACGAGGTGGAGAAGAAGTCGACTTGAGAAAAAAAAAATGGGATGAAGATGCATGAGGACGAAGCAGAGGAGGAGGAGGAGGGGGGATGAGGAATTAGAGGAGAAAGAAAGGAGAAAAAGAGGAGACGAAGATGGAGGAGGAGAAGGAGGAAAAAACAAGAACGAGGAGGAGGTGGAAGAAGCAAAAGAGGGGAAAGTGGACGAAGTGAAGTTGGGAGGAAGAGAAGGAGGGAGGAGGGAGGAGGGGACCTAATGGAGAAGGCAATTAGGAGAAATATTGATGAGGAAGGAAGGAAGGGAGGGAGGAAGTAGAACGAGGGAGGAAAGGAAAGGAAATAGAAAGGGAAAACGGTAGAGATAATGATGATTGAAATAGAGGGAGACAAAGGGAAAGGGAAGAGTGAATGGAAGAAGGAGGACGAAGAGAAAAAGAATTAATAACACTGAGAGGTAGGAGGACTGATAAAGAAGGAAGGAAATAAGATTAGATAAGTTTGAAAAGAAAACAGGATAATGCAGGAGGAAGAAGAGGCATAAACTACATACTTTACCGTCTGCCAATTACATTATTTTGATTCATTTGTTATATTCCCCTGGTTTGTTTGTTCACCTCTTATTATATAAAATTTCATTTTCTGTACCTGACCAAAACGTCTACTGTTGGTATAGTTTTTCAATGTAAACAAGTGTAATGTGATGGAGAAGAAACACGTAACCGTACGAATATTTCTCACTATCGTGCACCAATGCTCTCCGATAGTCGTGGCTACAAAAACAGAGGAAATGACGTCAGGGAACAGGGGTACAGAGAGTGGCAGAAAGGAAGCAGAAAGATTAGGAGATAAGGGAAGAAAGTGAGAGATACGAGAAGACTTCAAGGTAATAATGAAAAGAGAAAGAGGGAGAAAGAAGGAGGAAGAGGGTGAAGAGAAGGAAAGCGAAAGACAAGGAAGAATTTAGAGGGAAGGGATCAGAGCGTAAGGGATGAAAAAGGGTAAGAAAGGCAGGCAGGCCAAAACATAAAGAAAAACGAGAAAGGAAGTGAAAGAAAAGATCGAGAAAGAAATGAACAAATAAGTGGGAAAGGATAAAGAAGAAAGTTGAATTAAAAAAAGAAAAGAAAAGAAGAAAAGAGTAGAAAAACATATAGGAGAAAGAAAAAGAAAAGGATGAAGGATGAAATGTAAAAAGCAGTGAGAAGAGAGAGAGGAAGGACGACAATCTAAGAGAGAGAGAGAGGTAGAGGAGGAGGAGGAGAGTAAGAGGAGGAGGAGGAAGAAGAGGAGAGTAAGAGGAGGAGAAGGAGAAGGAGGAGTAACGTAAGAAGAGGAGAAGGAGGAAGAGAGTAAGAGGAGAAGGAGGAGGAGGAGAGTAAGAGGAGGAGGAGAAGGAGGAGTAGCGTAAGAGGAGGAGAAGGAGGAGGAGAGTAAGAGGAGAAGGAGGAGGAGGAGGAGGAGGAGAAGGAGGAGGAGGAAGAGGAGGAGGATAGGAGAGGGTGAGAGGAGGGTCAAATTTATCGATGCATCCGGATGTGGTGTCTGGGCTCCGTTCAATTTGATCGCAGCGAATTCAGAGGGAACAAATGCCCACGTAGGGTCATCGCGACCCCTTCCTCCACTGCCAACACCACCACTAGCACCAACACCAGCACCAACACCAGCACTATTACCATCACCAGCACCAACACCAGTACTAACACCAGCAGCATCAACAATATCAACGTTAACACTGACACCAACACCATTATTAACACCAGGACGAAAACTGTCATTAACACCGGTACAATTACCAACACCAATGTTACTATCACTAACGTCATCAACACTATCACCTTCACTGGCACCAAAACCACCAACTCCTCTATCACCAATTCCTCTATCACCAACTCTATCACCGCTAATGCAGTCAGCACCATCACCAACGTCACCAGTATCACCACAACATCCAGCATTATCACCAGCATTATCACTCTCTCTCTCTCTCTCTCTCTCTCTCTCTCTCTCTCTCTCTCTCTCTCTCTCTCTCTCTAACTTCCTCTCCCCTTAATTCTTCTTTCTTTTTCTTGCCAA
>NC_134811.1:8065045-8070045 GCF_046742065.1 Oratosquilla oratoria
AAATGATACCAAGTCTGAGAGATCTGCCGTATGAAGAAAGACTTAAAAGTCTAAACTTATTCTCCCTTTCAAAAAGAAGAATGCGAAGAGATTTAATCGAGGTTTTTTAAATGTTCAAAGGCTTTGACAACATCATTGTCGAATATTACTTCTTATTAGACAAATAAATATAAGAGGACGTCACGATGGTAAAAGATTTTCTTGGAATGAAAGTAAGCACTTCTTCTTTAAACAGGCTGTTAATGTGTGGAACTCGTTACTTTCCACTGTCGTTGAAAGTAACACAATAACAACATTTAAAAATCGCTTAGATATATATTTAGACTCTAATGCGCAAATAAAATATTATCCCTTGCAATAAAAGATCTGACAACCCGGCATTTAATTGTAATTGGATAGGATAGTGATATCAGTAGCTTTAGTTCATCTTCTTCCCTGTTTTCTTAACTGTAGCTTAGTTTAGTAAACACAAACAGCCTCGTTAGGGACAGTAGCCCTACTGTTGTTTGTTTTTCCTTTGTGTTCCTTTGTGTGTGTATTCACTTGGTCTTTGGATCACGTGTTGGACTCGTGATCGACAGCTATTTCCCTCCTGGAAGAGAGCTCAGAGCTCGTAGGTCCGATCTATGGGTAATGCTATGACCTTGCACACACACACACACACAACTCCCCGCCCACGAGAGTTGGAGTAACACCCCTCAGCGCTGCGATACTGATATTATTTCAGCCCCGGGCGAGGATCGAACCCGGACCTCCGTAGTGGCAGGCCAGAGCTCTAACCACAGCGCCATGAGAGGTGTGTGTGTGTGTGTGTGTGTGTGTGTGTGTGTGTGTGTGTGTGTGTGTGTGTGTGTGTGTGTGTGTGTGTGTGTGTGTGTGTGTGTGTGTGTGTGTGTGTGTGTGTGTGTGTGTGTGCGTGTGTGTATGTGTTCGCGCGATCGTTCGTGCGTGTGTGTATGTGTTCGCGCGATCGTTCGTGCGTGTGTGAAATGCATATACGTGAATACTTACCCTCATGCGAGTGTGATTCAGTAAACCAGTTTTCTTGTACGTGTATGGAGGTGTAAAAAGAAACGCACACATTCGCACAGCTGATAACGTGCTCTTCAAGAAATTTTGAAACCCAGTTACCCCAAAAAAGCGGGCTTCAGCATAACAACGTTTTGCAAGTTATAGTCATCTTCAGGATCGCGTGCGTCATGCAAAGGGAGCCCCAAAAAGGTTCTAATTCCTTCAGACACGAGAACGAGGGAGAGGGAGATGGAGGAGGAGGGAGGGGGGGGGTAGAGTGGTCTGGGAGGGATTTTTTTTTTTTTTTCTTCAATCCAATCCCTCCTTTTCCTTCTACGTGGTGATGATGAGAGAGTCACACATTCGCGGCCGTCAATGGAGTGAATTATGGCGATATGTGTGACGATTTGTTCCCCCCACCTTGTCACTCCCCCCTTCCCCCCCTTCTCCTTCCCACCCTCCCTCCCCCTCCCCCACCTACCCTTACCCACGCAACCGTCCCCTGAATGGGGAGCCGGACCTTTTCCTTTCTAACTGAAATGACGAAGTGTAATGGCGGAAGAAGTATAGAACGGATCCGAAGAGAGAGGAGAGAGGAAGAGAGGAAGAGAGTAGGATATGAAGAAGAGAGTATTGGAGAGGGGAAGGAGAGGAGGGAAAGAAACGTAAAAGGCAAAGATGAAGAGAAGAGAAGAGAAGGAAAAGGAAAGGAAGGGAGGGGACGTAGCGTGTACGCAAGGGAGGGGAGGAGAAAAGAAAGGAAAGGTAAGGAAGGGTAAAGAAGGGAATGACTCGGAGTAAGGCAAGAAAAAGGAAAGGCAGGAGAGTGGAGGAAAGGCGAGAGAAGATGAGAAAAAAGGAGGGAAAGAAGGAAAAATTTGAAGATGAGAGAAGACCAGAAAAGAGGAGAAAGAAGAGGAGGAGGAGGAGGAGGAGGAGGAGGAGGAGGAGGAGGAGGAGGTATGAAAAGGAAGGGGGAGGGAGAGGACGAGAGAAAAGGTGAGGGGACTAGAAGGTAGATTAATAAAGACAAGGAGAGGAGGAGAGGGAAAAAGAAGGAGAAGAGAAAGAAAAGAAGAAAGCGAAAGAAAGAGAAAGAAAGAGAAGGGATGAGAGTGGGGACGAGTGGGAAGTAAAGAAAGAGAGGGGTGAGGCAAAAAGTAAAAAGAGGAGATAGAAGAGGAGTGATAGGGAAGAAGAAAAAGGGGAAGAAAAAAGAAAGTGAAAGGAAGTAAAGGAAATGGATGAAGGCGGCGAGGAGGGAATATGAAGAGAGGGGAGGAGAGGAGAATAGAGGAGTAAAGATGAAGAGAGAAGAGGAGAGGCGGGAAGAGGAGAATAGAGGAGAAAAGTTCAGAGGAGAGGAGAAGAGAGAAGAGAGGAGAGAAAAGAAAAGAAGAGAATAAAGAGAAGAGAAGAGAAGAGAAGAAAAGAGAAGAGAAGAGAAGAGAGGAGAAGAGAAGATAAGAAAAGAGAAGATAAGAGAAGAGAAGAGAAGAAAAAAAAGAAAAGAGGAGCGAAGAGAGGAGAAGAGAAGAGAAGAGAAGAGGAAAAGAGAGGAGGAGAGAAAAGAGGGTCACCAAAACCAAATATCTCAGGTGAGACATTGGGCACTCTTGGTTTGAAACCTGCGATGTCGTGGCTCACCTTATACATTTTATTATGGCGAGCGCCAGATGACCTTATCAAGCGTCAAAGGGACGAACCTTGGCTGGAGTGGGTTCCTCGAGGGCTATCCTCAAAGAAATTTGAAAAGAAATAAAATAAAAATAAAAATAGTTAAAAGAAGATGAGGAGTTGTGTGACTTCAAAAGGAGACGTGGAAGAAGGGAGTGGAGGAGGAGGGAAGGGAGGAAAAAGAGGCAGATAAAGAGGACTAAGGATGGTGGAAAAGAAAAAAAGAGGGAGAAAAAGAGAGATGAGAGGGAGGACAGAAGGAGAAGGCTAGGGAGAAGAGATGGAGGAAGAGGAAGAAGAGGTGGTGGGGAACGAGAAAGGAGAACAGAAAAAGGATAAAAACGGGAGATGAAGAAGGAAGAAGGAAGAGAGGAGAGAAGAGAAAAGATAAAATAAAAGGGGTAGAAAGGAAAGAAAGAGAAGGAAGAAGAGTAATAGGAGGTGGAGAAGGGGATGGAGAGAGAGAGAGAACAAGAAAGAAGATGAAAATATAATAGAAAAAAGAGCAGAGAGAAAAGAGAAGGTGGAGAAGGGAACAAAGAGAGGGGAGTAAGAGAGGTGGCAGAATGGAAAAGTGGAGGGAGAGGAGGATGGGGAGGAAGAGGAGGAGGAGGAGAAGGAATATAGGGTGAAAGAAGAAGGAAGAAATGAGAGGGAGAGGAGGGTGAGAATGGGAGAAAGAAGGAGAAAGAGTAGGAAGGAGAGGAGAAGAAGATGGAGTAGATTGGGGAGTAGGAGGAGGAGGAGGAGGAAGAGATGGACAAGGAATATTGATGAGAAGGAGGGGAACGAGAGAAGTAAGATGAGGAATAGCGAGAATAGGAATAGGGAGGAGGAAGTAGAGAGGGAGGATAAGGAGGAAGAAGAGGAGGACGAAGAAGAATAAAGTGAGGAGAAGGACCAATGGAAGTGATGGACAAGTAGAAGAAGGAGAAGAAGGAAAAGAAAGAAAAGGAAATGAGAAAAAAAAGGGATGATAAGAGTTTCTGGACCAAGGAGATGGAGAAGAAGAAGGAGGAGATGAAGAAGGAGAGAAGGAGAAGGAGATGAAGAAGGAGAAGAAGATAGGGGGATGAAAAAGGGTTTCAAAGAGGCCTTGGATCTTGCAACTTGTTTTCTAAAAGAATTATCGAATTGCATTAAGCGAAGTTTTCTTCCTTTTCCTTTAATCAATAAGTGAAGTACCGTGGCGCTCTCAAAACTTGCTGTCCAAGAAGTTTAAACTCAAGTAACTTAAGCCAATATAGCGATTGCAGTGATTACTAACAAATTGCTAACTGAGTGCTATGAACTTGGTAAACATGCAAGTTAAGGGAAATTGAAATTAATCTAGAGGATGGACTAGATCCACCAGCGTCATCTTTTAACTCCGGATTTGACTTTTTTAAGTGACTGTTTTCTTCACCAGTTCAAACATCTCTTCCCTTTCGTCTCTGACGAGCTGGTTTGAGAGAAAGAGAGAGAGAGAAGAGAGAGGGAGAGAGAGAGTGTTGGGGTCGTACTTTTAAACCTTTCTATCTGAATTTCTAGCTCACTTGACTTGGTTTACTAGTGCATCTATAATATTTGTCTGTATTTCTATAAGTACATTATATCATGTTAATTAAATTCTAACTTCTTTTCGTCTCTGACAAGCTGGTCTGAGAGAGAGAGAGAGAGAGGAAGAGAGAGAGATTTGGGGTTGTACTTTTAAACCTTTCTATCTGAATTTCAAGTTAAATTGACCTGGTTTACTAGTTTATCTATAATATCTGTCGACTTTTTTTTATAAGTATATTAACTCATGTTAATCAAAATCTAACTTCTAATTCTAAAGAGTTTTAAAAGTACGATCCTTAGTTCTTCAACCGTACTAGGGAAATTCCCTTCCAATGAATAGAATAACCTGGGATCAATCAGAACAGATACGTAAATCATCACTGGAAGTGACAATGCAAAGAGATTTCATAGGATCCCTTTTGCAGTGCGGGAGGCTTCACACAACTGAATAAAATCGACTATTTGCAGCCTAGGAAAATGTAAATGGTCTGAGAGAGAGAGAGAGAGAGGAAGAGAGAGAGATTTGGGGTTGTACTTTTAAACCTTTCTATCTGAATTTCAAGTTAAATTGACCTGGTTTACTAGTTTATCTATAATATCTGTCGACTTTTTTTTTATAAGTATATTAACTCATGTTAATCAAAATCTAACTTCTAATTCTAAAGAGTTTTAAAAGTACGATCCTTAGTTCTTCAACCGTACTAGGGAAATTCCCTTCCAATGAATAGAATAACCTGGGATCAATCAGAACAGATACGTAAATCATCACTGGA
>NC_134811.1:8087545-8092545 GCF_046742065.1 Oratosquilla oratoria
GAGAGAGAGAGAAAGAAAGGAAAAAGAGTTGAAGGAGGAAGAGAGGGACGAATAGTGATGAGAGCAAGAAGAGGAGAAAGAGAGGAGGACGAGGAAAAACAGAAAAGAATGACAAAAGAGAAAAAAAGAAAAGAGAAAGTGAGAAGGAAGAGACAGGAGAAGGTACCTTAATGGGGTTGAAACGACCATACTATTTTAGGTCGACGCGGTCAAAGGTTACATAGGGTCAGGTCAAAGGTCAAGGGTCAGTAGGTCGGAGGTCAGACGTATCAGCGACCGACAGCTGTAGACTAGGCCGTGCTACGAAAAAAAAAGAAGGTTCGAATTGGTTCAGGTCAATCTCCGCTTGTTTAAGGAAGAGAGATCGCCATAGTCAAGTATAAATTACAAGCTTACAGGCTTAGGTTAACCTACGATTGGAAAGTAAGACAATTATCTAAAGTATTACTATTTGACTACGGGATTATTGGTGGTATTCTTAAAGAAATTATTCTTTCCTTATATGAATCTTGTATAAATCCTTGGAAGGGAAATATTCATATAAGGAAAGAATCTTTTTAAGAATACCACCGTAAAATCCTTAAGATGGTATTCTTAAAAAAAAAAAAATCCTTATGTAAATCTTTCCATTCCAAGGATTTCTACAAGATTTCTATAAGGAAAGATTTTTTTTAAAAATACCACCGTAAATTCCTTCCCTCGAACAAGAACGTCATGTCTGAATTCCATTCTCAAATACATGAAATCACAAATCCTTAGCCAAAAAATAACTACAAAGTATTTCAGATTCTTAAAGAAAGTTTTTGCTAACTCGTCCAAAGCCTTCTTCAGTCCCCTCGTCTGCCAAGGGAGTTAAGAATGGTCAAATGAAATCACCTGACGGCAGCCAAAATAGAGAAGTTAGGGCTGCACGGCATTCAAGCTGTTAAAGTTACAATTTAATCGCAACAGAAATGTCCGAGTAATAATGACATTAGTGCCAAAGTTTTCGATAAAAAGGAAGTTTGCAAACGAGTAGAATAATGTCTTCTGCCTACCAAGCGAAAGAGGGGAAGAGAGAGAGAGAGAGAGAGAGAGAGAGAGAGAGAGAGAGAGAGAGAGAGAGAGAGAGAGAGAGAGAGAGAGAGAGAGAGAGAGAGAGAGAGAGAGAGAGAGGGAGAGAGGGAGAGGGAGAGGAAGAGGGAGAGAGAGAGAGAAAGAGAGAGAGGGAGGAAGAGAGATAGGTAGAGAGAAACAGAGATTTTGTTGTATTTAATTGGCACCGATGATTCACAAGTGGTTTTATCCTATTGGACAATATTGTGGGGTTCTCGTTTTGGCTTAGTGGTGTTTCTCGTGGTTGGAGGATCTGCACCTGTTAGCAAACACCGGTTTCATATGGGAGGATGGTTTTCCCAGAAACTATTGGTATGTTGCTTTAGAAGGCGTGCGGAGAACTGTGTATTCACAGTCTAGACGGGATCCGTCTCCTTCGGAGAAATGTGATACAAGAATTTATGTCGATATAGTTCAAATGAGTTGTTTTGAAATCGTTGTTTCAAGAGGGAGTATTGTCACACATAACCATAGTTTCTATCTTGTAGATAATGTTGTACTGTAGAGGTGGGGTCGTAGTGAGTGTAAAGAAGATTCATGAGTAGAAGACATAAGGTATCAGCATTTCGTATTCTATTTTAGGTAAAACTAGTTTTTATCTATATGAAAATGCTAAATGGCTTTTGTACTCAAAACCCCATAGGGAGAGAGGTGAGACAATAGAAGGCTGTGGCGACGGAGTAAGTTGATAGGGCATTCAAACAAAATATCTGATATAGTAAGAAAGAAAAAAGAAAGAGAGAGAAAAAAGAAAGAGAAAGAAAGAAAAAAGAAAGAAAGAGAGAAAGAAAGAAAAAAGAAAGAAAAAAGAAAGAAAAAAGAAAGAAAAACAGATAGAAAATATTACCCTTTATTGAAGGGATTAATTTAGATGAGCTCCATCCTTTTCATCACTGGGCTTTAAAGAGATAATCAAAATTGCCTGACGGAAGTCAGAACAAATTACATGAGAACAGACTTCACATCCTGAATAGCCAAAGGGTGGGGGGATGGCTCCCTTGCTGAATCGCCCGTCGGCAGACAAATGCATATACAACGATAACCAATGTCTACATAATAAATCAACTTTCTGAGTCTAAGAAAAAAATCTAAAGGTTGATCAACTTAATTTTAATAGAATATAATGACCATAGCTGATTTGGCGTTTAGTTGATATGAACTCAAAATTTCTTCAAGAACAAAGGGTCAAGAACGGAGGCGCCTATGAGACGGGGGTGCCCTACATCCCATCTCTCCCGGACACTTCTCCTTGAAGCGACTGATGAGAAGCAGATGAACAAATAGTGTCCCCGGGACTATCCCATGGTTGATTTGGCGTTTCGTTGACATGCACTCAAAATTTCTTCAAGAACAAAGGGTCAAGAACGGCGGCGCCTATGAGACGGAGGTGCCCTACATCCCATCTCTCCCGGACACTTCTCCTTGAAGCGACTGATGAGAAGCAGCTGAACAAATAGTGTCCCCGGGAATATTCCATGGTTGATTTGGCGTTTCGTTGACATGCACTCAAAATTTCTTCAAGAACAAAGCGTCAAGAACGGAGGCACCTATGAGACGGAGGTGCCCTACATCCCATCTCTCCCGGACACTTCTCCTTGAAGCAACTGATGGGAAGCAGCTGAACCAATAGTCCCCGGGAATATTCCATGGTTGATTTGGCGTTTCGCTGACATGCACTCAAAATTTCTTCAAGAACAAAGCGTCAAGAACGGAGGCGCCTATGAGACGGAGGTGCCCTACATCCCATCTCTCCCGGACACTTCTCCTTGAAGCGACTGATGAGAAGCAGATGAACAAATAGTGTCCCCGAGACTATCCCATGGTTGATTTGGCGTTTCGCTGACATGCACTCAAAATTTCTTCAAGAACAAAGCGCCAAGAACGGAGGCGCCTATGAGACGGAGGTGCCCTACATCCCATCTCTCCCGGACACTTCTCCTTGAAGCGACTGATGAGAAGCAGCTGAACAAATAGTGTCCCCGGGACCATTCTCATGGTGTCGGACCCGAGCCGGAGAGAGCAACATCATAACTCTTTTCGCCAGATGGACGCGGCTGGCACCATCTGTTTGTTTACTTCTTTTTCCCCCTGGACCATCTGCGCATCCAGTGATGCTCGCCCAAATTTTGCTGCCAAGGCCATCATTTCCCCTCTCTTCCCCTCACCTCCTCCCCCTTCCCCTTTATCCTCTCCTTCCCATATTTCTCTTCCCCTCATCCTAGCTCCCCCTTCTTCCTCTCCTCGTTCCTCTCATCCCCTCCCCTCACCTCCTCCCTCTTCCCCTTTATCCTCTCCTTCCCATATTTCTCTTCCCCTCATCCTAGCTCCCCCTTCGTCCCCTCCTCGTTCCTCTCATCCCCTCCCCTCGCCTCCTCCCTCTTCCACTTTATCCTCTCCTTCCCATATTTCTCTTCCCCTCATCCTAGCTCCCCCTTCTTCCTCTCCTCGTTCCTCTCATCCCCTCCCCTCACCTCCTCCCTCTTCCCCTTTATCCTCTCCTTCCCATATTTCTCTTCCCCTCATCCTAGCTCCCCCTTCTTCTCCTCCTCGTTCCTCTCATCCCCTCCCCTCACCTCCTCCCCCTTCCCCTGTATCCTCTCCTTCCCATATCTCTCTTCCCCTCATCCTACCTCCCCCTTCTTCCCCTCCTCGTTCTTCTCATCCCCTCTTGCTTCCTTCCCCCTCCTCCTATTCCTCTCTCCATATCCTCTCCTCCTCATATTTCTCCTCCCCTCACCTTGTCTCCACTTCCTTCCCCTCTCCCTTCCGCTCTTCACCTTCTACCTCTTCACCCCCCTCTCATGTCCTTCTATATCTTCTCCTCCCCTCCTCTCAACTCCATTATTCTTCCCTTCCCTTCTCTCTTTTTCCTTTTACTTTTGTTTGATTCCCGATCCTCGTTCCCCTTCTTTCGTTCCTTTCTCCTTCTCTTCCCTTCCCTTCCTTTCCTTTCCCTTTCATACCCTTCCCTTCTCTTACCTTCTCTTCCCTTTCCTTTCCTCTCCTTTCCTTCCCTATTATTCCCTTCCCTTTCCTTCCCTTCCCTTCTTTTCCGTTTCCATCCTTTCCCTTCCTTCCTTTCCTTTCCCTTCCTGTCCCTTCCCTTCCCCTCCCTTCTCTTCCCTTCCTTTCCCTTCCCTTCCCTTCCCTTCCCTTTTCTTCCCTTCCCTTCACTATTATTCCCTTCCCTTCCATTCCTATTCCTTTCTTTCCTTTCCCTTCTCTTCCCTTCATTTCCTATAATTTTCTTCCCTTTCCTTTCCTTCACTTCTTTTCCCTTTCCCTGCCTTCCCTTCTCCTCCCTTCCCTTTCCTCTCTTCCCTTCCCTTCCCTTCCCTTCCCTTCCTTTCCCTTCCCTTCCCTTCCTTTCATTTCCTGTCTTCCCTCTTCCCTTCATTTCCTCTCCCTTCCCTTCCTTTCTTCCCTTCCCTTCCCTTCCCTTCCCTTACCTTTCCTTCCCTTCCCTTCCCTTCGCTTCGCTTCCGTCCCAGCTCTTCTCTCTCTCCCCGTCCCTTCCTCCTTCCCTCGATCACTCATCATATATGGAGACACAGGTAGCCACTCCCGATACATACAGTTTACAAGGGTCCCGCGGGGTACGAGTAGGATTTGGGTCCGGAACAAGGTTCATTTCCACAATCGAGATAGAGGACATCGCTTGCCTATTGTTTTAGCATTTCTGCTGCAGCTATTGACCTTTTACTATATTTGTTTTTGTATGTGTATGTGTATATATATGTGTATATGTATATGTATATGTATATGTATATGTATATGTATATGTATATGTATATATATATATGTATATGTATATGTATATGTATATGTATATGTATATGTATATGTATATGTATATGTATATGTATATGTATATGTATATGTATATGTATATGTATATCACTGTC